>NC_039360.1:63969389-64342856 GCF_003573695.1 Papaver somniferum | reverse complement strand
GAACTTGTGCTGCCATTGATATTGCAGTGAACTAATGAAGGAGATATTGAGAGCTTAAGAATCTACAGCAAGCTGAAGACTGCACCATAACCAGAACGCACAATTAGTGCTTGATAAAATGCCTGAGTGAGTACTCTGGCACTAGTCCACTTCGTAGCAGCAGCTAGCCATGAGTTTGGGTCATCGGGGTTCGAACTACAATGGTTTAATGAAAAGTTTGTATACATGAAAGAACAAGACATAAGTGGCGAGTTTGTGTGGTTGTTTGGCAGATAGGACGTTCATTCGCAGTCGAGGTAGAGAAAGAAAAGTGCAGTTGTTCTTGATCATGTGCAGCTGGCTCAGTGGGTATCTGCCGAAGGTTTAGAGCAAGTTTCCAGCTGAGATAAAGAAGGAACTTGTAACAAAAATTGTAAGAGATTGGCCGGGAAGTCAGAGAAGGTTACATAGCAAGAAATAAAGGCCAATGAGTTCTGCCTAATATTTTGTTGTCGAGAAATAAGGAAAAGTTGAATGGTGAGGATTAGAGGCGTATTTTAGAAAATAAGGAAATAGGAAATTCGTTTTGCGTAGAATCCAAGTTTGCGGCAAGAAGAAATTGAGCTATAAAAAGAAAACCTAAAGCTACAGATCATGATCCGTAATACCCCCTCTGCTCCTCTCCAAAAACCCTCACAACACCCTCCACGGACCACAACCACCAGTCCAACTTCCAGAATCCGTTCGCAATGCCACAAATACTGTTGCAGTCCGCCAATAGTCCTGCTAGGGGAGATTCCTGCTTGCATCCACACCACCATCCACAAATTGGGTTTTGTTTTCGAATAATCTTGCACTATAATATCCCATTCTTTGAATTGATTGTCGTGAATATGAACTCTCGTAGATAATTTCATGTTTGGTTGGGGATATTTCAAAGATATGTGACTTGGATTTTTGGTTATTTTTTCAAGTAAATATTTCTTCTCAATATTGTGTTATTGTTTGTCATATACCGTTCTTATGACCATGAATTGTGTTCAAGTTGTTTGAGTGGCCAATTAGATGACTTGTTTGCAATACTAATGCTAGATTTTGGAGTCTTAATCTGTAATTGTTAAGAGGACATAATCATAAGTAGCGAAACATCAACGTTGCAATGGGATGTTGTGGATTTTGATGTGTATTTGACAACCCTAAGTTAACATGTCGAACTTACGAGCATGTGGTTAGGATCAATTCGACTCATAGAACATATCGGTTAGTTAAGTTATACTAGAGAGATTATTCAAAGTGCCTTGTTTGACTAGACACGAGTAGAGAACTTATTCTACGAAGTGACTTTGGAGTTAATGGACTTGTTGAACTTATAACTTGTCTAGGATTGTTAGTAAACGTATTTTGGAGAATATTCATGTTCACTAGTGGAAAAAGACCCCTAATCATTCTCATTCTCATCCTCATCGTTCATATTCATATTTGTTTTGTAGTTTTTGCATTATTCATATTTTCAGAAATTAAATCGACAACTTTAGCTCAACTCTCCCTTAAGAACGAACCTGCTTATCCTTGTGCTACTTGTTAGTGTAATAAGAGTAAGGAATATATTTTTTATGAGTTTGACACCTCATCTATGTGCTGAAGAGATAACTTTTTTTTTGTATGTTGTTTTTTCTAGAATCACATTACGTGAACGTTCACATAAACCGGTATATAGCCTTTGATTTCTTTACAGCTAATCCCATCATCGGTCGATCTATGTAAGCATGCATAAACCATTCTTAGTGGAAAACATGCCCAACTTTTATATATAATTTTTAACCTAGGATCGGTTTCTATGAGTACTTATATAGATCGATTCTATTAGTTTTGTTAGTGTAGATACTAACTTTTGGGATGAGGTTAAACGTTCATTTTATGACCTAGGGATACAGCCGTAATTTTGTTGGTCCAAGGTAAAATCGTTATTTTTCCAAAATGTCCAACCCAGTCGAGGTACTCAAATCCCATGTGTGCGATCAGCTACCAGACCATGCAGAGAAGTGTGTGGACTCAAGCACAGTTTAGTCAAGATGAAGCCCTAAACTCCGGTAAGGAAAAGGTTCAAGACGAAGTCCGAATTTTGAAGGAATAGAAGGCAAATCGAAGCTGGGAAAGCTCGGTCTCAAAGAGCTTTCACCACTCCGAGGTAAAGATCCTTCATCACTCGACGATGAAGAGCTCGTGTCCCTCTGAAATGAAACGCCTTCACCACTCCAAGGTAAAGGGACTTTGTCGTCCAAAAGGCTCAATCTTTCACATGAACGTCCATGGTCAACCTCGCGGGTTAAATACACCTTAGCGTTTCCCCGGTCTTTAGCCGAAAAACTATGAGAGACTCCCCAGGATCATCCCAGATCTTTGATATAACAAGACTCCTTAGCGTTATCACGGGTCTTGGGTCGAGCATAAGACTCCTTATCATTACCAAGGGTCTTTAGATAAACCCGTGAACTCCTTAGTGTTACCCTAGGTTCATTGGTTGTTTAGTACTCTGATACGCAATCACGAGTGTTAACCCTCGTTATAGCGCCTCGTCAGTACCGTCTACGTTCTCCAGTACAAGCAGTGTGCCATTCGTACTCTACGACGTTCCTGAGTGCCACTGCTAAATATTGATGACACCTTAGTCGTACTCCACGCCTCAGTCGATGTCAAACGTCTCAAACAATTCAACTTTCGACCATACTCCTCAACCAAGGTCAAACGGCTCAAACAGGTCAACGTTCGACCACACGCCTCAGCCGAGGTCAAACACCTCAAACTGGTCAACGTTCGACTGCCTTCAGGTCATAATTCCTCTTCTGGAACAACCTTGCCTTAAGCGTCTTCATAGGTCTAGCTTTAAACTCCTTCACCCAAAGGAGAACATCCTCAATTAGGTCATCATAGATTGTGCTCTTTGCATGACACGCACAGGTACAACAAGTCTTATGGATCTCTTCACATGAATTTGGATGGATTCCACGTGAAAACACATACATTCCCCCATCTAAAATTGCGAAGAAAAAACAAATAAGAAATTCTAACACGTCACATACAAAGGTTGGTCATGCCACAAATAGGGTAGTAAACTTAGGGTTTTGGTATGGCGGTCCACGACAACGGGTGGGTGTCATCTTACCCGCACAAAAAGAGAATAGTCGGTTGTGAGGAGTCATCTTACAAGATAAACTAGACATTTGATTTATCCTTAGATATTCCTGGGATCTAGGAAAAGGTGTTGATCCTCTCTCCGTACAGTTATCCCACCGACTAAAGATTAGGGTTTTGCAAAGATATAAATATACCAGCAATGCATTCTAAATAATAACAACAAGATAACTAGAACAACAACAAGTATTTTGCAACTATTTTTTCTTAGAGTCTATTCATGTAACTCTATGCAATTGAGAAACTTTAGTCTAATGTATTACAGTTTCCCTCCCCTCCCTAGATCAACTTTACCTCCCATCTGTGACTGAACCAGTCCTTAAACATCCATTATCTTGGTTTAGGCAAGGAATGTTCGTCATTAACCTCCTTTTCTCACGGTCGAATAAGTTATATTACCCGACTAACCCTCATATATTTTTAGACATATACATTCTGGAGATCATGGTGGGATGGTTGGTCGTTCAATTGTAGTTACAGGTTATAAACATGGAGAAACTTACAGAGGACTGATTCACTGCAACCCAACAATTGCAAACATCGTAGGGACGTTAGTCATAAAAGCAACAAGGAAGAGAATTTGTTTTACCCACCGAGTATTTTCAGGTTGAAGAGGAGATACAAGAAGCACCTCTTCAACTCTAGGATGAATCTACATCCACTGCAGACATGTTAAAAATGGTGAACATCAAAACTGAAGATGCTCTAAGGCCCGTACCAGTAAGCGTCGATCTCTCCCCAGAAAAGTCCTCCGCATTGGCAAAATTAATTAAAAGAGTATCCGGAGATCTTTTCATGGAATTATGAAGAGATGCCAGAGCAAGACGACAAACTAGTCACGTATCACCTCCACATCATCCCTGGAGATAAACCAATTAAGCAGCAATCGAGGCACTTCAGTAACGAAATAGAAGAGAAGGTCAAAGCGGAAATCCAGAAATTTATAGCTCCCGGTTTTATCAAACCCATACAACACCCCACGTGGCTAGCAAATATTGTCCCCGTCAAAAATAAAAATGGTCAAGTTACGTGTTGCACGGACTTGTGAGATCTAAGATGACTTCCCTATACCCAAAATCAACAAGCTGGTGGATTCTACCAGCGAACATGATATATTTTCATTCATGGGTGGTTACAGTGGGTATAACCAGATAAAGATGTTTGAAAACGACGCCCCAAAAACTGCTTTTCGAACTCTTATGGGGAGCTTCTACTATATTGTTAAGCCTTTTGGGTTGAGGAACACATGCGCCACATATCAACGACCGATAGTGAATATCTTACATGACATGCTGCACAAAGATATCGAGGATTATATGGATGATATCGTTGTAAAATAGAAAACGCGAGCATCACATATGTGAGATATCCGACAGGTTTTCGAAAGGTGCATAGAATATAAGCTCCCCATGAACCCATTCAAATGCTCTTTTGGAGTCTTTTCATGGAAATTCTTAAGGTTTCAGGTGACTGAAGAAGGTCTCAAGGTTGATCCCAGAAAAGCTCAAGTTATAGCCTCAATGACACTTCCCCGGACTGTGAAGGAACTCAAGAGATTCATAGGAAAAGTATCTTATATCAGACGTTTCATATTTGGTATTTACAATTGGTAACCTCATTTATCCTTCTACTTAAGAAAGAAGCACAATTATTTTGGTTTTCTATCCAACAAGAAGCCTTTCTGAAGAACTAGCATTTAGTATTCTCACATAATGTGATGAGAGCACTAGAATAAGGACGACCTTTGTTGTTGTACATGGCTCATAGTAGCGTACCACTAGACACTTTTCTGGCTCAGAATGATGATATCGGATTGAATATCCTATCTACTACATTATTCATACGCTAAAAGATGCGGAGCTCTGATACCCGAAAGTGGAGAAGGCCTTCCTGTTGCTAGTCTTCGATATTCAGAAGGTACGACATTACTTGCTAACTGAAACACTGGGGGTACCAAAATACACCACCAACTTTTTCGTAGGAAATCTGTATGGATAAACTCAACACAACTCTGAAAGTTAAAACTCAATCAAGGAAAGAGTCTAGAGTTATATCTATATCTCTCTTGCGATTAGAACATTTATAGAATTGAATCCGTGAATCTAATCAAAAAGATAGTTCTTGGACGGTACCAAATACCAATGTCCAAGGATCAATCAAGTCGTATCCAACAAACTAGGTCAGACTTATCTACTTTGATTAATCAACGCACAACCTGTGGTATTTCAATTATAAAGATAAACAATATAATGCGGAAAAAGAAATAACACAGACACCAGAAATTATGTTAACAAGGAAACCGCAAATGCAGAAAAACTCTGGGACCTAGTCCAAATTGAACACCAAACTGTATTTAGCCGCTATAAACACTAGCCTACGTAATACCAATTAACTTCTGTCTGGAATGTAGTTGAGCCCGAACTCAGTCTCCCACTGATTCAGGTACAGTCGCGCTCCTTACGCCTCTTGAATCCCAGCATGACTCTGATAGACACATTTTTGTGTCTAAGTTGTTCTCAATTTGCAGTATTATTAGTACTTTATTTTGTACTTATTATGGTATTTTATGTGTTTGTAGGTATTTTTGGGAAATAAACATTTCTGGAAAAATCGGCTCGAAAAATTACCCAGGGGCACCCATGGAGGAAATTTGCTAAACGGACCCTCACTTTGGATATGAGGCACCTCAATTACTAAGGGGGACCCAAATTACTATTGGCACTCAAACAGCTGGTTAAGGGGAACCTTCATCCCTTTCGTTTGAAACTGAATTTTGGCGGGAAAAGGAGTTCTTCAAGTGGCAGAATTAGGGTTCACATTTTGGTCAGGATTGAATTTTGGGATGACTTAATTGGTCTTAACAGGCGTGGTAGGGTTACTGGAATTGATCCAAATTGGCTGGAAATTCGGGATTGAAGAAAACAGAGTGACACGGGATTTTTGGCTAAATATGGAAGGATTCTGGCGAGTTTTTCTCTCGGATTTTGGTTAGGAATATCATGTTAAGCTAAAACATGAGTCGTAATTGTGCTGGAATAGAAAAAGGAGAATAGTTCACGCAAGTTTGAAAGAACAGGGTATACAACGTACATGAGGTATTCTTGGTATTTTCCAAGACAATTTTGGAGTTCTGCGTATGTATAGTGAGACTTTGACTCAATCTGATCGTATACTGAATGGGATTGGAGTATGTCGACAGCTGACAGAAGCATACAAAGAGAAAAATGAGGAAATAAATTTCGTATATTGCAGAGCATAAAAGAAGAAGATTTCAGGAGTTATTACAGATTATTCTTGACCCTGTGAAGTGTATAAATATGTGTTGCGAGTCATAGAGAAGCTACATAGAGTTTGAGAGAGTTTAAAGCATCAACAGAGCGTAAAAATCGAATTACAGGAAAATTGTTTCTGCTGGTGCAGTGAAGAACAGAATACTGTCAAAGACCACTGTTTATTGACTGTCATCTATTTGTGTCTTTGTTTTCCTTGTAACAATCAGTTCACTGATTTGTACCGCCTTTATATCGTTGTGAATCTTTGTTTTATTAGAATTTCATCTTTGTAAACACCTTTTGAGCAAAAAAAATAACTTTTAAGCGTGTTTCCAATATGATGAGCTAAACTCAATCCCTGTGGTGACGTAGGAAGCCATTCTCTCAAAAATTATGTGGTAATCTTTATTTTATTAATTTATGCAATATTTTTATATGATTAATTGCATTGATAAAAAATGAATTAAATGGTTTTTATTAATCAAATGTGTTTTCTCTTGATGATGGATGCTTAGTTTAAGACTTTTGATGCATTATACTTGCGACTAACATTTGATATTTTGGAAATCTGATTTTGGAAACAATTTAGAATCGAATCAATTGTTTAAATTGCATGATATAAATTAGTATTGAATCACATAAGTATTGATGAGTGGTGGAATCCTAACCTCAGTTTCTCCATAATATTCACATCACTTTTTATTTAAGTTTGCTATATTTTTAGTTTTAAAATTAAGTCTAGAATCTGCTTCCACAAGTCTTGAACGAACTATTTTACTACAACAATTTTGAAATCCTATCAGACTCCGTGCAATTGATTCCCTTAGATGACGTAACACCAACTAAGAGTTGCTTCAACTTAATTGAAGACTTTAAACTAAATCTTCCTCCCACAAATTAAGCCTATATAATTGATTTCCTAATCTACGATCGAAACGGATGATCAGATCAAGATGATGGAAATCAATAGTAACTTGACAGAAGTCTGGCTATCCTCAAAATCCGGACTTATGCAACCCGAGGTTCAGCCGAGATTATTATTCATCTCACAAGTATAAAACTTGTGGAATCACAAAGTTGAGATGAAGAGAACTTTGTGATTTCTATCTATCTTGTTCAAGTGATAAATCAACAATAGAACAAGATCAGGAACTCAAGTTATCAAGATAAAAGATAACTCGACCTGGCTTCACGAATTCCAATGAAGTCTTCGATAGTCGTCGCTAAACCCTAAAAGGGTTTATGGAGAGGACGCCTCTAGATACAACTAGGACACACCAAAAATTAGTTTCGAGATTCAAAGATCCCAGTTTCCAAGAGTTCCCCTTATATAGATTTCAAAGCCTAAGTTTTTTTTAGGTTTAAGATAAGATAGCTTTGGAACCAAGCAAACAATATTCACTGTTAGACGGAAGCTTTGAATCTTATTCACATAAACAATATATACACTCTGGTTAGGTAAACCGTAACCGAACCGTGTACAAAGACTATGTTCAACATGGTTATCCAAAACTAGCCGGTTTGAACTTAGAAGCTTAACACTCATTTCCATGAACACAAAGACATTGACCTTGAGTCACGATCATCTGATCAAATAATTCTAGTGTTAATTAGAGATCAAATGCAAATCATCTCCTAGAAATAATTTAATCGCATTTGAACACAATCGACATAGTTGTAAATGCACAAAGTACAAATACTTGAGTCGTTCGTGAATCGGTTGAGTCAGGTACGCGGACCGGTTTGCAAACTTATGAGTAAAACTGAGTTTCGGAGTTGACAGAACTTTTTCAGTTCACGTACCAGTTTGCAAACTTAGGTGCAAAACTGAGTTCCGGATTTCACATAACTTTTTCAGTTTGCGAACGGTTTGTACTTTAAGACTTTATTGGTTCTGGAGTTCACGGAACCTTTCTAGTTTGCATACCGGTTTGGGTACTAAACTGGTTCAAGAACATAAAACAGTATTAGTTCGTGTACATACCGGTTTGGATACTTAAACCCGGTTCCCTTACCACAGTTTCAAATTGGTTTGTATACGAATATACATACCTATCCGGATCATGAAACACACAGACTTTCCCATGATGTGCATACGGATATGCGTATCGCATAAATCTGCAAGTCGATATATAACTACTCCTTTACGTGCACGAATACATGTAATACGGATTCAAACATATAACAATTATCTCAGTTTGTAAGACTGATAACACTACCTTGTATTCCGAATATAGTCTTTCTATATTTCTCTAAATCAATTCGAAACATTCCCGTATAACATCAACGACACATATCACTGTTCCAGGATATTTTCGAATGATCAACTTGAATCATGATTTGGTTCCGAATAATAAATTGTTCTCCATCGAAATTGATCAAGTATGAACAAATTTTCATTAAGCATAGTCATTATATTTTGAATGATTCGTAAACTAAATAATTATTTCTCGACTCGAAATTCTTGTCTATGCAAGCTAGTCTAATTAGTTATGCGACAAATGTCTCAAAGATAGAAATGTGAATATAACTTAAGAAATAGGTGGTTCAGTCTTCACTTACCTTTTGTTGATGAAGTTCTCCAAAAGATTTGGTTGATCTTCGCCTTCAAACGATATAATGCAAATGATGACCGGTTCGTTTTGCAACTACCTTTATCCTAGACCGAGACTTAACTAATTGTAGACTAGAAATCAAGATATAGTTTTGACAACAAGCTTGATATAACAACACTTGTGAGTTCGACCGAGCACTGCTCTAACTGTTGGAACATTACTCGGTTAATCTTACCAAGCGTTGGTATGTCAATTTTGGTTGTCATATTTTAGTATCAAAACTCATCTAGAGTCGCTTGATTAAATACTAGAATCAACTTGGTTTAGGTTAGACTAGAAAGTCTAGGAATGTTGAGACATACAAGTATTACTCCGAAGACCTGAAGAATGAGAAGAAGTAAGGACTACAACGTTGACATCATCCTTCCACTTGAGGTTAGTAATATTGAATTGAACTTGTTTCAAGTATCTTTCAATTCATGCTATATTGAAAATATAACATGCGAAGCTGTATATATTGTATATGATACTCTAGTGGAGAGACATGATCATAATAGTATGATCATAGTATTAAGGAATGAGACTACGAAGTATAACACTTATCTTTTGAACTTCGTAGATACTACATTGACATAATATTATATATAGTTTTATGATTATGTGTATGGGTATATGGTGAAGATTTCATCTTAGGAAACAATGTTTTACATTTGTTTAAAGGAAGTACATTCATGAACTTATTTCATGAATCGAAAGGGAAATTAATAGGTTTATTGGTCCGGTTATTCATTGCATGTTCTTTGATGACCAATATGTGTGAGTTGGTAGAACCGATCTTAACTCCGTTTATGTATATTGGTATAACCGATCACAATACCTAGACTTATGATTTGGTATGACCGGTCCTAGTAATTGGTATAGTCGATCCTAAGTAATCACCATGAGATGGTATGATCGATCCTTGTAATTGGTGTGACCGATTATGGTAATTGGTGTGACCGACCATAAGTGGTTGTGTAACCGATCCTTGTAATTGGTAATCCCGATCCTAGTGAATGGTGTAACCGATCACAAGTAGATACCATGTGTAGGTAGAATCGATCCTAGTGATTGGTATAACTGATCTGAACCCATGTATGTGACCTGGTAGGACCGATCATAACTAACCATTGTGACTTGGTATGACCGATCACATGGTAGTCTTGGAAGCCTGGTAGAACCAATTCTAAACTTGTGTGGAAGTATGGTACAAACGATTTCAAGATACAAATCCACGTAGATACGGAATAAGGGTTTGCAGTGTAAATATGTCAACATACTTTGAACACGAGAAGTAACTCTTATCATTTATTGTTCAAAGATACTCCTTGGTACTCAAGGCGATCTTATGCCGAAATAAATTAAGAATCTTTTAATGAAGATTTTTGGTTTTATATGCTTTAATTACCAGCAATTAATGCATAGCTCTAGAGAATAAAAATTAGTAATGTGCATTTACTAATTAGAGTTTTTCTGTGAGAGATTTCAGAAATATTGGACCAACATTTATTGAAATTAGGAAAACTGAATTTGGGCACTCTTTGCATATCTTGAGAATATTTTCGATTTTGGAAATTCCTTGGTGTCCAAACATCCTTGGTATATAAATACCTAAGTTTACTCAAACTATCCTAAGAGCCAGGCAAACTTCAATTCTTATTATTTCTGGTGGAACCGTCTATTCGGAGAGGAAAGTATCATAATTAGGTGAAATATCTTACAACCCCTCGTTTAAAGACTTCTATGGGATCAAGAAGCTCTGCGAGTATCGTTGGTGGGAAACTAGATAATTGCAGTGTTATTAGTTTTCGAAAATCTGAGTTACTTCGGCTGCGACACAAAGTCAATAGTCTCATCGGTATTATTTCTAAATATGATTCCAAGACAAGGTTGTCGTGAAGATAATGCCTTGAAGATCGCTCAACCAACGAGTAATCTTTCTGTTATAAGTTGCGATAGTGAATCCAAAGAAACTACCATGATGACATCTTCTGTAAGGCGATGAACTAGAAAAAGTAAGAGCCGATTCTATTCATGATATTCTAGATGTTAGATCATTGCTCGGTTGAACCCACCAAGCGTTGGTATGTCAAGTTTGGTTGTCATATTTTAGTGAACCAAAACTCATTTAAAGAGTCGCTTGATTATTTACTAGAGTCAACTTCTTATAGGTTAGCTAGAAAGTTATTAGGATATGAGACATACAAGTATTACTCGAAGACTTGAAGAATGTGAAGAAGTAAAGAGCTACAACGACGACATCATCCTTCCTCTTGAGGTTAGTAATATTTTAACTTGAACTATTTCATTCCTAACGTATCTTTCAAGTCGTGTTATATTGAAAACATAACTGCGAAGCTGTGAATGATTGTACTCTAGTTAGACGTAGTATTAAGGAATTATAATACGAAGTATAACGCCTATCTTTTGAACTTCGTATATAAAACATCGACATAATCGTATGAATGCTACTGCGATTATGTATGGGTATGGGTGAATATTTCTTCCTAGGAAACAATGTTTTACATTCGTTTAAAGGAAGTACATTCATAAACTTGTTTTGTGAATCGAAAGGGAAATCGCTAGGCGTATTGGTATTGTTATTCATTGCAAACCTTTGGATTACCAATATGTGTGTTTAGTGTAACCGTTCATAACTTATTTATGTATCTTGGTAAAACTATTCACAATGCCTGACTTATGTATCAGTATGACTTTTATTAGTGAAACCAATCTTAAGTAATCACCTGAGATGGTATGATCGATATTTGTAATTAGTGTGACCATTCCTAGTCATTGGGTAACCGATCCTAGAACTTGGTGAGACTAATCGCAAGATGTTTAATAGATCCTTGTAGTAGGTTAATAAGTTTTAGTAATTGGTGTAACCGATCCTAACTTGTGCAACCGATCACAAGTAAGTACCATAAATAGTGGTAACCGATCCTGGTACTTAATTAGCCATTTTATGGAAACTAGTGTGACCGATCCTAGTAGCCACTTGGAGGTAGAATCGAAACTTATTTTTGGTAGAACCGTTAAACCCATGAATGGTGATTGAATGTATTTGATCAATCACATAGTTCTTGGAAATCAGATGAACCAATTCTGAACTCGTTTGGAAGTGTGGCAAATCAGTTCCAAGATTATAAATATGAAAGAGAATTTACAAAGTAAAGATGTCGACATACTTTGAACACGTGCAGTAATTCTTATCTATTATTGTTCAAACATAATCCTTAATAACTAAAGGAGAATCCCGGATCGAAATAAATTGAGAATCTTTTAATTAAGGTTTTTAGTTTTATATGCTTTTAATTTCCCTGCAATTAAATGCATATCTTTAGAAAATAAAAACTGGTAATGTGCATTTACTAATTGGAGATTTGCTACTGAGATTTTGGTCAATATTTGGACAGAGCATTTCCAGGAATTATGAAAACCGATTTTGGGTTTATTGCATATCTTTGAGAATATTCGGTTTTGGAAATTCCTTGGTGTACAAACTTCCTTGGTCTATAAATATTGAATCCAATAAAACTACCTTTTTGTGTTGTTACTGGTGGAGCCATCTATTCGGAGAGGAAAGTACCTTAATTAGGCGAAATCTCTTACGACCGCTTATTTTAAAGACTTCTTTGGGATTGGGAAGCTCTACGAGTACCATTGGTGGGAAACTAGATAATTGCAGTTTATTATTAGTTTTCGGTTGATTTGATTGACTAACGATTGTTGAACTTTGATTGAACCTAGTTTGTTTATGCTTGAGAATCTTCTCTTCCGATATAAGATTCACTCAAACTAGATCGATGTATCGACGGGGATCTTTAGACTATTTGTAGATTTAAAGACGTCTTGTGATAATCCGTCATTAACAGACTCCGTTCTGTGTGTGATTGATCATAAGAGATTCAAGTTGATTGTGTGCAGGTGTTTATTGAAGATTTAAGAAGATTTGAAGACAAAGAAGATTTCTTATTTGAGTTCATAATCTATGGTGTGCACAAAACTTGATCGGATAGGGATCCAACTATAATTGGTTTATCTTTTGATAGATTGGATTGATTAGTTGAGTAGATCGGCATCAATACATTTCTTTGTGATTCATAGTATTGACTGCATAGTCTAAACAATTACTTTGGTAGTTGTTGAATAGATTGATCTAAGAACCCGACAAAGGAGTTTATTGGGATAAAAGGAAGAGACTTTTGTCAAACTCATATCACTTGTTTGAAAAGAGTTGTTACCGAAAAGATTTGTTGTTCCTTTACTGTCTGGAATACGAACCAAAGGAATTGTTCCAAGTGCGTGACTTATTGCAAGTTGGAGGCGCAGGGATACAAACGAAGCTAGGTGAACTATAGGTTTAGTTGCTTGGTCTCAACTATACGAAGTTGGTTTAGATTTTGTATAGCGGCTTAATTTTGAGAGTATTCAATTCTGGACAAGGTCCCGGGGTTTTTCTGCATTTGCGGTTTCCTCGTTAACAAAATCTTGCTGTGTCTTTTACTAATCTATTTCCGCAATTATAATTGTTTTGTTATAATTAGAAGTAAAATACACAAACGTTAATTCCTAATTACTTGATAGAAATCTTATTGTGTTTGGTTAAGTCCGAACCTATTATCAAGTAATCATACTTTGTTGTTGTATAGTCTCGATCTTGTATCTATAGTCAATCATGCAAGTTATCTTGTTGTCGTATTGTCTCGACTCAGTCCATAGACAATCACTTTCGGAGAAAGGACTTATAGGTGGAAAATTTTTAGATTGAGGTATATTTGGGTACCCTCGTCTTTTCAATTGGTATCGCAGCAGGCAAACACGAAAAGATCTAACAATATGTATTTGGTGCGATCCAACCTACAAGAAATGAACTCTAGTTCTCATGAATCGACTTCAATTAATGTACCGCCAAGATTTGACGGAACAAACTATCTATGGTGGAAATATGCTATGAGATTTTTTCTTCAATCACGAGACTTTAATACATGGCTATTAGTAGTCGATGGTTATAATCGCCCGAAAGTAGAAAATTCGTAAACTGATTTTAAACGCTTAGTGGATTTTTCAAACGAAGAAAAAGCTTTTTCTAAGCAGAATTCATATTGTTTGAATGCTATTATACATGCTGTAAGTCGTGATCTACAACATCATGTATCAACATGTCAAACTTCGAAAGAAGCTTGGGATAATCTTCAGATCGTATTCGAAGGAAACTCATCAGAGAAAGAAGCTATACTTTAAACTCTTACGTCCGATTGGGAAAACCTTCGAGTGGATGACAACGACACTTTTGAAGAGTTTCATATTAAACTCTCTGAGATAATTAATGCTTCTTTCTCTCTTGGAAAGACTATTTCTGAAAAGGATATAGTATGCAAAATTCTCAGATCGTTTCCATCTAGATACGATTCTAAGAAGCATGCAATCATAGAAGAAAATGATCTTTCAACACTCTCACGAAGCACACTCGTTGGAAAGTTAAAGATCTTTGATCATGAATCACATTCTATTCAAACTAAAGGAATTGCTTTTAAAGCTGCAAAAGTTCTGAAATCTCCAATGGAGAGAAATAGACAGATGTATGATTCAGATGAACAGATTGCAGAAAATTATGATGATGAAATTGAACAATCATTATCATTGATTACTAGACAGTTTCAAGATCTCTTAAAGAAAAGAAATAACAGATTCATAAAGGATACTCATCGATCTTCTCGTCCACATGATCGAGTTCCTGTCAAAAAGTATCAGGAAGAAGATGATGAATATCAGCCTCAGTGCTTTAAATGTAAAGGGTTTGGTCATATAGCTAAAGACTTGTAGTTGCAGGAAATCCTACACTACACTCCTCATATGATTTCATTATTACTCAACTTATTTTTAGGTTTACACTCTTAATTTTATTGATCAATCTTTGAATGTTCTTACAAGAAAAGATAAAGGAATCAAGAATGACCTCTGCTCTAAAATTTCTCTCTCCTATTTACTTGTTTCTTACTCAAAAAGATCTCTCTCCTTTCTTTACAACTTGAACGACTATTTATAGGGAAATACATAGTGGATGGCAGTTAATCTGTCCTTTATTTTCGGGTATGGTTTGCGACATTCTCCCTTTATTTTCGGGTATGGTTTGCGACATTCTCGCAACCTTACAAATGTTAATTTCGCAAGCTTTCTAATTTTCGCAAAACTATCACATCTTTCTCGTGATTCTAGTTGACGTCGTTTATCGTATCATTTCTGAAATTGTTCTGTGACGCTGTTGTGTTGTGTAATTGATAATTTCGCTGAGACATTATCATTGTGAGATTCTGATCCTACATCTTGCCTCTTCACATATATTCTCTGCAAAGTAGAGAATGATGTGAGAAATGCTGCAGCTATTCATCTCTTCATATTCTGCATTTATCACACATATTCTTTCTTCCATCTGTTTCTTGACACGTCTTCTGTAACCGCTGCTTTTCAACCGCTCACATCTTTTCATCTTAATGATGTTTATTTCTTCGAGTAAAAAACTCTCCTTTATATACTCTTCTTACTCTTCTTTCCACTTTCTTTTTATTTTCTCTTCTCTTTTTATTCTCTCATCTCTGCAACTCTGTTATTCTTCTTCAAGTTCTGCTACTGTAATTTTCCCCCCTTCAATCTTCTTACTTTTTATTCATTCCCATACTCTATATTCAAATACGGCTCCAAGTGGTCATAGACATGAGAAGAATTTAAAAGATGTCCTAAAAGATCTTGCTGATAAAGGTTTCACACTCTCTACCATTCCTGGTGAAAATCCCAAATCAATTATTTCTGTCAAACTTTTCTCTGATTAGTACTGTGATGATCAATCAATCATAATTTCGCTAGGTCAGATTCTCGCAGGTCTCCCTATTCCTCTTTATGACCCAGATCTTCCTCTATTTTATGAAATTCTCGCCCACCCAGGATTTTCGTGAGCTATCTTCCAACTGAGTGCGGATTGCATCCGTTTGATACTAGAGTTCGCTAACCGTGGTGCTGGTAAAGGATATCTGTACTCCAAAGAACTTAGGGATCCTAAATTCGCAGACCTAGAGATAATCGCTGAGAAATACACAGTAGCGAGTTTCTTTGAGAACTATGAACTTATCTCCATGAAGAAAGAGAATACTCGCTGGGGTATTCGCTTAAAAAGAAAAGATAACATTGATGAAGCTAAAATTCTCATGCAAGATTTTGACTGGCACTCTGGTAAAAACACAACTCCTCGCCAATCCAAAGATGATAAATGGTGTGTTTTTCCTTTAATGCTAAAAAGACCTTATATTGCTGGGTCAAATGTTCTTCCTACGAATCTCGCTGCTTATCAACCTTGGGTTTTCTCTTGGCCCGAGAAGGAGAAAGAGGTATGTTTCTTCCCATTTAGTTCACTTTACATTTCTTTATTTGTCTTTATTATTTTGTTCGCTAACTCTTGTGACATTCTGCAGATCCAAAAACTGAAAGATAGTTATAACAGGACTGAGAAAGCTAGTACTCTGTTAGCTCTTCGTTCATACACAGATGAGGTAAAAAAAAATTCCTTATGATTTTAAACTGTATATTGTTGCTTCCATTTCTTATTTCTATCTGTGTGTGAAGATTATTGCTGAAATAGAAGAGCATGCTGATGTTGCGAAGATTGGTGATAAAGGTAAAGGTGCTCTTCGCAGAGAAAAATCAACTGCTCCCCGTTCAAAGAAAATGAAGGTCCGTTCTTCTTCTCCTTCAAATATTCCTCCTCAAGAAAATTCTGAAAGTAAAAAAGATGATGAGGACAATGATGATCTTGTCGCAAGTGAAGATTTTCCACCTGAATCTTCTATGGCTAAGCTCTCTGGCCTCTTTTCTGATTCTCTGCAAGGAATGGGAGATAGCCAATTCGCCAACACATGCAAGGCTCTCGCTACTTTGCGATGTCCCTTTGCTGGATGGTGATAGTTCTCTTCGTGGAGTTTCTAGATCAGTGACTCCCGACTTCTTGCATTCCTCAATAGTCTGGTATTTTTATCCTTTTATTTCTTCATTGTCATAACTCAAAATTTCTTTCTATATTAATATTTTTATATTTTCTCGCAGGCTGGAAAAGCTTCTTTCGCTGTTGCCTCGGATCTAGAGAAGACGCGAAAATCTTGAAAAGAAGAATCTTCAATTTCGCACAAAGAATGAAGAATTGGAAGCTGAAGTTAAAGGTCTTCGCGAGAAAAATAGACAACTAGAAATTGTCTTCTTCGTATAAGAACAAAATCTCTAGTCTTCAGCAAGCTAATAATCAGCTTTACGGTATGTTACTTTTCTCTTTTCCCTTCATTCATTCATCCTGTTTTTTATCTTATTTAAATGATCCTTTTTGCAGACATTTATGGTCTTTCTGATGAAGCTACCCTTCTTCGTTCATTTCCTAATGCCTTGGATAATGATACCCTTCTTGAGCGTCTTAAACAATTCCTTAATAGCTCTCAATGATAGAATTTCATCTCTTTCTCTAAATGAGCTTAGATCTAAATTTCGCCTCTTAGAAATTGACCATAGATCTAGTTTAGGCTTAGCCAACCGATTTAAGCGTCTCCTTCTTGATTCTAAAGAGAAAACCAATGAGTTAAGAACCAAAATTAGCGGTCTCATAGATGATAAGGATCGCATCTCTGATCAAGGTGCTAAGGCTTTGGCGAAATTCCAAGAGACTCTTCTTGAAGTTCAACTTGAACGAGATGAAGCTAACCGCAAGAACATCGAACTCTGCGAAAGGGAAAATCAAATTCGTTCTCGTCTTCTTATAAGTAATGAGGATGAATTTGTTTGGGCTGCGAAAATCTTAGATGATGCCAAAAAGATTTAGGTGTAAATGTTAGTCTCCAAGTTGAGCATACAGCCTTGATTAGAGATATGATTTCTGACAGAGAAGGTTACTAACTGCTCTTCTTTACTAATCTTTTGCTTCTTATGAATTTTCATCAAGTTAATAATTGATTGTCTTTTGCTCGCAGATTCTGAAATAGATATCGTGAAAAGATTGAGGAACTCGAAGCTGAAAAGGAGGAACTCGCAAAGAATCTTTCTTCTCGCAACGACAAGTATTCAGATTAAAGAATCAAATCAAGATCACTGTTGCGAATTTTAAGAATGATGCTATGCATTTTCGCAATCAAACTATCCAAATGGTTTGTGACGATCATAATATCCCACATTCTGATTATCCTTGTCTCTTGGAAGAAATCCCACAGAATACTCCCAGTTTGATTATTCTGATAGCTGATGAACTGATGATGATGAATTCTGATGGTGATGAAGATTCTGACGCAGACGAAAAGGGAACAAGTCTGATGAAGATAATGAAGGATCAACTAAGAAGTAGTCTTTATTTCTTTCTTTGATTCTTGTAATACTTGTACATTTATTCCTTCTTTCTGTATATTTGTGTTTCTTTCATTTTGACCTGCATTCATTAAAACAATTCTTCCTTGCAATACAGTTAATCAATATAATCATTAATTTTTGAATCTTTGAGTAAATCTATCATATGGAGACAAATAACATTTTCTAATTTCATTCATACATTCCCATACTTGCCTCTGTTATTTGTATCCAAATGAGAGATTTTATAAATTTTTCTTATTTTATGCCTCAATTTCGCAGTTAATTATGTATATTTCGCTATCTTATGCGAAGTGAATTTTGATTCTTTTCAAAATCTCATTCCTTGTGGTCTTATTTTGCCTTCCTAATTAAAGGTCTTATTATGCCACCTCTTGTCATTGCGACAAAATCGCAGGACGTCCTTGCACTTTCATGCAAAAACCCATTGATCTTGCCTTAACTTTTTCTTTTGTATTATGGCCTCTTCAGGAATGTTGGACAATATGACAGGTAAATATTCTTGCGAAAATAAGCCCCATGACATTGCCGTCTTGCGACGAAATCGCAGGACGTCTTCGCACTTTCATGCGAAAACCCATTGATCTCGTCTTATCTTTTCTTTTGTATTATTGCCTCTTCAGGATTGTTGCACAAATATGACAAGCCTTAATACCTTGCGAATAAAAAGCCTCATGACATTTGCGTCTTAAGACACTTATCAGCTCCCTAATGGAGGGTGCCGCCCTTATCTCCCCCCTGGTTGCCCCTTCAAGGAGGCGTACTTCTACCATACAAGGTTAGCTCCTCCCATCCAGTCTTAACAACAACCAGTTGTTTTCGCAGCCTCTTATCCCTTTTACCTATAGGGCTTATGGTTACGAGACTGCACCCTAAGTGGGGTTTTCTTCAGGCCGAGTGCAGTATAAGCCAAGACTTGTCAAGAATGGCAAAGTACGCTTCAAACGTCCCTGGCACTCTTGACTCAACCGTGTACCTCGGCGCCTTGATCAGATCTGCACTCCTTGGGAGAGTCCTTATTACCTTAGTCGCCCAACCTAAGTCATATGCTTAAGCTGAGAATCCAAGGTGCCTCTCCCGGATGGGCTTTATTGACCCCAAATCTCCATGACTCAGGTTCCGGTGGCGGTGTAGCCTTTCCCTGAGCCATGCAACAGGTACCCCCTTATATGACGTACTTTAGGTCTTACATTTGCCTCTTGCGAAATTGTATTCGCGAACTAGGGTGTACGCCATAAAGGTTCGCCTCTTTCTTTTTGTCATTTTTCTCTGATTATTTTCTGTAAAATTCATTATCTCTGCGAGTCTCGCACATCATCATATTGTATTTGGATTTCGCAATCTCAATTTTGTCATTCAATCAAATGTATTTTTGAGAATTTTACTTATTGCGAGAGTGTCGCAACAACTTAATCATTCATACATTTCTTGTTTTTATTACCTTTGCCATCCTCTGCTTCTTTATTATTTTCTGCTATGCTTCCTTGGTAGTGGTATGTTCATCATTTTTATTCTGAGCTAGCATTAGTTTCGCAACATCTCTTCTCTCTTTCTTTTCTGATTGCATCCACCATCAACCTCTCACTTCTCTGTGTATCTTTGATTTTGTGTCGCCAATTTTCCTTCTTGTTTGCTCTTCCTTCGCAAGATTCTATCTCAGTTTCGTAACACCTCTTTCCTTCAACCCAATCTCCCTTTATGATTCCTACACCACTGGGGTGAGGGAATTTGATGCACTGGTGGAAAGTTGAAGCTACACCTAGAATCCCATGTAGCCAAGGTCGACCAATTAACGCATTGTAGGGTGATTCTACATCAACGACACGAATAAGATTTCGAAGATATTCCCTTCAATGGAATTCGCATAGTAACCTCCCCTTTAGGCTTGTTAGCAGTACCATTAAAACCATATATCTATATGTTGATGGTATAAGATCATCATTCTTCTCCCATAGTTTTATAAGTATGATAAAATAAGATGTTCACAGAGCTTCCAGTATCGATTAGAATTCTATTAATTGCCCATGAATCTTCAGCTTCATCATCCTCATCTTCTTTCGGTTTTGGATTAATTTCTAATTTTACTACCAATGGATTATCATGCACCTCTTCACCTTCGGGAATCTCTTCTGCGGTAAAAGAAATATCTGTTTCTGCCATTCCTCTAGTGGCGAGATTTTCGCAATATTCATAATTTCTCTTCCATCGTTATCTCTTGCGAACACTCTACTCAAAACATATCATGAAAATCTTCAATTGTCTTATATGAATGTACGATAGAGTGACAGAATAGATTTTTTGCTTTTGCACCAACTTCTATGAAGAATGTTTCCTTCTTTTTCATCGTGTTCACTTTGTGATGCTCTGGTGGTGGTGGCAGTGGTTGAGATTGTGGATGCCCTACCAAAAAGTGGTTTAGTTTTCCTTGATCTATCATTCTCAAAATAATTCTTTTTACATTTCTGCAATCATTTGTTGTATGTCCATGAAAATGATGATAAGAACAAAACTCATGGCTTCTGTGGTTTGGAGGTGGTTCCGTTCCCATGTTCCATGGTGTTGGTATATTCTCCATCAAATTATAGCTTCCCATATTTTCTCCACACTTGCATTTAGAGGTGGCATCTTGATTTCTTCCCATACTACCTTGTGACCTCCTTGTCCTCTATTATAGTTTTGTCTTTGACCTCCATAAGTTTCTTGTGGTTGATCGAGTCTTTGAATCTTGTTATTTCCACCACGATTGTAGAAATTTCTTTCTCTTTCATACTCCTGATCTCGGCTTCCCATAGCCACCAGTTTCTGTTGATTGTTACCCGTCACCTTCTCTTGTTGTACTTGCGAAGTATTCGCTACTGTGTTTATTAGCTTGGGTAATAAGCTTGCATTCGCTGTTTGTGAGTTGGTTCGCAACTGGATATGATTCCATTTCATTTTGCCTTTCCTCTAGAGCAATGTATTCTTCTTGAAGTTCTCGCAATTCAGTCATTGTGATCGTATTCTTGACTCTGAAAATTTGGACATACAATAGGTTTGTTGCAAACATAGCATTGATAAATGATAATATAAGATATCTCTCATCTACACGGCCAGCCATTTCGCTACACATAGTTCTCCATCTTTTAGTCAGGTGTTTCAAACTTTCGCCAATCCTCTGTTTCAATCCAAACACATCTTCTATACCAGGTCGCGAAGAATTATTACTTATATATGCCCCTAAGAATGTAGTCTGCAAATGATTGAAGGATGTTATTGTGTTCTTTGGTAGACCTTCAAACCATTTTAACGCCTCTCCTGTTAAGCTGGATGCGAAATATTTGCACAATACGGCATCATGATTTTCCCATTGTAACATGCACCTCACATAGGCTTTAATGTGTTGAATTGCACAAGTTGTTCCATCAAAAATGCTGGTTAATGCGGGCAAATTGCACTTCGGTGGTATTCCTCCTAATTGTACTTCCCTTGTAAATGGAGTTTTCGCAGCTTCTTCTATTGCTTCATCCAATTGTATTCTGCCTACTTCTTATCTATTATTTAGCATTCCTCTCATTTATTCTAATTCTTTCAATATTTGTTTATTTACACCTGAATCTTGATCCATTGGTCTTTTTAATTTCGCCTCTCTTCTTCTGCTTTCATGTCTATCTTCTCTCGCGAAATTTTGCATTTCTTCTTCATTATCCTAATCTCGTCTTCTTCTGCGATTCTATTCCTCATCTCTATTTTGAATTCGCATATGATGATGCCTTTCATTTTCCCCTCCATGATTTTGTTCATTTCTTATCAATTCCATTTGTTGTCTTTCAGCCATCCTCTGTACTCTATCATACTCCTCATTGAGATTACTGTTATTCCGGTTTTGTGTACGCCTTTTTTATCGATTTTCGTGATTGTTCTGACGAATTGTCTCCTGAAGCTCTTGTTATTCCATTTCCGCTCTCAATCTTTCACGTTCGCAGATGAAACGTGTTTGTTCAGCATAATGTCTTTCAATTTCTTCTTCAATTTTCTGTTGATTTCTTTGAGTTTCTCTTTCATGTAAAATTCTTCTTCCTTCCTCTCGATTTCCTTTTCCATCTTGGTCATTTCGTCCCTGACGTTTTCCGTTCTCTTGATATCCACCATTTTTCCCATCATCAAAAGTTTCATTTTGTGGAACGTAACGATCATCAGCTCTTTCTCTATTTTCGCGATATTCTTCATTAGGATTTGATATTTCTTCTTGAATATTGTTTCCTGCATTGATTGTGGGTGAGTTTAGCCTCATTTCTCTTCTATTCGATCTTGAATATGATTTTGTAATACTTCTCGATCTTCTATTCTGTAGTCTTATATTCTCCATCCTTAATTCGTGATTTTGCCTTGTTAGATTTGCACGTTCTTCTGCCTCAGCTCTTCTTTCTTCATGTATTCTTCGTCTCAACGTTTCTAATGCTCCAATTTTCTCATCTCCATGAATTATTCCTTCATCTGATTCTTGATTTCTCTCTTCCTGTCTATGGTTTCTGTTTTGTTGCTCTTCTTCTACTTCTTCTGCCGAATTTGATTGCCAAGTGTGTATACTCACCCTATCATAATCTGTATTCCTCCCTTGAACTAGTGTTTGTTGAGTTGGTGGTTGAATTTGATTTTCTCTATTACTTCTCATTCTAGTAGATTCTCTCATTTCACTTCTTTCTCTCCCAGCAATTCTCTTGCTTCTTCAAACAGTAGTCGGTTGTTCGGATGTATTTCTTCTTCTAGCCATTTCTTCAATGTTAACAATATTGCAAGAAATTATGGAAAATTCTTAATCAATCACTCTAAATCTTCACAAATGTCAATATTAATTTTTAGCTTTTTCTAGAATAATCTTCAATACCTCCCCTCCCTATTTCTAGCGCCATTATGTAGTTGCAGGAAATTCTACACTACACCCCTCATATGATTTCATTATTACTCAACTCATTTTTAGGTTTACACTCTTAATTTTATTGATCAATATTTGAATGTTCTTACAAGAAAATATAAAGGAATCAAGAATGACCCCTGCTCTAAACTTTCTTTCTCCTATTTACTTGTTTCTTACTCAAAAAGATCTCTCTCATTTCTTTATAACTTGAACGACTATTTATAGGGAAATACATAGTGGATGACAGCTAATCTGTCCTTTATTTTCGGGTATGGTTTGCGACATTCTCGCAAACTTACAAATGTTAATTTCGCAAGCTTTCTAATTTTCGAAAAACTATCACATCTTTCTCGTGATTCTAGCTGACGTCGTTTATCGTATCATTTCTGAAATTGTTCTGCGACGCTGTTGTGTTGTGTAATTGATAATTTCTCTGAGACATTATCATTGCGAGATTCTGATCCTACAAGACTGCCCCAATCTTAAGAAATACACTGGAAGCAAGGCTCTGGCTGTAACTCAAGATGAGACCTCTGATTCATATGATTCTGAAGAAGAGGAAACAACTAATATTGCATTAGTTGTCAATCTTATTCCTTCCTCCTCCATTAGTGATTTAACCATTTTAAGAATGAACATGTCTTCCGATATTACTAAATCATCTAATAGAAAAGGGAAAAATAAGACAAGATGCAAAAACTGCCTCGAAAACAGAATTGCTAAAAGTTGCATATGCAACCCCAGTCAATCTCAAGATACTTCGTTAGTTCGAGGTAAAAAAAGAAGACTCTTTCATACGATACTAGATCAAGGACACTCTGGTTGTTCAAAATTCCATAATGAGAGAAAATCTCATACTAATACCACCTGATCGGTATTAGAATTCTTTCCTCACCACGTGTGCCAAATTTTGTGTGAGGAAGAAGAAAGATCAAGGCACTTATGTGTAGATTATGGGAATAAAATCTAGCAATTGATAATATTTAAGATATTCGTATTTATAGGAATATTATATTTTCGGAAGTATGAAAATTATAAAGAGATCCTTCTCTTTCTTTGGTCATTCCTTGTGATGTGATTTCAAAAGTTGTTGTAGTAGTAGAGTTCGTTCAAGACTTGTGAAGGTTCGATTTTTAAATTTAATAAAAATAAATATACAAATAATGTTAACAAAGTGGGAGAGAGGTATTGGGACTAGGATTCCACCAAATATTCAAATTCATGCGATTCACCTATTTATTTTAAACCATTATAGCTCATTCAACAAGTATTCTGACTCTATTTATTTGCCTAATATAGATTCTTAAAATATTAATTGTAAATCTTAAGCATGGTATATCAAAAGAATTAATCCTAAGCATAAACCATCAAATGAAATGACAATTAATTAAGAATTTTTTTTTTTTTTAATTTTAGTTCAATGCAAATAGTCAAATAAAGAATTAAATGAATTTACCACATGATGAATTTTGGTTTCCTCCGTCGTCCCCGTTGGGTTTAGCTCATCATGATGAAAACACGCTCAAAATATTTATTTATAGCTCAAATGGTGTTTACAATGGAGAGAAAAAGAGAAAATGGTGTGAAACTGTAATCTGCGACGCACAAAAGGCGTCACAGAATAAACGATAAATAGTAATGGTCACAGACGCAGTATCTCTACGACCCACGCCTGTGTGTCGTTCTCACTGTTGGAAAACGACTGTCCTGGCGAGTATGTTCTTCGTGTTCCTCATGTTCATCAGCAGCAGCAGAAACCGAGTTTGGGAAAACTCGAATTTCTTCTTCTCTGGATCTCCTCAGCCCCCCCCCCAAAAAAAAAAATCTCGACACCCCTTCTATGATACCTTGTGAACATATTTATACCTGATTGCGACATTGAATCTCCTCCATTAACTCCAAATAATCTTCATTTACTCGGGTTATTTTCTTTTCATTTTTATCACTGATATTGTTTTTCACGCGTTCTGAAGCTTCCATATTGCCATATTTAACTTCTTCACACTCCAAATAGTGGTTAGGTTCTTCCAAACACGAGCAGCACACGTCTAACTCGATGTAATCCCGTGAATATTTTCTTCCGTTTACGTGCTGCCCTGTTTTCTTCTCACGAATTTTTCAGCCAAATTCGATCGAAACAAACACCCGTAATAGCTTTGTTAGGACATATCACAACTACCCATGAATTTTCAACGATTGAATCACACAAAAACTCCTCCAAAATCCGATCGAAAACTCTGCCATTGTTGCTGCCATTTTTCCCGCCTTTTTTCATTTTTGAATTTTGGGAAGAAAAAGTCCTCCCCCTAATCCTGTACGGGTGTCCCTTTAGCACTTGCACTGGGGTGCAAATAGTATTTTTGGGCGTAAATAGTAATTTTTCTGGGATTCCTTCAGCGCATTTCTGGTGTGCCTTTAACACATTTCGGGGGTGCCTTTAGTACTTCATCATGGGGTGTAAAACACCACTTTTCCAGCCAATTTTGCTGCAAGAGCTTATTTTTCCAAAAACATCTACAAAAACATAAAACACCATAATAAGTACGAAATCGAGTACTAACAATACAGAACATTGAGGACAAATTAGACACAAAAATGTGTCTACCAAATACCCCCAAACTTATTATTTGCTAATCCTCGAGCAAAACTAATAAAAAAATAAAACCGAGTTAATCTCGGGAGGGTTTACCAGAGGTGTACCCACAAAACCATTACTTCTAATTGGTCACAAGTATCCAAAGAGATATGAGGACATACATATTCTCAACCTATCTCCAAGTAACTAGAATGCCAGAGAAATTAAAGGTGTCAGCTCTAAAGCTGACTGAAGAAAAGGGGAGACACATCCGCAACACTGCTAGATAAAGAGATATTGCTACACAGCTAGATAAACATTGTAAGATGCGTCCGCTGCTTTACAGCTGGATAAGATTAGGAGAGAGATAAAGATGAGAGGGACATCTGCTACACAGCTGGACTAATTACGTGTGATGAGTTAAACCAGTGCTAGAAAGATCTTGTGCCAGATTGAAAGCAGACTAACAAAGCAACCAAATGTATCTTTCTTCGACTCTCTCATAGTGCTCAGTAGAAACAACGTCTTCTTCGGTCTTCAACTGTTGATGATAAACTATCGAACCTCATAGAACCTTGACAATTAACTCTTCTCTTCGATTTCTTCCTTGACTTATAAATTTCTACTTCCCTTTGGCCTTATTGAACAAAACGTATTTTTTTATTTTTCATTTTTTTCATTTGTTTTTTTTTTTTTTTTTGGAAACAAAAATTACAAGACAACAATTTACATGGCCATGAGAGAAGGACTTTCAAAACTTGGATCTTCGCAACTTGTGATGTCTTGGTATCATGGATTCTAACAACTTATATCATTTGCTCTTATAACTTCAACTTTGATTTTGAATTATTATTTTCTATTGTTACTTCTAAACCTAAAACGTCTTCAACTTTCTTCATAATTTTGATGTCGCTCCGCTTGTTGATGATGATAAGTTTCTACTGAGAGAGAGTCACAATCCAGTAACTAAGACTACATTGTGAGGTTGCTTTGTCTTTCTGGCATTTCCTGACCTACTTGCCTTTCCATCATGTATGGTTAGGTCCATCACGGTTACCCTCTAAAAGGAACAAGTTCTCTCCTGAATTTCAAGGATCTCAATGTCTTTTTCTCTAATATCTCAAAAGGTAGTTATCCCTATCATTCCAATTTCTATCTTTTCGGTGAGAAACAGTATGTAAACTTAGCTAACCGGATACCATGTGACGCTAGAAGTTTCAAAAGTGCAACTAAAAAGTTCTTCCCCACCCCAAACTTAAATCTAACATTGTCCTCGATGTTCTAAAGATAAAATTAAAAGCATGAACAAGGAGAAACTGTTACCACTTGAAGAAAAAGAGTTAAGGAAAGATATTACCATGTTGGACGAGCATGGGTTACCTCCCAAGAAGTGCTAAGTTTAAAGTCTTCAGCCAGACTTAGGAAAGGATTAGTCAACTCGAACCGTATAACAGTAGCCGGAATAACTGTGAGTCTTCAAAACCAAATAGAGATGACCAACGGAAACTGCAATAAACCAAGAAAATGAACAAGACTAGAATGCCCTTACCTAGTTTCCTGATTAAGAAAACTACATATAATTGCGGTTCAGGTTCTATAAAAGGGTCTAAATATATTTCTTTAGGCTGCAACTCCTCAAAAGTGAGATCGAATCAGGTATTAGAGTCTGGAAGAACTCAAGTAAAAACTTAGAAGCACATAATAATAACCTAAATAACTGAGGATCCTTAAATTCAATCAGGTTTGACTCACACAGCTGACCACAAAGAAAGAGGTGGTCTTCCTTAAGCAAATGTGTCGACCCTACTCTCCTAAAGTAATTAGGTTTAGTCTCAAAACTTAATAACCGACACATCTGAAAATCATATGTTCCCACAATTGGAAGAAAAGTTTTTGGTTGGAAAACAAAGTCAATTTTTGTATGATAGCCTGGGTTAACCACATCAACCAGAGGATGGGTTTCTAACAACTGAGCTCTCCTATGGACACAACTAGGTTCAGGAAAAAGTGTATGAAGATAATCTTGTAAGATGGCTGAGGCACAAATTTCAAGTCCCGATTGAGGGATCTTTGTAAGATCTAAAGGTATGGCACAAGGAGAATGATAATCACCCCCAAACTTAGATTTTTGTGTATCTCTAGATAGACTAGCTACAATTTCATTAATTTCTGGATCGTTGGAATCCTGAAAATAGTCAATTGCTTCTTCTAGGTTATACTCAAGTGACGCATCCTCACTCATATTTAATAGCTCTACGAGTTCATTTTATTCGTCTAAGACCATTGTTTCTAAATCGCTAGACTCTAAAACAGTATTCTCAAAATAAAATCGTTCCTCTAAACCATTATCGACTTTGTAATCAAAAGGAAATACTACATCATCTAAAGAGGTGGTATCTCTAATCAAATCCTTGTCCTTTTGAATAGGTGAATAATCATTAAAATTATCGGGATTTGAACCAGAAATAACACTATCATCATAAAGTTCATTTAGAGTAATAAATTCCTTATCACTATGCCTACAAATTTCAAATTCTTCATCAACACTATCCACATCATAATAACAGGAAAATGGTTGAACCTCATCTAAAGTAGTGTTACCAATTCTAACCTCGCCATCTTGATAAAAATTATCCTTATTTTTACGGGTGATATAGGAAAGAATGTATTGGCAATCAAGAGTAATTCGAGCAGTTCTTTCTCCCGTCTCTAATTTAAGCCTACGTGTTGACTCAGCAAACTCACGTGTTGACTCAGTTAACTTACGCGTTGACTCAAGTATCTTACGTGCTACATCGAGAGGAGAGGAATTATAAGAATCTTGCTCGTATGACCGGTGGGCATGTGGATAGTAATTGGGCTCACCATGGTATGACCCATATCCTTCAAAAGGATGGCGTTCCCAACCACTATTCCCAACATGGTCATAAAAAGGATGATGTACATATTCAAATTCAGGTCAATATTCATTGTATTGGCTTCTATCATACCAGTTCGACATTCTTAATTGCAAGGGAATTCTACACAATCACAAACAAGGCTGACTCGACCAAATCCAACCTATAAAATCTAGCAAACAACAAGCATGATGGCTCCACTTAGACTGTTTCTAGACCAACTTCTAATCTTTCGAAAAGGAATTCGTTACAATCTGAGCAAACCTCTCTGGAATCAATCTGAGTGTAAGTAAGTTGAATTGAGACGAGGGAAGCTGCGAGGAGCTTTGATACCCAAGGTCTCACCGGTATTATAAGGCGGCTCAGTCACGCATTCAACTCGTAGAAACCATCATGAACTTCAAAGTATGCTCAAAAGAGTAACCAATATTTTTCGAACGACTTTCCTATTAAGCTCGTTACCCTATAGGTCTCGTTCTAGTCAAAATTTTAAGCTTAGGTTCGCGTTTGGTTTCATTTTCTTAAGGTGGGCAAGAAGGAAATGGTGATGAAATCCGAGTCCTTATCTTAATTTGTCCAGGACTTGCCCTTTACTAGGAAATTAAAACAACCGTATTCAAATCCTCAACATATATTCACCTTAAGGCATACAATAAACCCGCTGACAGGGGATTCGCGGGTGTTTCGAAAGTTTACCTCCCGTACCAGACGGCGCAGAACCGCTGAAGTCGACTCGAGCCACGACTCTTATGTCATGTTTGAACCCGAGGGGCCGAGACGATATTGTAATCGTCGTCCTTCCCTGCAAACAGTTTTATATTTAATGTACCCTTCCTTAGGGTTTAAAAAAATAATTTTCCAAGTCCAAAGTCCAAATAAAGTGCAAAAACAAAAGAAATAAAAAAAAGAAATAATAATAATTACAAAAAATGGAAGGTCTCTAAAAAAAGTTCTCTCTTTTTTTTTTTAATTTTTTCTTTCGCTCTTTTTTTTTTTTTTTTTTGCTTTGTCTTTTTCCTTCTCTTTTGGCTTTAAGCTTTGATTCCAAGTCTTTAGTATCCAACTTCAAACCTGTAATACAAAGACACGCCCAAAGAAACGTATAAAGAACAAATGAAATAAAAAAATAACCTAAAAATTCTACCTAAGAACAAATCCGCGTCGGCGGCGCCAAAAATTTGATGTGATTTCAAAAGTTGTTCTAGTAGTAGAGTTCGTTCAAGACTTGTGAAGGTTCGATTTTTAAATTTAATAAAAATAAATATACAAATAATGTTAACAAAGTGGGCAAGAGGTATTGGGACTAGGATTCCACCAAATATTCAAATTCATGTGATTCACCCATTTATTCTAAACCATTATAGCTCATTCAACAAGTATTTTGACTCTATTTCTTTGCCTAAGATAGATTCTTAAAATATTAATTGTAAATCTTAAGCATGGTATATCAAAAGAATTAATCCTAAGCATAAACCATCAAACGAAATGACAATTAATTAAGAAAAATCTTTTTTTTTTTAATTTTACTTCAATGCAAATAGTCAAATAAAGAATTAAATGAATTTACCGCATGATGAATTTTGGTTTCCTCCGTCGTCCCAGCGTTGGGTTTAGCTCATCATGATGAAAACACGCTCAAAAGATTTATTTATAGCTCAAATGGTGTTTACAATGGAGAGAAAAAGAGAAAATGGTGTGAAACTGTAATCTGCGACGCACAAAAGGCGTCACAGAATAAACGATAAATAGTAATGGTCACAGACGCAGTATCTCTATGACCCACGCCTGTGTGTTGTTCCCACTGTTGGAAAACGACTGTACTGGCGAGTCTGTTCTTCGTGTTCCTCATGTTCATCATCATCATCAGCAGCAGAAACCGAGTTTGGGAAAACTCGAATTTCTTCTTCTCTGGCTCTCCTCAACCCCCCCCCCCCCCAAACTCTCGACACCCCTTCTATGATACCTTGTGAACATATTTATACGTGATTGCGACATTGAATCTCCTCCATTAACTCCAAATAATCTTCATTTACTCGGGTTATTTTCTTTTCATTTTATCACTGATATTGATTTTCACGCGTTCTGAAGCTTTCATATTGCCATATTTAACTTCTTCACACTCCAAATAGTGGTTAGGTTCTTCCAAACACGAGCAGCACACGTCTAACTCGCTGTAATCCCGTGAATATTTTCTTCCGTGTACGTGCTGCCCTGTTTTCTTCTCACGGATTTTTCAGCCAAATTCGATCGAAACAAACACCCATAATAGCTTTGTTAGGACATATCACAACTACCCATGAAGTTTCAGCGATTGAATCACAAAAACTCCTCCAAAATCCGATCGAAAACTCTGCCATTGTTGCTGCCATTTTTCCCGCCTTTTTTCATTTTTGAATTTTAGGAAGAAAATGTCCTCCCCTTAATCCTGTACGGGTGTCCCTTTAGCACTTGCCCTGGGGTACAAATAGTATTTTTAGGCGTAAATAGTAATTTTTCTGGGATTCCTTCAGCGCATTTCTGGGGTGCCTTTAACACATTTCGGGGGCGCCTTTAGTACTTCACCATGGGGTGTAAAACACCACTTTTCGAGCCAATTTTGCCGCAAGAGCTTATTTTTCTAAAATGTGTCTATCACCTTGTCCGAACTATGAGTCTGGATCCAATGTCTTCTCTTGATAAGATGCTAGATCAAAAAGATCACTTTTAAGAATAAGTCTGCATCTTCTTTTGATATAGAGAAATCAAAGAGCAAAATCAAAAAGAGAGATTGGCTTAGAAAGAAGGAAAGAGATAATATGCTGAAGAAAGATCAGTGTATTGAAGCATTGACACACTTCTGTGTTCAATCAAAGACAAAATTACATGTTCTCGTAGAATCCTTCAAGAAAATTTCTCAACTGCAAGAAATTCTGGTCAAACAACAAGGTTATCTACTTGAAGAATTTCACAAGCTGAAGACTGAAAGTAATAATCTACCTTACTCTAGCATTGAGATGAAGGATTAATCCAGGAAAATAAACATCAGTTTTTTATTTCTTTCTAATAATTGTATAAGGTCTATTTTTGAATAAAACTATCTATTATTTATGAATAAAATTATTATTTTATAATTTTTCTTGTGATAGTTTTTCGATTACATAGCCTGTGCTTGAATGCTTTATATTATTGCTATGTATTTATGGGATGTTTGATTTCGGTTTTCATAACCTTAATATTGGATCTCATATGGTGTGAACCCTTATGGTTTGGGTGACTTTTTGGTTTAGCGGGATTAAGTTCTAGCCCATGTTGGTAGGCTTTATCAAAGGATCATAAGGAATTCCGATTAAAACTCATGTGTGAAAAAGTCATAATATGTTGAATCGTTTTGGTTTGTCATAAAAGCATATGTGTTTCGGGTTTTCAAATTTTGCTTTTTGCATTAGTTAAAACCGATTCAACCTTTCTCTGGTAAAGGTTGTTGTTGTTGTTGTTCTTTTGTCTTGCGAGAGGATGACAATATTAATTGGGGAGAGTTCTAACTTGAACTTGCGCTTAATGACATATCTTTATGGGTAGAAGAGGATGCGGAACTTGAGGTAACATATTTTTTAGTTAATCATTTTCCTGTTTAAGAAGAGCCTGATTTTATTGCATATATTTTGCTTTTGCTTAACAAAATTTCGGTACAATTGATGTTTATTCCATTATTTATGTATGGATGTGTGTGTGTGATTCAATTGTTTCTGGTTGAGAAAAACTATTGTTATATTTCTTTATTGTTTGGTATTAATTGTTTAGGCTTAAAGAAATTTCGGTGCAATTGCGGTGCTTTAATGTCTATGTTTGTTTCAATTGCTTACGATTGAGATAAATAATCATTCAAGTTGATTTATTTGGTTTGTATGAAATATTTATGGCTTAACAAAAGTTTTCGGGATCAATTGTTTAGTCCAATTCGATTCCGGATAAGAGAAACTAAGTTAATTCTGATCTTAGTTAGACTTATCAAAGTGAGGATTCGGTTATTCAAGTCCAATCGAATGCCTTAACAATAAATACTAGTTAACTAACCTATTACTTTTCTTGTTTAAAGTAAAAGGTCTAAGTTATTGTTCGAATAATTAGAACCTAATTAGAAAAATAGAGTTAATTTTGATCTTTATTTTGGTCTTATCAAACAAGCAATTGTATTTGTACAATCGGTTTAGCAAAAGAACTAAGGTGCTGGGTCAATTTTTAAATTTGCTAAACTATTAGGGAAAATCGCTTCGGGAAATTGTTTCCTTGGTAACATATCAAAACAAAATTACTTTGTATTTTCGGTTTTGATATTGGTTATCTAAAATGGTGTGTGGAACCCTCGTGCTTAACTCATATAGGTTGCAAGTCTTTTGAGATTTGTAAGATCCTTTCAGTTTATCCTTTATTTGCTCGTACCTTTGTCATTTTGTGACAAAAAGGGGGAGAAATATATGGAGTAAACAAGTGATTTGGTACCACTAAGAAAAGGACAATGGTGCTTAAACGTTATATCTAACAAAAGAGTAAAGCATAGACTAGTAACATATCATATTGATACTTGTGGTTATCTTAACTACAAAGGGAATAACAAAGACGTGCGGATTGAAAATCTACCTATCTTACCTTTATGGGGAGTATTAGCTTTGTTATTATAATGTCAACAACGGCATTTGTGGATTGAATGTATACAGGTTATTGTGTTGTTGAAACTTGAAATCAAGCGTATGTATAATGAATTCTTGTAATTTGTTTATCCATATGATGTAAGAGTTTTGTCACTAAAATTGACAAAGGGGAAGATTGTTAGAGAATTGCTCGGTTGAACCCACCAAGTGTTGGTATGTCAAGTTTGGTTGTCATATTTTAGTGAACCAAAACTCATTTAAAGAGTCGCTTGATTATTTACTAGAGTCAACTTCGTATAGGTTAGCTAGAAATTTATTAGGATATGAGACATACAAGTATTACTCGAAGACTTGAAGAAGGTGAATAAGTAAAGAGCTACAACGACGACATCATCCTTCCTCTTGAGGTTAGTAATATTTTGAATTGAACTGTTTCATTACTGACGCATCTTTCAAGTCGTGCTATATTGAAAACATAACTGCGAAGTTGTGAACGATTATACTCTAGTTAGACGTAGTATTAAGGAATTGTAATACGAAGTATAACGCCTATCTTTTGAACTTCGTATATAAGACATCGACATAATCGTATGAATACTATTGTGATTATGTATGGGTATGGGTGAAGATTTCGTCCTAGGAAACAAAGTTTTACATTCGTTTAAAGGAAGTAAATTCATGAACTTGTTTTATGAATCGAAAGGGAAATAGCTAGGCTTATTGGTATTGTCATTCATTGTGAATCTTTGGATTACCAATATGTGTGTCTGGTATAACCGCTCATAACTTGTTTATGTATCTTGGTAAAACTATTCACAATGTCTGACTTATGTATCGGTATGACTTTTATTAGTGAAACCAATGTTAAGTAATCACCTGAGATGGTATGATCGATATTTGTAATTGGTGTGACTATTCCTAGTCATTGGGTAACCGATCCTAGAACTTGGTGAGACTAATCACAAGATGTGTAATCGATCCTTATAGTAGGTTAACAAGTTTTAGTAATGGTGTAACCGATCCTATAACTTGTGCAACCGATCACAAGTAAGTATCATAAATAGTGGTAACCAGTTCTGGTACTTAGTTAGACATTTTATCGAAACTAGTGTGACTGATCCTAATAGCCACTTGGAGGTAGAACCGAAACTTGTTTTTGGTAGAACCGTTAAACCCATGAATGGTAATTGAATGTTATTGATCAATCACATAGTTCTTGGAAATCATATGAACCAATTCTAAACTCGTTTGGAAGTGTGGCAAATCGGTTCCAAGATTGTAAATATGAAAGAGGATTTACAAAGTAAAGATGTTGACATACTTTGAACACGTGTAGTAATTCTTATCTATTATTGTTCAAAGATATTCCTTAATAACTAAAGGAGAATCCTGGATCGAAATAAATTGAGAATCTTTTAATTAAGGTTTTTAGTTTTATATGCTTTTAATTTCCAGCAATTAAATTCATATCTTTAGAAAATAAAAACTGGTAGTATGTATTTACAAATGGAGATTTTCTACTGAGATTTCGGTCAATATTTGGACAGAGCATTTCCAGGAATTATGAAAACCGATTTTGGTTTATTGCATATCTTTGAGAATATTCGGTTTTGGAAATTCCTTGGTGTCCAAACTTCCTTGGTCTATATATATTGAAGTTTGCATTTCGAGCAAACTAATCCTCAGAGCCAGCAAAACTACCTTGTTGTGTTGTTATTGATGGAGCCTGTTAGAGCACTGCTCGGTCGAACTCGCGTGTGTTGCTATCTCAAGCATGTTTGTCAATGTTAGTGATCAAAACTATAAGTCTCGATTTCTAGCCTATTTATAGATATCTCGGACTAGGACATAGATAGTTTAGTTGAGCTTAGATTTCACAGAGTTCATCATTTGAAGACGAAGAAACCCTTAGGGAAGCTTGTGGAACTTCTTCAACAAAAGTTATGTGGATACTTGAACTCATCTATCACTTGGAAAGTCTATTTATACTATCTCCTATATTGAGACATAAGTCGTGTTACGATTTAGTTTTCTCTATGCACATTTGAGATTTCGAGTTGAGTATATCTCGCTTACATATCTCTCAAAATATGTGTTAGTAAGCTTTCGCTTCGACCAAGTTCATCTTATATCATGAGAAAATTGCCGAGTAACATCTTACATAGTTTGTGTGCTACAATCATTTGTTATAGGCTTGGAATGTTTCAATAACGATTATTTCAATATCTTGAAAATTACTTTGATGTTAATAGTGTGTGAAAACGGCTATTGTCATTATAGAAGAATGTTTCAATGATTGAAATAAAGAGTTGAGTATGTAACCATGTTTGGATATAAGCATATATAGTGTGTTCGCACATTAGTGTATAAATCCACAAACCGGGAACCCAGTGTATGCATATGTGTGTATACCAAATTGGTGAAGGAGACAAAATAAGTATGTGTACCCGTACGCATACTGGCGGAAGTTTTCGAACCGAAAATATCTGCTGAGTTTGGGAATTACAAACTCCTAAACTAGTCACCTTTCGAAAATTTCTGCTGAGTTTGGAAACTTAACAAACTCAAATCCAGTTGCTTAAGTACGCATACTTAAGCTGGTTACTTTGTCAAATCGGTCAGTTCATGGACTTAAACATTTAAATCATAAGGAATGCAATCTTTGAAAACCGTGGCTATAATGTTCATGATTTATTCAAGTGAATCAAACCGATTTGGTTTCAATTGTGTTTTCTATAACAATTGAACAACTCTTTAACTAGTTCCATTTGAGTCATTCGAACTAGTTATGGTTGAGATGAATAAGGTTGATATGAGAGTAATCATATGGCTAACCTTGGTTAACTGTTTGTGAACCAACATGGTGTACATGTTTAGGTACGGTTACATAAACCTAAATGAAGGTACATTTCATTTGTGTGTAACAAGTAAGTTCGATCTAACGGTTGAAAGATATTAGCTTGGTTGAATCAGGGTTTTCATCTAACGGTGATTATTGAATGCTTTGTTACCAAGGTAACTTGGATTGCAAAACCTGATTTGAAAACTATATAAAGGAGAACTCTAGAAACTGGGAAACCTAATCCCCACACCTCCTGTGTGTTACTAGTTGCATTACTAGAGTCGATTCTCCTTTAACCTTAGATTTCTTCTCGAGACCCTGTAGGTTAACGACTTGAAGACTTCATTGGGATTGTGAAGCCAGACCCAACTATTATCTTTGTAGTTGTGTGATCTGATCTTGTTGTTTCTATCGTGTTGAGTAAAATTGAAATAATTGGCTCAAGATTTTATATATCCGATAGGCAAGATAGAAAAGTAATCACAAACACCTTCGTCTCATAGTTTGTGATTCCACAATAACTTGTTTCGCTAGTCGATTAAGTTTATTGTGAGGTGATTGATAATACTAGGTTGTTCTTCGGGAATATAAGTTCGGTTTATCAATTGGTTCATGTTCACCTTGATTTATTAAAAGACGGAACAAAAACTCTTGGGTATTTTTGTGGGAGACAGATTTATTCAATCATGTAAACTTTTCTGTGTGAGACAGATTTGTCTAGCAAGTCTTCGACTTTGGGTCGTAGCAACTCTTGGTTGTGGGTGAGATCAACTAAGGGAATCAAGTGTGTAGTATCCTGCTGGGATCAGAGACATAAGGAGCACAACTGTACCTTGAATCAGTGTGAGATTGATTAGGGTTCAACTACAGTCCAGTCCGAAGTTAATTGGTAGTAGGCTAGTATCTGTAGCGGCTTAATACAGTATGGTGTTCAATATGGACCAGCTTCCGGGGGTTTTCTGCATTTGCGGTTTCCTCGTTAACAAAATTCTGGTGTCTGTGTTATTTCTTTTCCGCATTATATTTTGTTATATAATTGAAATATCACATGTTGTACGTTAAGATCAATCAATTAGAATATCCAACCTTGGGTTGTTAATTTACATTGATTGACACTTGAACATTGGTCTTTGGTACCGTTCAAGTACTTACTCTTATATTCAATCGGGATCGCAGATTTCTATTTGCTGAGTGCGGATAGAATTAAGAGTTAGAGATATTAAACTCTTTGATATACTTTATTCTAGATTGAGTCTGACTGTCTAGTTGATTTTATAGAAAGTGTATTGGAGTAAGTCCTCTCATATTGCCAAACGAATTGTTGGGTTGGCTGTTTGACCCCCCGCATTTTCAATTGGTATCAGAGCAGGCAAACACATTAAATACCTTATAAGTATGTGTTTGTTGCAATCTGTGTTCTGAGGACCTAAGAAGTATCTCGCAAGATAACGCATATTGATATGTCTTCCACATATTCTGACTACAAAAAACTTGGATTTGCCTCAAAGGATAGATCCTTAGTAGATTCTTCCGAATCTCGAGGGAAAAACAAGTTTTGTGTGCTCGTATCAGAATTCGAAATGGAACTCACCAGATCATTAAAAAATTGTGCGGACCTTCAAGCCTCTAATAAGATTCTTGAAGAAAAGAATGATCAGCTTATTGATGAATCTGAGAAATCTCTTGAAAGGGAACGTGAACTCTACATTGTCATTGAATCTCTCTCTAACAACATAGAACTATTGGTTCGAGAAACTACTCTACAGCGTGAAAAGATTAGTTCTCTTGAAGATACTGTCAGAGAAGAATCAATCAGACAAAAGCGTTTAGTCAAGGCTCATTCATCAGAAATAAACAGCTATCGTGTTGAAAAAAGAGAAACTTGTTACATCTCTTCAACTTGCCTGAGAACAGTGTGACACCTTGAAAAAGGAAAACTCTGTCTTGATGATTAAGTGATCTTCTACACCTTCTCCTGATACTCACAAGGTTTTACCTAGCGTAAAGAAAAATCCTCCAAGGAATTACCTATGGTGAAGCACTTGCAAAATTTGCATGTGCATGCAAAAGTGTTGGGTCAAGAAAATCATGTCTCAAATCCATGATACTATTCCTTATGTAGGAAAAAGAATCACTATGCTCTTCATTGTTTTGCCAAGAGGAAACAGATTTCTAATCTCCATAATTTGCTTCTTTCTACTGTCAATGGAGTAAATCGTCTGAGGAAATCTACAGTGAATCTCTTGCCGACAGAAAACCAGAAATCTTATAAAAATGATCTCTCTTCAAGAAATCATCACAGGTTGCATGTTCCTCATTACGGTATAAACTCTTGTGCCACTAATGAAGACTTTCCCTGTGTTTATAAGAACAAGTCTGGTAAGTCTAGCTCAAGAAAGTGGAAATCCTCCAAATTCGCTTTTTTGGAACCTATTTCTAGAGGTCCTAGACTCAGTCCTCAGAAAAATCCTTCAGATGGACTTTTGAAAGGATTTATGACTAATTCCTCTGAAATATGTTATAATCAATGGAAAGGGGGGGAATATACAAGGAAAATGGTCAAACAACCTATGCAAACCTTCTCCCATGTTTGGTAGTGAGATCACTTCTCACTCCTTTACCTAACTTTAGGTAACCTCATCCTTGAATCTATCTTGAGAGGAACAAGGATGATGACTATGGGAGTCTCAAGATTTGTTGTACTTCCTTGTGTGTCGTTTTCTTTTGTCAATCAATCAAAGTTATGAAAGTCTGTTTTATGACTCAGGATCTAATTCTAAGGATTATTGAGAAATATTTGACAAACATTGTGTTTTTCCTCTTACTGGATTTAGTTTAAATCCATCCTTCTCTTGTGAACGGTCCGTGAACGTCCGTGTCCTACTCCTGTGAGTTCATAGGGTTTACTTAATGAGAAGTGTCTTCTCTTAATATATATATATCTTATATTGTATTAATCCATCCCTAACAAAAATTATATGGAGAACTCAGCAAAATCTCAAGGGATTGTGCGTCTTGATATGGAGGAAGACACTCAAGGACGTGAGTCAATTCAAGAGCTGGTTCTAAAGAAGATACTTGCAAGAAAGGACCACAACTCCTAGATTGATGATTCCGTCAAGGATTTAACTCGTTTTCAAAACGATTCAAAGGTCGAGTTTGAAAATCTCCAACTGCAAATAAACCAACTCTTGGATGGTCAGGCCAAAATCCTTGCAAATCAAAATATTCTGATACAGAATCAGAAAAACCTCATCATGGACTGTGTCAAAGCTAGAAAACTTGCTCGGGTTGTTGATCGAAAACTTTGTGTTCTAACTAACGAACATGGAGTGTCTACGGTCAAGAGAGTAAAAGAAATCAGTGATACCTTGTATGATGGATTCATTGAAAGGTATGAGGTTCTTAAAGAACTTTGAGTTTGTCTAGTAAATTTTCTTTTAGAGAATTTATTTCTTGTTTTTTTGAAGAATAACTAAGGTTTGGAATAGCCATTATTATGAGTACACATAGCTATGTCCAACAACTTTCATCTTCTATGTTTTTAGATTTATTTACTTAAATTCTAAGTTTTTGGAAGATGATTTTTGCAATTTTAATCTTTATGATTTTATATATTGCAAATTGTTATCGGATATGTTGCTTACGTCCGTGAACCTATGACTGTCCCATACTTGTTCAAAATTTATCTCTATTATGTCGGTATGAATGTATTGATAGAAGATAGAATGAACTTTTGACATTACAAAAGTTAAAGACTTTTATGTCATTGTTTTGATGAAAGAAAGGATAAAACTTTTGTTTACAAGGATTAAGTCCATTATATCTCATTGTGCAAATTGTGATGGAAAATAGAATGAATCCTTGTTTATTCCGCAGTATTGTTCGATCTCTGATCCACATCTTTGTGCATATACTGTGTTGCTCCGTAAGGTTCCTTATGTTTGAGCATGACCAACTAAATTGATCATTCTCTTTTGGTTATTTTAGTTGTTGCTCCATAAGTTCTCTTATGTCGAGCATGACCAATTGAATTGATCACTTTTTGTGGTTAATTTGGTTGTGTAATTCCGATTGAATTAATTATGAGTTTTCTTCTGATTAATTTAATTGTGCATTTCGGTTGGATTAATCATGAATTCTTTTATGGATAATTCAATTGAATACTTTGGATTCAAATTTATGTTTTCATGTGATTTGATTTTGTACAAAGAAATCCTTCGTTTCTTGTTAAAGTAAGGTCGCATTTGTTGTTCTTTTGGGAATGACATTTTATGGAGGAGAGTTTATTTTGAACTTGTGCTTAATTGCCAAATCTTTGTGCGCAGTGCGGTTGTGGAATGTTAGGGGTTATCTTGTATCTTTATAAACTCCTTGATGAATGCATTTAGCTTCGGCTTTATGATGGCATCTAAATAAGTTGATATGGTATTCTCTTTTGGTCATGAACTATCTCTGTGAAAATTTCATGAGGATCCCACTAGTTTTCGTACCTTTACCAATTTATATTGACAGAAAGGGGGAGAATTAATGTGTAGTGTGATACTAAAAATACATATGGTTTACGGATCATTATGTAAGGGGGAGTGGTTTTCATGTTGAGATGAAGTATTGACTAAGGGGGAGCGATACATATCACCATAGTATTTTTGTCAAAGTTGTGATACAATTGAACTTTGATGTTGTGTAATAATACTATGAAACTGTATAACAATGATTGAGAGCATTTTGTTTTCTCATTGTTATCGCTACGGATCTTCAACAACTGTGATGTTGAACTTACAACCTTTAGGATCATAGAGTACTTGTAAGTGACGAAGATTTCGAGTCGTGTTGAAGATGCCAAGGAGATCAAGCATTTGGATGAGAAGCTACAATTTCTATCTATTTTGTAACCTATATATATTGATAGTTTTGTCACTAAAATTGACAAAGGGGGAGATTATTAGAGCACTGCTCGGTCGAACTCGCATGTGTTGCTATCTCAAGCATGTTTTTCAATGTTAGTGATCAAAACTATAAGTCTTGATTTCTAGCCTATTTATAGATGTCTCGGACTAGGACATAGATAGTGTAGTTGAGCTTAGATTTCACAGAGTTCATCATTTGAAGACGAAAAACCCCTTAGGGAAGCTTGTGGAACTTCTTAGACAAAAGGTATGTGGATACTTGAACTCATCTATCACTTGGAAAGTCTATTTATACTATCTCCTATATTGAGACATAAGTCGTGTTACGATATAGTTTTCTCTATACACATTTGAGATTTCGAGATGAGTATATCTCACTTACATATTTCTCGAAATATGTGTTGGTAAGCTTTCGTTTCGACCAAGTTCATCTTATATCATGAGAAAATTGCCGAGTAACATCTTACATGGTTTGTGTGATACAATCATTTGATGTAGGCTTGGAATGTTTCGATAACGATTATTTCAATATCTTGAAAATTTCTTTGATGCTAATAGTGTGTGAAAACGGTTGTTGTATTATAGAAGAATGTTTCAATGATTGAAATAAGGAGTTGAGTATGTAACCATGTTTGGATATAAGCATATATAGTGTGTTAGCACATTAGTGTATAAATCCACAAACCGGGAACCAAGTGTATACATATGTGTGTATACCAAATTGGTAAAGGAGACAAGATAAGTATGCGTACGCGGACGCATACTGGCGGAATTTTTTGAACCGAAAATATCTGCCGAGTTTGGGAATTACAAACTCCTAAACTAGTCACCTTAAGTATGTGTACCCGTACGCATACTGGCGGAAGTTTTCGAACCGAAAATTTCTGCTGAGTTTGGAAACTTAACAAACTCAAATACGGTTGCTTAAGTACGCATACCCGTACGCATACTTAAGCTGGTTACTTTGTCAAATCGGTCAGTTCATGGACTTAAACATTTAAATCATAAGGAATGCAATCTTTGAAAACCGTGGCTATAATGTTCATGATTGATTCAAGTGAATCAAACCGATTTGGTTTCAATTGTGTTTTCTATAACAATTGAACAACTATTTAACTAGTTATGGTTGAGATGAATAAGGTTGATATGAGAGTAATCATATGGCTAACCTTGGTTAACTGTTTGTGAACTAACATGGTGTACACGTTTAGGTATGGTTACATAAACCTAAATGAGGGTACATTTCATTTGTGTGTAACAAGCTAAGTTCGATCTAACTGTTGAAAGATATTAGCTTGGTTGAATCGGGTTTTTCATCTAACGGTGATTATTGAAGGCTTTGTTACCAAGGTAACTTGGATTGCAAACCCTGATTTGAAAACTATATAAAGGAGAACACTAGCAACTGGGAAACCTAATCCCCACACCTCATGTGTGTTACTAGTTGCATAACTAGAGTTGATTCTCCTTTATCCTTAGGTTTCTTCTCGAGAACCTTTAGGTTAACGACTTGAAGACTTCATTGGGATTGTGAAGACAGACCCAACTATTATCTTTGTAGTTGCGCGATCTGATCATGTTGTTTCTATCGTGTTGAGTACAATTGAAATAATTGGCTCAAGATTTTATATCTCTGATAGGCAAGATAGAAAAGTAATCACAAACACCTTCGTCTCATCGTTTGTGATTCCACAATAACTTGTTTCACTAGTCGATTAAGTTTATTGTGAGGTGATTGATAATAATAGGCTGTTCTTCGGGAATATAAGTCCGGTTTATCAATTGGTTCTTGTTCACCTTGATTTATCAAAATTCAGAACAAAAACTCTTGGGTATTTCTGTGGGAGACAGATTTATTCAATCCTATAGACTTTTCTGTGTGAGACAGATTTGTCTATCAAGTCTTCGAATTTGGGTCGTAGAAACTCTTGGTTGTGGGTGAGATCAACTAAGAGAATCAAGTGCGTAGTATCATGTTGGGATCAGAGACGTAAGGAGCGCAACTGTACCTTGAATCAGTGTGAGATTGATTAGGGTTCAACTACAGTCCAGTCCGAAGTTAATTGGTAGTAGGCTAGTGTCTGTAGCGGCTTAATACAATGTGGTGTTCAATCTGGACTAGGTCCCGAGGTTTTTCTGCATTTGTGGTTTCCTCGTTAGTAAAATTCTGGTGTCTGTGTTATTTATTTTCCGCATTATATTTTGTTATATAATATAAATATCACAGGTTGTGTGTTAAGATCAATCAATTAGAATATCCAACTTTGGGTTGCTGATTTACGTTGATTGACACTTGAACATTGGTCTTTGGTACCGTTCAAGTACTTCCTCTTATATGGATATTTAACAATCCTAAAAACTCTTAAGTATTCAATTAGGATATGTAAGGAATCATTAAATATCCATGGTATTCAATTAGGATTGTTTTAGATTCCAAAAATATCCTAGGTATTCAATTTATTTAAGATTTCTTAGGATAGTTAAGGGACAAGATATATATGGATTCTTATGGATATTTGTAGGCAAAATATGTATGTTATTATCTCATATCAATCTTAACCCAAACCATAAGAGTTTCATGGATTCCTACGGACAATTTTTTTTTAATCAAAACATGCTATGTTTTTCCGCCACCACCACCACCACACACCACAAACCAACACCAGCACAACCACCACCATCGACCACTGCCTCCATCACCAACCATTACCTCCACCACCATCACCGCCACACACCGACCACCACCGCCCACGCCCACCACCATCACCGCCACCACCACACCATACATAACAACCACCACCGCCCACCACCACCTCCACTTTTGTATATATTTTTTTTAAGGGAATCATAATGACCTTGTTTTTTTCAAATATATTACTAATTGGTAAATATAATTCAATTTTTAAAAAGCAAACTACTCCTAAGACAATCCATTATAATCCAGAATCATATATCTATGAGAATCTTAAAGATTCTTTAAGAAACATTATAAATCCACTAGATTCGGGTAAAAGTAATATCTAATTTTATCTAGATAAATCCTAATCCAATACACCCCTATAAGATTCACTCAAACTAGATCGAAGTATCGACGGGGATCTTTAGACTGTTTGTAGATCTAAAGACATCTTGTGATAATTCATCGTTAACAGACTCCGTTCTGTGTGTGAGTGATCACAAGAGATTCAAGTTGATTGTGTGCAGGTGTTTATTGAAGATCTAAGAAGATTTGAAGACAAAGAAGATTTCTTATTTGAGTTCATAATGTTTGGTGTGCTCAAAACTTGATCGGCCGAGGATCCAACTATAATCGGTTTATCTTTTGATAGATTGGATTGATTAGTTGAGTAGATCGACATCAATACATTTCTTTGTGATTCATAGAATTGATCGCATAGTCTAAACAATTACTTTGGTAGTTGTTGAATAGATTGATCTAAGAACCCGACAAAGGAGTTTATCTTACTAATACAAATAAAAGAGGCATTTTTGGTAGGAGACCCCCTAAATTACTAGGTTTCCCTCATTTTAATTACTATGCTCAATTATATCATGTAATTTAAATCAACATTAAGGGTAGAAATATATATATATTAAATAACACTGGATTAAGAAATCCCTTAGAAATGTACATATTTATAGAAACGCCATTGTTTCAAAAATAGATCAAAATATTTAAAAACTTCATGTCTTCCAAAATATATACCCGATTTTTATAAAAATTATATATTTGAAAATCTCTTTGAATTGTCTACGCAACGAGTACAAATAAGAATAACAAATTTTTATTTTACGCAAAAAATTCACTACTTTCGAGTTTAATATTGTTAAATGAGACAAATTCAAGCATGTGCATCGCTCATGTGTTCTTACTAGTTGGGATAAACAGAAGAGCCTTTTTACAAACTCATATCACTTGTTTGAAAAGAGTTATTACCAGACAGATTTGTTGTTCCTTTACTATTTGGAATACGAACCAAAGAAATTGTTCCAAGTGCGTGACTTATTGCAAGTTGGAGACGCAGGGATACAGACGGAACTAGGTGAACTATAGGTTTATTTTCTTGGTCTCAACTATACGAAGTTGGTTTAGATTTTGTATAGCGGCTTAATCCTGAGAGTATTCAATTCTGGACAAGGTCCTGGGGTTTTTCTGCATTTGCGGTTTCCTCATTAACAAAATCTTGCAGTGTCTTTTACTTTTCTATTTCCGCAAGTATAATTGTTTTATTATAATTAGAAGTAAAATACACAAACGTTAATTCCTAATTACTTGAGAAATCCTATTGTGTTTGGTTAATTCTGAGCCTATTATCAAGTGATCATACTTCGTTGTTGTATTGACTCGATCTTGTATCCATAGTCAATCACGCAAGTTATCTTGTTGTTGTATTATCTCGATCTCGTATCCATAGATAATCACACGAAGTGTGAACTGATTATTTGTATTGTCTCGACTCAGTCCATAGACAATCACTTTCGGAGAAAGGACTTATAGGTGGAAAAGTTTTAGATTGAGGTATATTTGGGTACCCTCGTCTTTTCACTAGCAAAATCGCAGTCAGAAACTAATGATCAAAGCACTGCTTTGATAGGAGATGATCAGTTGAATTTCTCTGAGCAAGATACAATTGTGTCTCCAAGAAGGAAAAGTTTTTTACTAACCGAAATTTTCAAGACTACCTATTCTGATTTCATTGAAACTCATAAAGTGTGCTTCTATTGCAACACTAAAGGACATGTTCAAAGAAAGTGTAAACTGAGGTTGAAAAACTTTCAGTTTAACCGTCTTCAAAATACCTTGGACTTAATTCTCAAAGTTGTTATTGATATTCGGATGTCTAACCTCTTGAGGTAAGACCACATGCAAGCAATTCTGCTCCCAGAAATGCCAGCACTTTATGGTCCATGAATATTCGAACAAACCAAAAGGGTAGTATGTAAAATCTGTTCAAAAAGGTTCTTGTGAAACCTTCTCATATATGGGTTCGAAGAATACCTTTATACCTCCGAAAAGGGTGGAAACGTTTGAAACAACTTAACAAGCTAACCTGAATTTGGTCATTACATGATATAAAGACCTTATCGACAAACTATTTTTTTCAAGACAAGGAACTTAATGTAAGAGTTCTAATCATATTTCTTATTTTGATGACAGGAATTTCCATGATCACTTTCCACGTTTCAAAAGAAAGAGCAAAAGAAAACCGCAGCATTTTTCCAATAGTGAGTATACAACTCATAAGGATCTCCATGTAACAGGTGTACTATTTGCCTCAAGTATATATATACATATTATTTTATTTTATTTTTTTGTGATAGGCAACAATCCTTTCATATTGCAACGTCTTATAAGTTCAATCAGATTTGAGCTTTAGAATTATTGAGGTGACATCCTCTGATTAAGATTTTCTCATGATTAATTGTTTTATTGTGCTCTAAACTCATGTTTGTTGAGCTAAAAACACATTCATATTCAAGGAAGTATATTGTCATCACAAAGAAGAATGGTTGCAGTTTTGATAAATTTTTGTGTGCTCTTTGAAAAAATAATAATTATATTCTACCCTCATTTTTTTTTTAAAAAATCCCTTGGTTCGACTGGTCCTGCACTTTCAAAAGGTACACGTATCTTTCCATTGACTGTGTGAAACCCTAATATCTAAAAAAAGGTCACGAATCGTTGTTCATCATAGGGAATATACCTTCCTTTATATATCATTACCTTGATTGTGAAACTTTCATACAAGGTTCTGCAACCAAGCATGTCTTATGTGTCTTGAGTTCTTGAAATCATGGAGAAAGCTTTTAATCGCGATGGTATTGAAACAAGAGGAAAGAAAAGAACACTGGTTGATGACGAAGTTATTGATTCATCCGATATTTCGTATGATGTGAACTGCTACTTTGCTTATGATCATTAAGATGTTGAACGATGAGAGATGATTTCTGCTGATGTTGTTTATGATTTCCTTAAAATTTTTGAAGAAGCTAAACTAGAACTTGTTGAAACACTAAAGAGTTTTGACATGTTCAAAACTGAGTTGAAAAAGGTTTCAGCTGACCTTGTTCTCATGAAATCTTATGTTCTTGAAATACTCAATGAGGATATTTTCTCTGAAGAGCTTGTGGATACTGTTGATGACAAATTCAAGGGTCTCAAAACCGTGAAGAGTCTGAAAAAATCTAGTTTGTTTAGTTTCCTTCTTAGTTTGTTTAATAACTAGGAAACTTCTTTTGAGAATTCTTTTCATGAGAAGGATAACTAGGGTTTGGTATAGCAAAGATTGTGATTACACATAGCCATTTCCGACGATTTCATCTTGCATGTTTTTAGATTTATTTATTTAAATTCTAGAGTTTTTAGAAGATGAACTTGCAGCATGTAATCATTATTGGTTTATTTATTGCAAAAATTCTTATGAAATATTTGTGGCTTTACGTTCTCGTGAATCAAGCTAATATTTCATATATGGTCAGACATTAAATCTAATATGTTTTTATAAACGGAAAATACAACAAACTCTTTGAGATTTTTCTCACAGTATTGATCTTTTTGTGATCACACTTCTGTGTTTTACTACTTGACACACTCTGTAAGATTCTCTTATGTTGAGTAAAATCGAGTAAAATTGTGTCGTTGTTCGTAACTGGCCTTGAGATAAATTTATGTCGATACAAATCCTTGTGATTTGTTAATGTCCAAAATCCTTATTTTTTATGAAAGTATGGTCACTCATGGTTGTTAGAGCACTGCTCGGTCGAACTCGCAAGCATTGCTATCTCAAGCTTGTTTGTCAAGTTTACTTGTCAAAACTATAAGTCTTGATTTCTAGTCTACTTATAGTTATGTCTTGGATTAGGATAGAATGTGTAGTTGAGCTTTAGACTTCACGGCGTTCATCGATTGAAAACGAAGATCTACTGAGGGGAGGTTGGAGGAACTTCATCAATAAAAGGTATGTGGAGACTTGAACTCATCTATCACTAAAAATTTTATTCTATTTTATCTTCTATTGAGACTAAGTCGTATAGATATATAGACTTTAATAGTATACACATTTGATATTTCGAGCAGACTTTAACTCGCTTATATCTTTCTCGAAATATGAATCGGAAAGCTTTTTGCTTTAACTACGTTCATCATTATTCTTGACGAAAGTCAAAAGATGATCATGTGAAAATCGCCTTGTAACATCTTACATGATTTGTGTGAGACAGTCATTTGATGTAGACTCAGAATGTTTCGTATTGATCATTCGATCACTTGAAAATTGCTTATAAGTTAATAGTTTGTGTGAGACAACTATTGTCGTCTTTTAAGAATTTTTCAACGATTAAAATGGGAGTTTAGAAAAATTAATCATTGTCGGGATATAACACAGTATGGTAGCAAAACAAGATATTGTGGAATCACAAACGATGAGACGAAGATGTTTGTGATTTCTTTTTATCTTGCCCTATCGGAGATATAATCTCAAGTCAATTATTCAATTGAACTTGTACGATAGAAAATGGAAAGATCAGATCGCTCAACTACAAGAGAAGTAGTTTCGTCTTGCTTCACAATCCCAATGAAGTCTTTCAGTCGTTAACCTACAGGGTCTCGAGAAGAAACCTAAGGTTAAAGGAGATTCGACTCTAGCAAAACAAACTAGTATCACACAGGACATGTGGAGATTAGTTTTTCCAGTTGCTAGGTGTCTCCTTTATATAGTTTTCAAATCAGGGTTTGCAATCCAAGTTACCTTGGTAACAAAGCATTCAATATTCACCGTTAGAAGAAAAACCTGATTTAACCAAGCTAATATCTTCCAACCGTTAGATCGTAACTTAGCTTGTCACACACAAATGAAATGTATTTCATTTAGGTTTGAGTAACCGTACCTAAACGTGTACACTTAGTTGGTTCGTAAATAGTTAACCAATGGTTAGCCATATGAGCACTTTCATATTAACCGTATTCATCTTTCTCATAACTAGTTCAAATGACTCGTAAGAACTAGTTGAAGAGGTGTTCAATTGCTTAGGTATTTATTCATAGACACAATTGAAACAAAATCGGTTTGATCCATTTGAATCAATTCATGAAAAATATACCCACGGTTTGCAAAGATTGCATTCCTTATAATTTATTGTTTTAAGTTCATGAACTACCGATTTGAGAAATAACCAGCTTGGGTATGCGTACCTTAGCTACCGGATTTGGGTTTACAAACTCAGCAGAAATTTTCTATTTGAAAACTTCCGTGGGTAGGCGTACGGGTATGCGTACCTAAGGTGACTGGTTTACTAGTTTGCAAACTACAAACTCAGCAAAAAATTTCGGTTGAAAACTTCCGCTGGTACACGTACGGGTATGCGTACCCAACCTGTCTCCTTTACCAATACCGTATGCACACATATGCACACACTTGGTTTCCGACACATGGATTTATAGACTAATGTGCGAACACACTATATATGCTTATATCCATAGTTGGTAATCTCAACCCTACATTTCAATCATTGAAACATTCTATAATGTTATAACAATCGTTATTCACGACTATCGTCATCAAAGCTATTTTCAAGATTGAAACGTCATCATGACTTTCATCACGGGTAAAGATGAATTTGGTTAAAGCGAAAGCTTACCAACACATATTTCGAGAAAAAGATAGGCGGGTAAACTCGGCTCGAAATATCAAATGTGTATGTATGAAAACTATCATACTTATGCGACTATTGTCTCAAGAGTAGAAGATGGAGTAGACTTTTGAGTGATAGATAAGTTCAAGTCTCCACATACCTTTTTAGTCGGATGAAGTTCCACTGGTTCCTCGAGCAGTTCTTCGTCTTCGTAAGATGATCGCCATGGAGTTTGGAGCTCAACTACACTTAACTATCCTAGACCGAGACTTAGTCATAAGTAAACTAGAAATCAAGACATATAGTTTCGATCACTAATATTGACAAACATACTTGAGATAGAAACGCATGCGAGTTCGACCGAGCAATGCTCTAACACGTTCAAAGTTTGCAAACCGATATGTGAACTGAATAGTTCTGTAAGAGTCCATAAGTCGCAGTCTTCACTTACCTTTTGTTGATGAAGTTCTCCAAAATCTACGGTTGATCTTCGCCTTCAAACGGGTAGAACACAAATGATGACTGGTTCGTTTCTCAACTACCTTTATCCTAGACCGAGACTTGACTAATTGTAGACTAGAAATCAATATATAGTTTTGACAAATAAATTTGACAATAAGCTTGATATAGCAACCCTTGTGATTTCGACCGAGCAATGCTCTAACACTAACTAGCAAAGTGATGCTCTTCACAAAGGCCGATCCTATCAGGTTTTTGCTTGCTAAGCCCTATATTCATCCAATGTATAAATAGCCAGAAAGGCTGATAATAATGTAACAAAGGAGTTTCATTAATAGAATTAAAACTTCTAACATTTCTCTCCCCTTTCTGATTCTCTATTAACCGCCTTATTCTAGAACCGACTAAAAAAATAATCAGAAACCCTAACTTCACATCACGGAAAATCTAATCAGATATCGTAGATGAGAGTGATAACAACGTTTGAGTTCTCAAATCAAGGATTACGATCACCAAATTTTGAAGGTATGCTTCTCAGTAGAGTTGATGCATCTTCAGTGTAAAAAAAAATTGTCCAAGTTCTGTTATGTCGTATTTTTTCACTTTCCAGTGAACATCACGAAAAATGCTTAAAATCATATAAAAGGTGGTAGTTTAACATAGCTTTTCCGTCTCATTTCAAATAAGAATTAGAAAAAACACATGTTTATTTACATTCCCTTCTCTCTCTCCAAAAACCTCTTCTTGAACTTTAGTAGCCGTCACCTTGCTCAGATTTTGTCCGTTTGGAGATCTTATTTTTCTTGAGATTAATAGATTGTTTAATTGAATAAGATGTTGTTTTGCTTTGCTATTTTTTGACACATCGTTTTCACTACTTGGGTGATTTTATCTTCGCGTTGTGGCGATTCTTTCTTCATTTGAAAAGCGATTATTTCTTCACCTTAATGGTGATTCTTTCAATCTTTGTTAGTTGGTTTATGGTTTGTTAGTCTAGATTTAAGAACAACGATGTTTCAACTTGGCATTGCTTTGAGTTCATCTTCATCAAAAGTGATTTAGGAATTTCAGATTTTTCGTTCATATGTACGAGATCAAGGGCTAAGCACTCTTTTCTTTTTGGAGCATCTCTTATTGAAGAAGGAAAACATTCAAAACGACTGAATCTAATTCCGGATTATACCATCTTTTCTCTCTACTTCTCATACAAAACTTCGGTAGCTTTGTCGTGTTATGCTCTTTCTCTTCCCGATTTACATTTAACTGGTACCTTTGTTTGTATTTGGGTTCTGATTTTCTTGTATCTGAATGTTCTTTTCTTGTGAACAATCATGTAATCATTTTTTACGTTGAACGAAATGTGGTCTAATTGTTCATAATAAATAAATTAAACTAACCATCACGAAAAATGGCTGAAATTCTTGAGAATTAATAGTTGGTAAATTGGCACAACAAATTATAAGGGTGCCAATGAGTTCAATCGGGTCTGAGTAGTGTACTACCCCGAATCGGTTATTTTATGTGGTTCCGGGTCTTTACGATTTCGGGTCTGGTTCCTAAAATAGTGGACCCGGAACCGAACCCGTTAAAAATACTAAACACTCGTCCGGTCCGAATATTTACAGGGTCTTCTACAATCAAACTATAGTTTTTGCTAAAGAATTTCATAATCATATTAAGATTAAATCAAGATGAAATCTAAGAAAATAAATAAAGAAATGTCTACGCAAAACTAGACAACTTTTTTGCATTTTAGGTACATATAACCGGATACCCGATACCAGCGTATACTTAATGGGTAATCCTCGTTAGGACCCAAATGCTTATCGGTTCCTAACGGTTCTACCCGGTGGGTAGTTATATTGCTACCAGGAACCTGGAACCTGGAACCGGGCCCGATTCATCTGGGTCCGATCCAGTTCTGGGTAATCAGGTAACCCATTAGCAGCCCTCAAATTCATCTCAATTTGAACATTGACTCATAACTAGCAAGTAATATGTTAAAAATGTACTGCATAACAGAAAACGCATCCTTAAATGACGTAGTATTTTCTCAATTTTTCCTACTTGGAGAGATTAGGTATACAAAGGGACTGTAGAAATGTGCGCGAGGAATCAGAAAAAAAATTGTGTGCAAGGATCAAAATTTGAAAGTTGACCTTATCTTTCAACCTTAACATATAAGCTGAAGGGGTATAGGGCCGGCTCTCCAATCCGAGCTGCGGGAGCGGGACATCCCAGTACCCGTCATGCTTTAACCCTTCCCATTTTCTGAAAGGTTCACAAGTTCCCCTTTTACTTGACTGGTTTAAGACAGGTCAATTTGAAACCAGAACTTCGACAGTCTAAAGAATGAGCTAGTCATCAGACTACGGAGAGTAAACAAGGTTTGAGATAGTAATAAAGAGTGTGTTAGAAGTGAGGGTTAACGGATGTACAATCCATAAATCAGTACAAACTAATGAACCAAGAGAGCAGTTGTGCACAAATTAGTGCAACCGTCAACCAGGACAGTAGGTGGTCGACACTGAAGTGTGCTAGCTTTTTACATGGCTGCTAATGGGGGACTGGAATTAGCAGGGATACCGTTTGAGTGATCCGACGGTCAGGATCGGATATAACTTTTTTGTCTCATATGAAACGGTAGCAGGGGTACCGTTTGAGTGATCCGACGGTCAGGATCGGATATAACTTTTTTGTCTCATATGAAACGGTACCCCTGGCAATTCCGGTCCCCCATTAGCAGCCTTGGCGTTTTAGCTGTACGCTGCTCCATTACAACAAATGTAGTGCTTAGACAGCTGAGGATTGGGCTCTTGCATTCGACCAAACATTATATTTGACCGTTAGAGAATTCCACTAATCTGTGGTGCCCTTAAAGAAATTGCTCCATAAGTTGGGTTGCTTCCGTTTTAGAAGACCTATCCACATACATTCAAAGCCATATAAACCCTGTTCTCGCAACACCACATTCTGATTGCAATCTAGTCGTCACAAACTGAAGTTATATCTAAAATATAAATACTAAACGAAGAAACAGTCGAGGGAAGATGTTTTCCGTACCTAAACTCTCTTTTCCACTCGGTCTTCATTATAGCAAATAAGTCTATTGAAAACAAGACTACTACTTTGGTACTATCTCTCTTTCCATCAGCTCCCCAGTTTTGATATCCTAAGGAATCATACACAGAAATGAAATTACAGATGAAGCTAAATAAACAAACCATATCCTTTTCAAGCAGAAATATTCAGTAGATCCTTGATACACCCTAGGTAGAGCAACACCCAACTCTTTTAAGTGCTGAGACATCATCTTTGATGTTTATTTTTTCACCTTTGGCAGGTACAGCTGAAGCTGATCCATCATCGCCCGCCTCCACTGCCTTCTTGCTTACGATACGGTAAATTTGAGTCAGCACTTCAGCAAATGCATTTTCTACATTAGTTGCTTCCAATGCAGAAGTCTCCATGAAATAAAGTGATTCTCTTTCCGCAAAGGATGTCCCATCTTCGGTTGAGACAGCAACAAGGTGACGCAGGTCAGACTTGTTTCCGATGAGCATTACGACAATGTTAGGGTCTGTGTGGTTCCTCAACTCCTTCAACCACCTCTCGACACTCTCAAATGTGGCATGTCGAGTGACATCATACACTAGGAGTGCGCCAACAGCTCCTCGATAGTAAGCACTAGTAATGGCACGGTACCTAAAAACTCAAAACGACAAATTAGAAACAGCAAAAAGAACTATGATATCACTTGCTTTATAGATAAATGGATGTAAGGAGCCACCTCCAGTGCATAACAATGGCTGAAAAAAGTATATAGAGAAGAATTAAAGCGCATATTTGCTAGCTAGAGGTTTACAAGAGCAATTTATATCGTAAAGTAGTTGGGTGAATTACATTCACTGTGAAAAGAAGCTTGTGTTCCTCTTTGAAGAAAGGAGTCTTTGCACTAAAGAAGTGACTTACATCGAGCTATATGTCATCATCCAATTTGGCCAACAGAGGCACTGGCGTCTCATCATCTTAGAAATGGTGTTTGCTTGTTTGTGTTTCTTGATAACTACTAGTTCACTTTTGAGCTTATATCTGTCAGTTGGTTAGACATTATGCTTACCGCAATGCCTCCAAGACTTGGGCTTTTCTTAAAGAGAATTGCTTAGGCTCTTGTTGCACGTGGAATCAGTGAATACTGATCTCTGTGGTCAGACTACCAATTATATCAATACTCAAATAAGAAAACCTAAAAACAGGAAGCATTGCCATGAAAAGCTTTAAAACAGTACCTACATGACCAATTAAATTTCTTAGATATCAGGATTTGATAATTCAGTTACTGCGAGTTCAAGAAACTAGACATTAATCGAATATATCTATCATCAGTTAGACTGTTCAGGCACTATGTATCGAGTGAATGCATAACACTTGCAGAGAATGGGGGTGGAATATTGTAGTTCTACGAGTAGGCAAGAAACTATCACTTTAGACTGATAAATTAACAATAAAACACGAGCTCAGTTCAGGTAAGCTGTCCATAGGCAGAGAGTATACCTATTCCTTTCACATTAAATCCCAAGAGAAGACAACCAGAAACTACTAAGCACCACAGGTAAACAATCAGATCAATAACCTACTGGTGAGGCACAATGTTGTCAGAACAAAGTGATATATATATATATATCATCACAGCAGAGATATGACTCCTTACAACTTCCTACATGAAGGGTTCTAAAGGCCACTCGACTTCTAAAAAACTTTGGAAAACACTGCCTTTTACTGTTGGATGAACACATCTGACATGAAAAAGTGGAAATAATGTCTGACGAGAAAGATGTATAATACTGGTCAATTCTATAATCTACTGATTTTTACGTGTATCACTGCCCTGTTACTTTTGAGTTTTGACCTGTCTAATTGATAGATTATACAATGATTAAATTAATAAGAGTGGAAAGAACAATCTTAAGCTACAAGAGGAATGCAAGAACTCCAGACACTTCTAACACTAAGTTAACAAATGTATTCTGTGATCAACTCTAAACTACATAGAAGATCAAAAACCCTATCATTATTATTAACCTGTGGAACATCACGATTTCAAGAGATGCCAGGCACTAAAAGAATCAGGATTAATCAAAAGTTATCTCTCGACACAAGGAAAGCTAACCTCAAAGGACCCAAACACCTATCTGGAGAGTCAAGAAACTGTCTTCAAGGAACTCATGCTAAGCACATTGAAGAATCAAAAGAATGATGCAGTGTGCTCAGTAAGGTAGTCCCAACTGTGAAAACACTCATGCTGTTTCTATGTATTGGCTACTAAGTAAAACCTTCATGAAATATCTCTGGCATTGCTAAGCTTTGATTTATCTTTTCCCTGATTCCCTTCCATTCTTAATAAATATGAAGTTCAAACTCCAAATTAACAAATATCCTCGTATTTAACCTTTGCGAATAGCTGACCCTGTATCCAACTTTCAGGTGGAATTTAAAATGTCAAAGCCAACAGTCCTAGACTCCTAGGCAAGTACCATGGACAGCTTCAGTACATATACATCAGACTGCAATGTTCATAGCATTACTGTACAAGAACGTTATAACTTGACAAGCACATCAGATTCTATTCAAGCTACCAAGTACTTGACACCGTAACATTAATTCAAAGGAGCATAACAACAATCACCAAGCAAACATAAAGCTTAGAAAGCATCTGAAGGGTAGCAAAAATCATTCACTGAATTACATTTTCCATTTTCTCTCTGCTACCACCCTTTTGGTTGGCACTGTGTTTTATCATCCCATTTGAAACAAATATTACCACGCTGTAAGATCCATGCTCATAAACAAAATTTTGATGACAAACCGACTTTAAAGTTTAATCTAAATGCTTTCTCTGCCTCTTACTCAAGTACATTAGGTCAATTATTACATCACATAGTGGGATCTAACAATCTACACACTAAATCTGATACAAAGATCTGACATTTCTTTCAATAAGCTTACTCGCAGTAAATAAAGAAACAATCAAAAACCCTAATACGGAATTCAACAGATCACATAAGGAACTTGAACTAAACACTAACATCAGATCTCTTCAAATCAAGCAAAAACCCAGACTGAAGAAAAAAGGTTCAAAATTTGCTGAAAATATTAAAAACCCAGATCAGAAGAATAAGAAAAAACTAACCTTTCTTGACCAGCAGTGTCCCAAATCTGAGCTTTGATGACTTTACCATCAACATTCAGACTCCTAGTAGCAAACTCAACACCAATGGTAGACTTGGATTCGAGACTGAACTCATTCCTAGTAAATCTAGAGAGTAAATTTGACTTACCAACACCTGAATCTCCGATTAAAACTACCTTAAATAGGTAATCATAGTCATCTTCAGCTTTATACGCACCCATTTTTGTTAGTTTTGTTTTCTTCTCTTCTTCTTTGCAAAAATTTACAAAATGAGATTTTTGCTAAAGAGATGAAGAGAAGAATAAAAGAGGGATGTCTTTGTTTTAGGTTTTTGTATCTTTCTTTTTCCTCCTTTTTCTTTTTTTTTTTTTAAAGTAGTTTATGCTCTTTTATTTACCCTCTTTGATGAGTTTGAGATGAAAATGTTTTAAGAGACTGTTGTCGGTTTTGCAGGATTCCAAAAAAAGGCCCCTAAATCCAAGAGATGGAGATAGCAAAGATGGGCAAATGGTTATTCTTTTGGAGCGTGTTCCGTCCGAGGGGTTTACAAAATAACAAAGGTATGGCCTCATCGCCACCTAAATTTTAACTTTTCCTCGAGATGTAACACCGCAGATTCGCACCCCGGCACAGAGATTTACATCACGTTTGTTTACATCTGAGGCGCCATTTGAATCAACCTCAGACTAGCCGCGTGTCAGATATCAGACCATTTGTCTTTAATTTTGGGTCAGATCCGAGTCAAACTATGACTCCGACCTAACTCCTGATTCGGATCCGTTTGAGTTAGGTGTATGTACACTTCTCATCATCCTCCACGTGTATAGAAAGAGACACGTGGAAGGCATGTGAAGCGAGACATCGAAACATGATAGCAGGCATTTCATCAGAAGATGACATCGGTCAGCAGATCTGACGGTCAGGGACAGAGGACCACAGAGGTATGATGGCACAGAGGAGCACCAGATAATACCCCTTGGGTATTAACGCGCACAATCCCGAGGAAGATCCCAGATCAACGGCCGAGAGGAAGTTTGGCTGACACAGATGTGACCAGACAAAGAGACACTTGTCTCACACGAGCATACATCCATCTGCCTGCATTAAATACCAAAGAGATATAGACGTGTCGATCAGCTCGTGGAAGAAGCGAGGATAATCCTTCGTGTTCAATCTCAACCCGCGTCCTATACCGAAGACCTCTGCGTAATAGGCACAAAGCACAAGAAGATAAGATTACAACGACACTTCAGAGATGGGACCCACGTTCTCTCCCTATAAATACCCCTCTCCAATAAGAGAGAGGGGGCAGACGATTTTGGAGAGCAATTAGAGGAGAATATAAGAGAGAGAAATAGGAAGAGTAAGTGATCCATTTACTTCCGCAGACCCATGTATATTCTAAAGTCATTCGACTATCTTTGTAACCATTCAGTACATAGTGAAACACCAAACACCGTGGACGTAGGCCTTAGTGCCGAACCACGTAAATCTGTCTCATTTACATTTCTGCATCTTACATTCTGCATTAAACTTCATATGTTTTATATTTGTACTTATTCCATGATTTATTTCCTTGCACGAGCATTATTTGTGATAATATTCGACTAGACAATGACAAGCCCGAAGGCTTTGAGTCGATGAATCGATATAATCGTCCCATTACGTATACGATGTACGATTCTAGAATTAGGACGTATGTGAGTACTGTCTGAGAATACTTGTTTGTGAACACTTGGATGGCCTCGTGATTTATGTGTTCACAATTTGGCGCTAGTAACAGGGACTCTGTCCCGGTAAAAGATTTATCTTATCCTGTGATTTCACCTTGGAACGCGCACTATGGTTGTGCCCCTTTTTTGGGTTCAGCGTGTCTTCAAAACCTTTTCTATTTTTTGGGTTCATGTTCTTCATTTTCACAAACACCATTTCAAAGCAGACAAACCCGCGGCTATCTATCACCGATTTGCACGTGAGGTGTTTTCTCCAACTAAGACTCAATAATCCAGATTCGTGAGTCCTCGTGACAGATCTGCCTTTTCAAGAGTTCTTTTTCAAAATTAGTCTGAAAACAAGATTCATGATCGTTTATTAAAAGATTTGTATTTCAGAAACTAGACCCATGAAATCTTTTCATTTCTCTTCTATTAAGGGTCCTTGGGCAACTCATTTTCTTCTATTCCAATAGTCTTGCGGGTACGAATGACGCTAACCCTATCCTCGTGTATATATTTGGTTCTCCTTATTTATTTCCCTATGCAGGAAAGGATTAAACATGAAGAAGATACTAGAGGCAGGAAAAACCAAAGCCTCATCAAAGGAGACACCAAGGGTTACCTCGGTCATGACCCGAAGCAAGCAGAAAGGAGACAAAGCTAAAACAACCGCTCAGAGGCAGGATACTGCGGAAATCACTTCACCTATGAACACTAACTCCATAGCAGCCGCGGCCCTCAAAGCAGCAGCCACGAAGACTGTTGTGGCCCCCAGACTACAGAAGCTAACAAGACTTGGGTCCCAAGCCAAATCCATCAACAAAAAGAAGGGGTAGCAGAATCCATGACGCATCAGCCCGCACATCCACCAATCTTCGGAATGCCGTCAACCAACGGTCAGAATCAAACCATACCAGTGCTTTTAGGACCACGGGAAGAAATTCAACCGAGGGGACCAAACTTGGAGATATCAATGATTGAAGCAGATCCTCGACCACCCTTGATACACACTGTAGACGAAGGGGGAACTGTGGCCGTAGGGGTACCAGCCGGAACTCCCAATCAGGGATCAAACCAATCCCACCGACTGATGGTAGAGCTCGAAGAATTGAAAAAGATCCAGCAGGTCTATGCAGATGCCGTAGCTCTTCTGGCCAGGGAGAACCAAGACTTGAAAGATAATATTGCCCAAAGCACGAAGACTAGCCAACAACTGGACGAAGCAAATTCTAAAGAGCCGGAGCCCAATCGTGACCGAAGAGTCATCCTAGAAAATGACGCCAGGGGAAGCAGCGCATCAGATCCGGAATATGCCACCGAAGAGTTAGATATTATGACAACGAAGATCGAAGAAAGAAACGCTCAACTGAGCATGAGAACATGGGATATTACCGCGCAATGGAGGAGTTGCGCGATGATATGATGGCTGAGATCAAACAGTTAAAATCCAGACAAGGCAGAGGAAGGCTCGAAGAGGTGATGAAAGAAGCTGACTCCACGCCCCTAACTCATCGTCTGGAAAATACCCCCATTCCGTTAAAGTGCCCTGTCCCAACTTTTGAATGCTACGACGGATCCAGTGATCCCGCGGCACATATCTGGTATTATAACCGTATCTTAGCCCGATGGAGTCAGAACGACGCCGTCCTCTGTAGATATTTCCCGTCAAGTCTGAAGGGATCGGCTTTGTCTTGGTTTGACAACCTACCACCTGATTCCATCAACTCCTACGATCAACTCGCAGAGAAATTTCTGAGGACATACATGTACAACAAATTTGTCAACACTGGAATGGATAATCTTTTTTCTCTGGCAATTGGCTACAAAGAAAACACGAGGGAATACACTAACAGATGTCACAAGATCTTCCAAGCCATAGGGAGTGTGGACCCAGTAGTAAGTATCAACTGCTACAAGTGGGGATTAGACCGAATGAGTCCACTATTTGATGAGATTCATGGAAGCGTGCCTAAGACAGAAGGAGATCTTCGAATAATTATTGAAAAGTACGCTCGTCTTGAAGAAATCCAGCGTGAGAACCCGAGGGCACACACGCAGAGGTCTCAACGTACCAATTCCGCAGAACAAACCAATGGGGCCAAAAGAAATAGCTCAGTGGAACGGCCTCACGAAGATAGGAAGGAACGAAGAGATGAACGACGAAAAGACGGTCGAAAATTCGAAGATCAAGTTTACACGAAGCTCAATGCTAGCTATGCTCGGATCTTGCGAGAGATCAAAGGAAGGGAAAATTTGGAGTGGCCGTGGTCTAGGGGAAAACAGCCCCCAAGAACCGAGAAGTCTAAAGATTACTGTGAATATCACTGCTTCAATGGACACCAGACCGAGAAATGCAAAAACCTCAAAATAATGATCCAAAAACTTATTGATGCTGGCGAACTCAAACATTACATACGAAAGGAGGTCGCCGAGGATAGATCCAAACGGACCAAGCCAGTCCAACTTCCAGAGGGAAACCGCACAATCAACACCATCTCGTGTTCCGAAGCCGCGAGGCCCTCCCTTACAACGCAGATAGGAAAGAGGCTACGGAAGCAATTCGAAGACCACTGCGAATTATATAAGATTGATGCTGTAGAGGTGGACGAACACGAAGAGTGGATGGACGCACCTATTATCTTCGATGTTGAAGATATCGAAGAAGATATGGAAGATCATAACGATCCCTTGGTCCTAACACTACCAGTGGCTGGATGTAACCTCAAAAAGATCCTCATAGACGGGGGAAGCTCAGTGAACGTTCTATTCTACGACGCATTCAAACGAATGAAGCTCCATGATGAACAACTAATGACCTCTTATTACACCATCTACGGATTCAATGGAGCACCCATGAAGCCATTGGGAGACATCATGTTGCAGGTTAACGCTGGACCCATGAAAGTAGAAACACAATTCAGCGTGGTTGACGCCCCATCCCCCTATAACGCCATTATTGGACGAAAGTGGTTACATAAACTCAAAGGAGTGGCGGCAACTTACTACCAATATCTCAGATTCCCTACACCTGAGGGAGTGATGGAAATCAAGGGAGATCGGGTCTCTGCAAAAGAGTGCCAAACCACCCAGGATCGTATCAACAACGAACAAGAAGAGCAGCGAAAAACCCGAAGAATTAAAAATAAAGAAGCCGCAAAAGAAAAGGCCATAGACATGTTCCTCAAGGAAACCACAGGGAGGGGTTTGACAAAAGATGATAATGTCCTAAACACAGAAACAGGTACTTCAGCAGCCAACGAAGGTAAGAAACATACCAAATAGCAATCAAAGAACGTCCCAGTCCTCGGGGATCCGAAGCCGGTGTTCACACCAGTGGATCCCGTAAAAGAAATCAACATAGGAACGGAAGAAAACCCGAAGATGATCAAAGTAGGGACCATAATGGACGAAAGAAGAGAAGATTCCTTAACCAAATTACTTAAAGAATACGCGGATATATTCGCTTGGAAGCTAGGAGATATGCCGGGGATTGACCCGAAAATAATCCAACACGAGCTGCGCATCAAACCAGGCACGCCACCTTTCAGGCAGAAAATAAGAAAAGTTGCACCGGAGTATCATAAGGCAGTGGAAAAAGAACTTCGGAAACTACTAGAAGCAGGGTTCATCAAGGAAGTCAAGTACCCTACATGGATCTCCAACATGGTCTTCGTTCCTAAGAAAAATGGAGGGGTTAGGATATGCATCGATTTTACTAACCTCAACAAGGCATGTCCAAAGGACAGCTATCCCCTGCCAAGCATAAATCAGCTGGTTGAAGCAGTAGAAGGATACGAAGAGCTGTCATTCATGGATGGATATTATGGCTACAACCAAGTAGCCATGGCAGAAGAAGATCAACTACACACAGCATTATACACCCCACATGGCCTTTATTGCTACACTAGAATGCCCTTTGGACTTCGAAACGCAGGGGCAACGTACCAAAGAATGGTCGATGCTATCTTCAGGCCATGGATCGGTAGTACCTTAGAAGTCTACGTTGATGACATGCTCGTCAAAAGTAAGCTGCGCAAAGATCACCACCAGGATCTGAGAGATATCTTCGAAGCAATGAGGAAACATCACACGAAAGTAAATCCAGAAAAATGCACTTTCGGTGTCACCTCAGGGAAATTCCTCGAATATCTGGTAACAAAAAGGAGCATTGAGGTAGACCCAGCGAAGATTCAGTCCATAGTAGAAAATGCCATCCCCGAAGAATTTAAAAGAAGTGCAGAAGCTCAATGGGTCCATAGCAGCCTTGGGCAGATTTATTGCCCGATCCTCGGGCAAACATTTTTTCAATATTCTCAAAAAATGGAGTAAGTTTGAATGGACCGCAGAATGCGAAGAAGCCTTCCAAAAAATCAAAGAACACCTGGCTTCAATTTGAATCCTGCAAAAGCCTGATCCTGATGAGGTTTTGGCATTGTACATAGCAGCGATAGAAGACGCAGTTAGCGCAGTGTTGGTCAAAACCAATATGAAGATAGAACAGCCTATCTATTATGTCAGTAAGACCCTCAATTCTGCGGAAAGGAACTACACGAATATCGAACAACTTATCCTGGCATTGGTGTGGGCTACTCAAAAGTTGAGAACCTATTTCCTAACTCACTTCATCCGCATCCCATGCAAAGCACCACTGGAAGCAGTCCTCAAAAGCGCGGGAAAAGTAGGCAGAATAGCCAAGTGGAACACCCACCTGAACCAATTCAACATCATTCATGAAACTCAACATTCCCAAAAATCCCAAGTTTTGGCGGATTTCTTAGCAGACCTCCCCCTGGACAACGACGAAGAGATTAAGGGAATACCAGAAGCCGATGAAGAAAGCAAGGATCCAATTGATGTCCTCGAACCCGCGAGTCAAAGACAATGGGAAGTCTTCGTCGATGGTTCCAAAAATAAGGAAGGGGCATGAATAGGCATTGTCATCACCACCCCAACTGGAGAAAGGATCGTACAATCACTCAGGTTAGAATTCAAAGAGCATACTAACAACATCGTCGAATACGAGGCAGTCGTACATGCCCTCCGCTTAATAATAGAGATGGGGGTAACCGATGTAAGACTGACAAGTGATTCGCAGCTTGTCATACGGCAAATAGGGCTCGAGTACAATGTGTACGACGACACCCTCTCAGCGTACATGGCCTTGGTCCAAACATTGGCATCACAAATTCCGAACATCAAATTCTGGCATTTATGCAGAAGGGATCTCAGGCACGCGGATTCCCTATCATATATATCATCCATGCTGAAGGACAAGAGTATTGAAGCTATCAAGATCACAAGGGTATACGAACTCTCGATTGCAACACAATTTTCCTTTGCTACAAATCAAGATACAATGGAAGAAAATATCGAAGATCAGGTGGGAGAAGACATCCGTGACGATTTTGACGAAGAAGATATCATTTCAAGAGCAAATCAAGACGAAGATTTCAGCAACGAAGATGATTGGAGAATGATGATCCATGCATTCCTCAAGGATGGAACCTTACCCGCGGATCACAAACTAAATAGGAAAATACTCTCTAAAGTAGGAAGATATGACCTTCGGGATGGAATCCTGTACAAGAAATCTTTCCTCGGTCCGTTACTACGCTGCTTATCCAGGAAAGAGGGGCATCGAATTCTAAACGACATCCATTATGGTGACGCAGGAAATCATAGAGGCATGAGATCACTAGCGACAAAGCAAAAATGCAAGGATATTACTGTCCCATAATGGTACAAGATGCCGCAAGAATGTCCCGATGATGTGAAGAATGTCAGTGTTTTGATAAAAAGATACATGCACCAGCAACAACGTTGAATTCTGTGGATAGTCCGTGGCCATTCGCAAAATGGGGCATATATATCGTGGGGCCTTTCATCGAAGGATCAGGGAAAAGACGATTTTTGATGGTAGCCACGGACTACTTCAGTAAATGGGTGGAAGCCAAAGCCTTAGCCAGGATAAGAGACATGGACGTGTTTACTTTCATATTCCAAAACATTATTTGCAGATTCGGCATACTGGCGGAAATCGTGTCTGATAATGGTAAATAGTTACAGGGGAAAAACATAGACATGCTCTTCGACACTTTCAAAATAAGGAAAAACAAGTCCACCCCCATATAACCTCAAAGCAACGGACAAGCGGAAGCTACCAACAAGACCCTCGCCCTTATACTCAAAAAGCAGTTAGACGAACACAATGGGCGATGGTTTGAACAGCTACACAACGTATTATGGGCATACATGACAACACGAAGATCTGCCACTGGGGAATCCCCGTTTTTCCTTACTTATGGAGCTGAAGCAGTCATCCCAACAAAGATCCTCATGCCAACCACAAAGACCGAAGCATGGGAGAAAAACCTCACAACAGACATGATGTTAGAGAGACTGGACGACCTGGAAGGAAGGAGGGAAGCAGCATTGCAGAAGATGGAAAATTATCAACGGAGACTAGCGAGGGAGTACAACAAAAAGGTAAAGCTTCGAAATTTTGTAGAGGGGCAGTATGTGCTAAGAACAATCCCGCAGTATCAACGACAGAAGAAATGGGAAAAGTTAGCACCTACGTGGGGAGGACCTTTTATAATACACGGCATTGCGGGAAACAGTTCCTACTATCTTCGCAATCTGAAAGGCGAGGTCCTCCGGTACCCTTGGAATGCTAAATGGCTCAAACCGTATTACCCATAGGAGCAGCGCAGCTTTGCATCTGCGTGAAGAATACCAGAAGAAGAAGGCAGCGTAACCGCTTTACATGTTTCTATCTCTGGACGAGGAGTAGCAGGCCTCAACCTATCTATCAAACAAACTTTTTGGGAAATCTTCAAGAAAACGCAATGGTAAAAAGGCCCGCTGGATGAACGCATGTACATTACATAATAAATTAACAATATTGGGGAAAGTAGTTAATCTACAATCTCTCAGGGCTCCCCTATCAGTGTCTATGAGTGTAAGACCAGGAGGAAGGCACCCAGCAGAAAGATATACCCAACCAATTTTAAGGCAGCGGGTCGACGGAATGGGTGCATGTAAATATTTTCAAATAAGCATTCCATATCCTACAACGCTGCCTCGGCCCCCACCGTTTGGGAATCCTCTGGCCCAGGATTCGCCAGCGGGGTGACAGGTCTCAAGAAAATCACGAAGGTATTTACCTTCGGTGTCACACCCAAACACTCTCAACTTTTTACAAAGCAAGTTATTTCTAGTTTAACACTTCACAATACTTAAAATAAAAAGATGAATTGATAACGCATGTATGCCAAAAGGATGATCCATTTCATAAATAGTTGATTACAAGACTCGGCAAATAAAGAAAAACAGGAAACAAATCATAAAATGATCCGAAATTATATAATCAACGAGGATCAACTTCCTATGACTAATAAAATAAATCTACTTGGACGACACAGCTCCATCAACGGGGTTGTCTCTGCGAGATGAGGGTACGCTACCACCAGAAGAAGGTCCAGAAGAACCAGGCAAAGGCGCGGGGAGGGGACGGCGCGGATAGTTCTTGACAAGTCCATGTTCGACTTTAAGGCCAAGTTCAATCTTATCCAGGACTTTGTTTGTCTCTTCAGCCAACTGACATCGAGCCTTATAAGTGATAACAGCGGTCCGCTGATGGGCTTGAGACATCAATACTGATAGGCGTTCCGCCTCTTTGGAGGCAATCTCCGCTGCTTCCCCACGAGACGCGGCCAACCCTTTGAAATGATTGGTTTGTCCTTCCTACTGCACTAAGGCAGATTGAGTCTTTTTAAGCTCATCATTTGCTGCGTGAAGCTGTCCCTCGAGTGCTGAAAACAAAAAATACCAAGGGGGTAAAACGAAGAAATAACAGAATCACACTCGATAAAACGAAGTTATACCTTCGACATTAGCCGAAGCCTCCTCATACTCATTGACAAATGCGTCCTGAGCCTCATCGAGAAAGTCATATTCGGTGGATAGTTTCTCATAATCCGTTTGAAGGTTCGTAAGAGCAAATTGACTGGCGTCTAAATCTACCTGCTTCATCGAATCCAAGTGACGAAGATGGTTGACTTCATCATTCACCTCCCCCATCCTTTTATGAAGTCGATACACATTCATCTCAAGATCTCTTTCAGACTCCACTTGGCGAGCAACATCCGCTCGAGACGTTGCTAAGGCTTTACTAAGTGCACCAACCTCGGCCCTAGCATTATCTCTTTCCTCGGAAAGACGCAGCATACTATCCCTGACCCCAGGGCCTAAGAAAGAACGAGCCTGTTGTAACTCTCCTTCTAAAAAGCGCACTCTAGCCTCTAAGTCTGAAGCATGTTCTCGAGCATCGCGCAGGTTGTCACGCGTCCATAGCAGCGTACCATTAAACAAACAACTGTCATGATTGTACTTATTTTTCATATCAACCATCAGTGTTCGCTTTTCACGCCACTCAGATGTTAAGGCGTTGTGCTCATCAGCACGAGCATTCCACTTTGCGGCTTCACTCTTCAACTTACCCACCAACTATGCAATACGGGATTTCTGTCGTTCCCTTTCTTTCCGAAGCCATATCAACTCGGGGACTCCACCCACTGAAGATAGGGTGGGGAGACTCAGACAGAACACCAAAATACAGATAGGGAATCACAAGGAGTGAAAAATCCGTAAAATACAAACCTGTGAAGGACGAGACACTTCTACGAGTCTGCTCCAATTCATCGCGGACTATAGCAAGCTCTGAACGAAGATTCTCCTCAGCATTTCCCAGATGTTCTTTTTCTTTCAGACGGCCCCTCAGTTCATTTATTTCCTCCTCAGCCGCAGATACTTCCTCTTCCCTATGATGAAGCTTGGCCTCCAACTTTAAAGACTTTGCTTTAAAGAACTGGTATAGAACATGGTTACAATGTTCGCTCCGCATCATCTACGTCACAAACAACAAACATTATTATACCAAAGGAAACAGATTTCACGAAGAACACAATGCACGGATATCATAAAAAGAGTACAAGGATTTACCTCTAAAACACGCTGCTGGGGAAAACCGTACTGGTACCCATCGGCTATGGCCATCATGTCAGCAACAGATGAGGGAGGTTCAACCACTAAATTAACTTCCGAAGCTCTAAGATCCTTCTCCCACATCTCAGCAACGCGGGCGGTCCAAGTTTTTTTTCTTCTTCGACGCCTACAAACCAGTACACATCCCACAAAGACTCATTTTTTCCCTCACTTCAAAAATGAAAATTATTTCAAGCAAGGAAAAGGTGCAAAAAGATGGAGAATACAAGAAGAAACTATACCTTGGCAGTAGCAGCGGCACTCTTTGATGAATGGATAGCACCAGAACCCTCCTCCTCATCTCCATCAACGACATCCAGAGCATAAGGAAAGTTCATGCCCGTGAAATTAGGACGCCAAGGACAGAAATCTCCATAACGAGCAGGAGGAGTTTCACGAGGCTTGCTATTGTCAGAAGGACGCCAACCACGTGGACCCGGAATCCATCTGTAAGCCCAAGGACCAACTACCTCAATAACAGTAGCATGCCATTCATAATCATGGTCACGCTTAATCCTTTCATGAGCAGGAAAGAGCTTCCGTTTAGGAGATCCCTCAGTACCAGGAACATACTTCAGCTTAGCGTCACTCACCTCACTCAAGAGACGAATTTCACCACGGGGAGCAGCAATGTTACGAAGACTAACACTCCACGGCTTACGGTTTCTGCTGTTGACATAATCCCCAAAAGAACTGTTAAAGTTATGAGGAGTGTACCACTCCCTCTCAGCGGGATTTGGAACATAGCAGGTCATCATAGTCTCTCCCTTGCTCCGCAGATAACATTCCTTCAGTGAACGAAGATAATTCCCAGATAGTTGTGATACAGAACGATTATGAGTGTTCGTAGAAGAGCCTTCGCGATTAGCCAACACGTCATAATAAAAGGAGTCACCCGACTTATATAAGGGCAACATAAGACCCGCCTCGAAGGCTCCAACCGTAGTCAACAGATGAAACTCGTCAAACTGATAATTAGCAAGGAGCTCGTAGGTAATATCATCGTCAGGAGCATAGAAGCGAACCTCAAAAGCTTGGAGTTCATGTTTTTCCTTAAACATCTCAAGATCAATATGCTTGAAAGTGACATTCTTCTTACCCACTGAAATGTTGCGGATCACGGGGACAGTTTCTTCCTCGTCTGCGGAATCAGAAGTAGGACCCAATTCCGAAGCTTTCCTTTTAGAAGGAAGATTTGTAGGCGGATCAGCTCTCAATATGGTACCCTTGGAGTACTTCCCTTTGGAAGAAACCGTGGGAGGCGGCGGCATATATTTATGCGGAGGCACTGAAGGAGGAGCCATTGAACGAAGGGGCGGAGCATCCACCACTTCATTACGAGGAGGAGGAGCCCGCGTACTCCTAGAGTCATCACGAGGAGGAGCCTGCGTACTCCTAGAATCTTCACGAGGACGAGAAGAGGTGCGGTTAACAGCATACCTAGACCCAGAGGGACCCTTCGGCATATCCCCTTTTTTAGAAGGCATAATTTTCACACCGGAGGAAGACGAAACCCTATGACCCCGAGGATCAGACTGCGAAGACTTATGAATACCTTCCCCAAGTGGAGATCTATCAGGATCTCTACGCGGAGGGGATCTTGGCGGACTAGACGACGGAGTTTGGTAAGGATCCCGCGGACGATCAGACATATCTACAAGGAAACACAAAAACAGTTTAGAGAAGAATACGAGGAGATCACTAAAGATCAAAAAACCCATAATTGATGGTTCATTCGGATAAACATGAGAAACCCTAAGAAACTAAAAATTACTCCATCCTAGGATAATACTCATACACAGACTCACAGACGCTGTAGACAAAGAATAGGGGCAAGCATATATGCTTCGACATATATGATCTTCATCACAAAACCAAGAACACAGCAGCAGGAGACAAACGAATAAAAATACAGATAAAACAATGGTGAACAACCGATAAGAAAATCCCATACCTGTATAAAAGAGGACGACAAGCACTAACTGCAGTAGAAGTAGGATCGGAGGTATCAACAGATACAGGGGCAGCAACAATCAAGAACAAAAGAGGCAAAAGAAAGAAACAGAAAATTGAATGCTATATTCCTCACAAGGACGGTGATAGTAAATGACTAAAGAACAAGAACAAGAAAACAAGAAGAGAATGAACACTGACAAGAAGAGGATAAAAGTTTTTTCACATTCTATTTCCTATTTATGAAGCTAGAGAAGACAATAACTGCTCCTCGTACCAAGGAGCAGTTACGGGAGAAGTTAATGCAAAGTGGGAAACGTGTAGGACTACTATTCTTCTTCAAAATTGCGAAATACTCCCAAGTTAGAAGAAGAGGGGAAAATTGTATGTACACTTCTCATCATCCTCCACGTGTATAGAAAGAGACACGTGGAAGGAATGTGAAGCGAGACATCGAAACATGATAGCAGGCATTTCATCAGAAGATGACATCGGTCAGCAGATCTGACGGTCAGGGACAGAGGACCACAGAGGTATGATGGCACAGAGGAGCACCAGATAATACCCCTTGGGTATTAACGCGCCCAATCCCGAGGAAGATCCCAGATCAACGGCCGAGAGGAAGTTTGGCTGACACAGATGTGACCATACAAAGAGACACTTGTCTGACACGAGCAGACATCCATCTGCCCGCATTAAATACCAAAGAGATATACACACGTGTCGATCATCTCGTGGGAGAAGCGAGGATAATCCTTCGTGTTCAAGCTCAACCCGCGGCCTATACCGAAGACCTCTGTGTAATAGGCACAAAGCACAAGAAGATAAGATTACAACGGCACTTCAGAGATGGGACCCACGTTCTCTCCCTATAAATACCCCTCTCCAATAAGAGAGAGGGGGCAGACGATTTTGGAGAGCAATTAGAGGAGAATATAAGAGAGAGAAATAGGAAGAGTAAGTGATCCATTTACTTCCGCAGACCCATGTATATTCTAAAGTCATTCGACTATCTTTGTAACCATTCAGTAAATAGTGAAACACCAAACCCCGTGGACGTAGGCCTTAGTGCCGAACCACGTAAATCTGTCTCATTTACATTTCTGCATCTTACATTCTGCATTAAACTTCATATGTTTTATATTTGTACTTATTCCATGATTTATTTCCTTGCACGAGCATTATTTGTGATAATATTCGACTAGACAATGACAAGCCCAAAGGCTTTGAGTCGATGAATCGATATAATCGTCCCATTACGTATACGATGTACGATTCTAGAATTAGGACGTATGTGAGTACTGTCTGAGAATACTTGTTTGTGAACACTTGGATGGCCTCGTGATTTATGTGTTCACATTAGGCATGACAATATCCTTGATTCATGGACCAAGCCACTGACTCACATATTTTTGAGTCAGTTGAGCCAGATCTGACTCAAAATACAAATATATTGAGTCAGATCCAGATGAGTCAGGTGATTTCACTCGGATTCAGACAATTTAGATGAGTCAGGAATAAACAACCAGGGTGTTACACACTTTTTTACCTGAATTGGTAGTAAATTATCTTTTCCGTTTAAAAGAAAAACAAACACGCCCAGTTGCAGGGACACCTGTAGACTACACTCGCTAAACTATAAATTGAATGTAGAAGGGCTTGCAAGGTAAATGGGCTTGTAAAAAAAATTACGGGCTTCAGCTTATTTTTTTAGGTTTGCTTTATGAGGCCAACTTAAAGTGCAAAAGAAAGTCTTAGTGAGGGTAGCTCCAGCCAAGAGAAGCCTGGTTGTAGTTTTGCCCCTGAGTATCTGGAAACAGAATACTTAAGGAACCTAGCTACTCATATATCACATGTTACACGAAATGGATCATGCAACATGATAGAAAATCAGTAAACAACACAAAGCATATCAATACAAATACTCTTTTCTATTATGGTTACTCAAAAGGAAAGACACATCAATAACTCTCACTTACAATTTGGACTCACAATCCAAAACTCACTGCAAGTGCACTCTAAATACTAAGTACAATTTTACTTATTTCTTGCCAAATTACCACATGTATATAAAAATGGAGTTATTTTGAGTAACGTGTGTGGGTCTCATGAAATATTTGCTTGCAGTTAAAACAAAGAGTTGTTACTTTTTAAAAATGGTGTTAATATAAATTTTTTTAACCAATAGCCAGTAATATAAGTTTTCAATTGATAAAAATGTGTCATCTGTTTCTTAAAATTTTATTCATGTTATTTTCAAAGCGAACAAAATGATTTTATGGATTACCACACCCTTTCCATAATGGTGGCATTTCAAGCTCGTGGTGTGTCCAAATATTGAATATTGTTTTCCTTATCCAGTTGGTTAAAGAATGTGTTCCAAAATTTCAAGTTTTATGAATAATACAACAAATATAATGTTAAATTAAAGTATCAAAGTATTGAACCTTTTAAGTCTTGCGATATCTTTCAAATCCTTTCCATGAAGTTTTTTAATGTAATCTTGGGGACAATTTAAACTACCAGTTTCACGGCTTTCATACTTTGACTGTTAGTCAAGACTATTTGTAGTGTATGGCAATTGAAAAAGCGGGGGTCTAACAACCTCACCCAATATTTCGATTAGCAATCTGTATGGACTAACTCAAATATACTTTCTAGAGAATCAACTAGACAGTCAGACTCAATCTAGATAAAAGTATATCAAAGAGTTAATATCTCAATCTCTCGATTTGATCTTTACTCAAGCAAATGAAAATGCGAGTCTTTATCAAATACTAGAGAGATAAACTTGGATGGTACCAAAGACCAATATCCAAGTGTCAATCAATTTAAATCAAAAATCAAAGGTTGGATATTCTAATTGATTGATCATAACGCACAACCTATGATATTTCAATTATATAATAAAATATAATGCGGAATAGAAATAACACAGACACCAGAAATTTTGTTAACGAGGAAACCGCAAATGCACAAAAATCCCGGGACCTAGTCCAAATTTAACACCATATTGTATTAAGACGCTACAGACACTAGCCTACTACAAACTAACTTCGGTATGGACTGTAGTTGAACCCTAATCAATCTCACACTGATTCAAGGTACAATTGCGCTCCTTACGTCTCTGATCCCAGCAGGATGCTACGCACTTGATTCCCTTAGCTTATCTCACCCACAACCAAGAGTTGCTATGACCCAAAGTCGAATACTTTAATTAAAAAATCTGTATCACACGGAAAAGTCTATGATAATAGATAAATCTGTCTCCCACAGAAAAGTCTATGATAATAGATAAATCTGACTCTAGCAAAACCGACTAGTATCACACAGGAGGTGTGGGGATTAGTTTTCCCAGTTGCTAGATGTCTCCTTTATATAGTTTTCAAATCAGGGTTTGCAATCTAAGTTACCTTGGTAACAAAGCATTCAATATTCACCGTTAGATGAAAAACCTGATTTAACCAAGCTAATATCTTTCAACCATTAGATCAAAACTTAGCTTGTCACACACAAATGAAATGTATTTCATTTAGGTTTGACTAACCGTACCTAAACGTGTACACTTAGTTGGTTCACAAATAGTTAACCAATGATTAGCCATATGAGCACTTTCATATCAACTGTATTCATCTTCTTCACAACTAGTTCAAATGACTTCAAAAGAACTAGTTGAAGAGTTGTTCAATTGCTTAGGTCTTTATGAATAGATACAATTGAAACAAAATCGGTTTGATTCACTTGAATCAATTCATGAACATATAGCCACAGTTTGCAAAGATTGCATTCCTTATTGATTTATTGTTTAAGTTCATGAACTTCCGATTTGAGAAATATAACCAGCTTGGGTACGCAGACGGGTACGTGTACCATAGCTACCGGATTTGAGTTTAGAAACTCAGCAGAAATTTTCGGTCGAAAACTTCCGTGGGTACGCGTACCCTAAGGTGACTGGTTTAACAGTTTGCAGAATTACAAACTCGGCAGAAATTTTCGGTTCGAAAACTTCCGCTGGTACGCGTACCCAACCTGTCTCCTTCACCAATACCGTATGCACACATATGCACACACTTGGTTTCCAGCACATGGATTTATACACTAATGTGCGAACACACTATATATGCTTATATCCATAGATGGTTACGTTATCTCAAATCTACATTTCAATCATTGAAACATTCTTCTATAATGTTATAACAGTCGTTATTCATGACCATCGTCATCAAAGCTATTTTCAAGATTGAAACGTCATCATGACTTTCGTTATGATTTAAGATGAAAAGTGGTTAAAACGAAAGCTTACCAACACATATTTCGATAAAAAGATAGGCGAGTAAACTCGGCTCGAAATAGCAAATATGTATGTATGAAAACTATCATACTTATACGACTTTTTCTCAAGAATAGGAGATAGAGAGATAGACTTTTGAGTGATAGATATGTTCAAGTCTCCGCATACCTTTTAGTCGGATGAAGTTCCACTGGTTCCTTGAGTAGTTCTTTGTCTTCGTAAGATGATCGTCGTGGAGTCTGGAGCTCAACTACACTTAATTTTCCTAGTCCGAGACTTAGCTATAAGTAGTCTAGAAATCAAGATATATAGTTTTGACAACTAAACTTGACAAACATGCTTGAGATAGCAACACATACGAGTTCGACCGAGCAATGCTCTAACAATCTCCCCCTTTGTCAATTTTAATGGCAAAACTATCAATACATATGGATTACAAAATAAATAAAACTTTGTAGCTTCTCGTCAAAATGCTTGGTCTCTCTGGTGCTTCAACATTACTTTAAAACTTCGTCTTTTCCAAGTACTCCCATGATTCCATAGATGTTCAATTCAGCATCATAGTTGTTGAAAATCCGTATCCATAACAATGAGAAAACAAAAGCTCATGATCATTGTTATACAGTGTCATAGTATTATTACACAGTATCAAAGTTCTTAGATCACAACTTCGACAATAATACTATGGTGATATGTATCACTCCCCCTTAGTCAATACTTTCATCTCAACATGAAAACCACTCCTCCTTACATAATGATCCGTAAAACACGTAAACCATTTGTATTTGTAGTGTGAACTACATATCAATTGTCCCCCTTTTTATCAATAAAATTGGCAAAGGTACGAAAACGGGATCCTAATGAAATTTCCACGGAGATGCTTCAAGACCAAAGAAAAGTACATATCAGCTTTGTTTAGATGCAATCAAATAGCCGAAGCTAAATGCATTCATCAAGGAGTTTATAAAGATACAAGATAAATCCTAAAATATTCCACAGCCGCACTCTCCACAAAGATATGGAAATTAAGCGCAAGTTCAAAAGAACTCTCCCCCATTTGATGTCATTCCCGAAAGAACAACAAGAGCGACCTTACTTTTACAAGAAAAGAAGGATTTCTTTGGACACTAAGAACCACAAAAGAAATGATTTTGTATCCAAATTTTCAATTAAACTAATCACAAGAGAACCCATGATTAATTTAATCGGAATGCACAACCAAATTAATCACAAACGAATTCATGATTTGTTTAGTTGGAAATGCTCACATAAGAAGACTTACGGAGCTGCACAGTATATACATAAAATATGGACCAGGGAAGATCAATACTGCGGATTATACAAAGATTCATTCTATCTTCATCACTATTTTCATAACGACATTTAATAGACATAATCTTTGTAAACAAAAGATTTTAACCTATCTTCCATCAAAGAATTGACATAATAGGCTTAACTTTTGTTTGTCAAAAGTTCATCGATCTTGTATCAATACATGCATATCGACATATGAAAGAGATAACTTTTGACATCGTATGGGACAATAATAGTTCACGGACGCAAACACACATATCCCATAACATATTGCAATATATAAAACCATAAAGATTAATACTGCAAACATCATCTTCCAAATCACTTTAGAATTTAAATAAATAAATCTAAAACATTGCAAGTTGAAAACGTTGGACATAGTTATGTGTACTCACAATAATGGCTATTCCTGAAAAAGCGGGGGTCTAACAACACCACCCAATATTTTGCTTAGCAATCTGTATGGACTAACTCCGAAATACTTTGCTAGAGAATCAACTAGACAGTCAGACTCAATCTAGATAAAAGTATCTGAAGGAGTTAATATCTTTCTCTTGATTTGATTTTTACTCAAGCTAAAAACAATAGCGAGTCTTTATCAAATAAAATGAATAACTTGGACGGTACCAAAGACCAATGTCCAAGTGTTAATCAATGAAATCAACAACCACAAGGTCGGATCTCTAATCGATTAAACTTTAACGCACAACCTGTATTATTTCAATTATAAAGATAAACAATATAATGCGGAAAATGAAATAACACCGACGCCAGAAATTTTGTTAACGAGGAAACCGCAAATGTAGAAAAACCCCGGGACCTAGTCCAGATTGAATACACACTGTATTAAGCCGCTACAGACACTAGCCTACTCCAAGCTAACTTCGGGCTGGACTATAGTTGAACCCCAATCAGTCTCCCACCGATCCAAGGTACAGTTGTACTCCTACGCCTCTGATCCCAACAGGATACCGCGCACTTGATTCCCTTAGCTGATCTCACCTACAACCAAGAGTTATTGCAACCCAAAATCGCGGACTTGATAATAAACAAATCTGTCTCACACAGAAAAGTCTATCAAAGGATAAATCTGTCTCCCACAGAAAAACCCTAGGTTTTTGTTCCATCTTAAGATATGAAATCAAGGTGAACAGGAACCAATTGATAATCCGGTCTTATATTCCCGAAGAACAGCCTTGATTAATCAATCACCTCTCAACAGTCTTACTTGAATACACAAGAGGACGTCGAGGAATCACAAACAGTGAGACGAAGATGTTTGTGACTTTTTTATCTTGCCTATCAGAGAACTCTCACGATCTCAAGCCAATCAAAGATTGTACTCGTACGATAGAAGATGCAATATCAGATCACACAACTACGATAAAAGTAGTATCGGTCTGGCTTCACAATCCCAATGGAGTCTTTAAGTCGTTAACCTGGTTTTAGAGAAGAAAACCAAAGGTTAGAGGAGAATCGACTCTAGCGAGCGCACTAGTATCACACAGACATGTGGGGATTGGTTTTTCCCAATGCTAGATGTCTCCTATATATAGTCTTCAAATCAGGGTTTTGCCTTAGTTACAAAGCAATCAATACTCGTCGTTAGATGAAAACCTGATTTAGATTCAAGCTAATATTTCTCAACTGTTAGATCGAAAACTTATCTTGTCACACACACTTGAGATATACGTTTACTGGGTTTGTGAAAACCGTTCCCAAACGTGTACGTGTATGTTGGTTCAACATAGTAACCCAAAAGGTCAACCATATGAGCATTTCATATTAACCTTGTTCTTCTTCACCATAACTAGTTCAATTGACTCAAATGAACTAATTAGAGAGTTGTTCAACTGCTATGAGATCTTATGTAACTACACAAGACACAATTGAAACAAAGATGATTTGATTTGATTGAATCGGCTCATGAACTTTATAGCCACGGTTTGCATATTGCATTCCTTAGTAATTTAAGTTTCATGTTCAGAGCACATCTTTAGATCATAACCCACTCAAGTACGCAAACAAGTTTGCGGACTTAAGACAACAGAAAATCTCGGCAAGGAGAATTCCATCAGTTCGCGGGCTGAGTTCACGGACTAAACACGCAAACAAGTTTTTGGAAAATCCCAGCAGAAATTCTCGGCAAGAGAACTTCCGTCAGTTCACGGACTGAGTTCGCAAACTGAGTTCGCGGACTTGGCAAAGCCAATTCCTACGGTTTCTCTCAATCAACAAAGTTCGCAAACTTCGGATTAAGGAATAGGACTTATGCACATATGTGTTTCCACACAATGCTTATATCCATCATTGGTTATATAGACCTAAACTCTCATTCCAACCATAGAAACATTCTTAGAGGACGTTATATAGTTGTTACACTATTTCTCGTCAAAGCGACTTTCAAAGTGATTGAAACATTATGACTTTCGTTACTAGGTGAAGATAAACCCGATCAAAGTGAATCGCTTTACCAACACATGATTTCGAGATATAGATAGGCGAGATATACTCGGCTCGAAATATCAAATGTGTATGATCCATTCTATATAGCATACGACTTTTGACTCATAAGAAGTAGGAGATAGAAGAGATAGACTTTTGAGTGATAGATAAGTTCAAGTCTCCACATACCTTTTTGTTGATGAAGTTCCACGGTTCCTTGAGTAGATCTTCGTCGTTGTATGATGAATCGCCATGAAGTCCTTGAGCTCAACTACACTTTTCTATCCTAGTCCGAGACTTAGCTATGTAGACTAGAAATCAAGACTCATAGTTTTAATCACTAACATTGACAAACATGCTTGAGATAGCAACGCATGCGAGGTCGACTGAGCAATGCTCTAACAATTCCAAACCCTAGTTATCCTTCTTAAACAACAACAAGAATAAAAATTCTCTTAAGAAGTTTACTAGACAAAAAGAAAATCAATTTTCTTTTATGATTTCATACCTTTGAAATGGTCCATCATAAAAAGTATCACTGATATCCTTGATTTTCTTGACCATAGAAATACCATGTTCATGAGTTAGAACATTAGTTTTCCGGTCAACGATGCGGGTAAGGTGCCTGGCTTTGACGCAATCAAGGATGACTATCTTCTGGTTCCCGATCAGGATGTTTTGATTATCAAGAATCCTTGCTTGTCCATCAATAAGCTGGTTTATCTGCAATTGAATGTTAGCAAGCTCGTTCTTCACCTCATTCTGAGCGAGAATTAAATCCTTGATAGATTCTCCTATCCAAGAGTTATACTCTTTTATTTCAAGCATATTTTTCAGGATTAGATCTTGAGCTGAATCACATCCTTTGAAGTCTTCTTCCATCACAATGTTCACTTCTTCTTGTGGCTCAACAGAGGTTCCCATAAAAATAATTTTCTGAGAAGAGGATAAACACATACAAGAAGTATATATATGTGTTATCAATCAAGAAAGAAACACCTTTAGGTAAAAATACTAGAGTTTCCTATAGAAGACTTGGACGTTCGTGAGCCCGAAACGGATACCAAAAAGATCAAGAAGGATCCAAGAGTAAATACATACTGTGTTTCACAATGTCTCTTCCAAACAGAGCTCAATATCTAACCAGAATAGATAGAGAAAAAGAGATACGTTAGATGCAGAGAGAATATAAAACATAAATCTCAACCTGTAAAACAGACCTCGGACTTATAGAACATATGGTAATCGACCTAAGACTTGAGCATCTCATAAACAGACATCCTTGTAACTCTCAAGTTAGACACGAGGATGAGAATACCTAAGGTTAGGTAGTAGGATGAGATATAATCTCACCATGAGTGTTGAGAGACGATTTGGGGATACCACCTGACAGTCTGACTTTTGTAATTCTTACCTCTCTTTGACTGTTTTCAACTCCATAGAAAGTTCTTACAACTCTTTTTGAGAGTCCATTAAATGGAGCTTTTTGATAACTAAGTTTATGACCTCTAGAGATTGGTTCTAGAGGATTTACTGAGATAGGTCTCCACCTTCCAGACTTAGATCTACCAGTCTTGTTCTCATATACACTGGGAAACTGTGTTTTTGTAGTGTAGTTTGCACCATGAGAATAATCACGGTCCCTATAAAGATTCTGAAATGAGTGATCATTAAACATCTTTTTATGAGAGTTCTGGTTTATGTGTGAGTGAAATCCATTGTTGATGTCCTCAGATGATTAACTCGGTTGACGGTAAATAGAAAAAGATTTCAAAGATCGGAGATCTGTTTCTTCCTATCAAAACAATGTTTAGCACTATGATTCCTTTTCCCATATAAGGAAATATTTCATGGAAGAGAATTTTTGAAAGGCATCTGTTTCAAACCCATGTCCCGTTTTGAAGCATGCCATTTATTTTTTGCAAGGACTTTCTTTGATGAGTTTTTCTTTATGACAGGCAACTCACATTGAGAACCAGCCCGTGATATAGAAGAATTTCTCACTACAGTGTTTTCCTTAGTTAAGGATATCGATTGTTGTTGGGAAAGGTGAAGAGATGCAGCAATGTTTTCTGTTTCAACACGAAGGTTGTGAAGATTTGATGAATGTGTCTCAATCAAACATTTTTCTCTAATTGTCCCTTCTTTAACAGTATTCTCAAGGATACTAATCTTCTCTTGTGGAAGCATATTTTCCTGAGTGAGTTTTTTAATATTGTTAGAGAAGGACTCAATGATTTTGTATAGTTCACGTTCTCGACCAAGAGACTTTTCAAATTCATCCAAGAGTTGAGCATGATTGTGAAAGTCAATCGTCTCAATTAGCTTTTCTTTATTTCTGGTGACCTTCCTTTCTACTTCTGACATTTTGTCAACTGTCTCGTTTCTTTCTCGGGATTCGGAAGAATCAACTAAGGAGTTATCCTTTGAGGAAGGACCAAGACATTTGACATAGTTAAAAGTATTGGAAGACATAAACTATGCGTAGATGGGAGATACTACTTTGTCCACAGAATCAGATTGCTACAAACACAGACTTTTGAGGTCTTGAACGTGTTTGCCTGCTCTGATACAAATTGAAAAAGTGGGGGTCTAACAACCTCACCCAATATTTCGATTAGCAATCTGTATGGACTAACTCCAATATACTTTCTAGAGAATCAACTAGACAGTTAGATTCAATCTAGATAAAAGTATATCAAAGAGTTAATATCTCGATCTCTCGATTTGATCTTTACTCAAGCAAATGAATATCTACGAGTCTTTATCAAATACTAGAGAGATAAACTTGGATGGTACCAAAGACCAATATCCAAGTGTCAATCAATTTATATCAACAACCAAAGGTTGGATATTCTAATTGATTGATCTTAACGCACAACCTGTGATATTTCAATTATAAAAAAAAATATAATGCGGAATAGAAATAACACAGACACCAGAAATTTTGTTAACGAGGAAACCGCAAATGCAGAAAAACCCCGGGACCTAGTCCAGATTGAACACCAGATTGTATTAAGCCGCTACAGACACTAGCCTACTAAAAACTAACTTCGGGCTGGACTGTAGTTGAACCCTAATCAATCTCACACTGATTCAAGGTACAGTTGCGCTCCTTACGTCTCTGATCCCAGCAGGATGCTACCCACTTGATTCCCTTAGCTTATCTCACCCACAACCAAGAGTTGCTACGACCCAAAGTCGAATACTTTAATTAAAAAATCTGTATCACACGGAAAAGTCTATGATAATAGATAAATCTTTCTCCCACAGATAAACCTAAGATTTTTGTTCCGTCTTTTGATAAAATCAAGGTGAACAGGAACCAATCGATAACCCAGACTTATATTCCCGAAGAACAGCCTAAAATTATCAATCACCTCACAATAATCTAAATCGTATGGTAGGGAAACTAGATATTTTGGAATCACAGACGATGAGACGAAGATGTTTGTGATTTCTTTTTATCTTGCCCTATCAGAGATATAATCTCAAGTCAATTATTCAATTGAACTCGTACGATAGAAAATGGATAGATCAGATCGCTCAACTACAAGAGAAGTAGTTTCGTCTGGCTTCACAATCCCAATAAAGTCTTTCAGTCGTTAACCTACAGGGTCTCGAAAAGAAACCTAAGGTTAAAGGAGAGCCGACTCTATAAAAACCAACTAGTATCACACATGATCTGTGGGGATTAGTTTTTCCAGTTGCTAGATTATATAGTTTTCAAATCAGGGTTTGCAATCTAAGTTACCTTGGTAACAAAGCATTCAATATTCACCGTTAGATGAAAAACCTGATTTAACCAAGCTAATATCTTTCAACCGTTAGATCAAAACTTAGCTTGTCACACACAAATGAAATGTATTTCATTTAGGTTTGAGTAACCGTACCTAAACGTGCACACTTAGTTGGTTCACAAATATTTAACCAATGGTTATCCATATGAGCACTTTTATATCAATTGTATTCATCTTCTTCACAACTAGTTCAAATGACTTCAAACGAACTAGTTGAAGAGTTGTTCAATTGCTTAGGTCTTTATGAATAGACACAATTGAAACAAAATCGGTTTGATTCACTTGAATCAATTCATGAACAATATAGCCACGGTTTGCAAAGATTGCGTTCCTTATTGATTTATTGTTGAAGTTCATGAACTTCTGATTTGAGAAATATAACCATATTGGGTATGCGTACGGGTACGTGTACCATAATGTGAGTACTCGTTTTCCCGTAGTCTACATAATGTATACAGCTTTGAGGATCTGATACTAAGTAGTATTGATGCCTCCGTTGAACCGATATTTCCAAGTAATAAATGATATCTAAGATCACAATAACAACGAAGAACACAAGTATAATGTAAAAGCTTCTAAGTTATCATGAGACACAAGAGATTTACGTGGTTCGACATTTGTCAACATCCACGGGGTAATGAGGGCTTGTTTTTTTATTAAGTTGTGGTGGTTACAAAGATCTTAAATGCTTCCCAAAGTAATAGAGAGAACTCAAGTGGAAGTAAATACTTAAGTTCTAAACACTAAAGAGGTATAATCTTAAGACTAGATCTTCTCTCCTAGATATTGAATGCCCTTAGTTTGTTGGTGAAGCTTGATATTTATAACCCCTCTTGCTCCAGGTATATCTTTGCTGCCTCTGGGTCCATCATCTGCTGATATACCTTTCGTACCAATGGTACCTTCGTCCACCGTGTACTTTATCCTGTTATATTTCGCCACATCAGCTGATCCACGTTCCTTAGGGAACTACCCAACCTTAGTACAGGTTGTACCTTCGTTCACCGCCCAGCTTCCGCTAATCGGGATCTGCCACGCTTTCTCTCTCCACGTGCCTAGATTCATGTGTGTAGATAAGAGATTTGAGCATTTAATGTTGATTGGATGTGTCATCTACCTTTGTCCCCTCGCCAGCTGACTCTATATAGACTAGGCTTTTTCCTTCCTTATCTTTACCGTTCAAGCCTTCTTTCTTGGAATGAGATAAAGTAGATCTGAGGAGGTATCCCATGTTACTCAGGCTTCTCTTTTTAGCGAAGGCTACACAGTTAGGTATATATGCGTCCACTAAGATCGTGACACGTGTTCCACAGAATATTGGTATTCATAGTTTTCCCCTTTTCTTTCATTTTCTACCATTTTGTAGATGTGGAAGAAAACTTCCATTACGCCGCCAATTTTGCACGTACCGATTGGGTGATCCCTACATGTCCTTTCATGCAATAACTTCCCCTTGAATTTCAGGACATCCAAATTTTTTAGATTTTCCAGCCGCCTATAAGAGGGGAACAAAGAGAAGGGAATTTTATTAACTCCCTTTCCTCTTCTTCTTCGAACTGTCGCTCTCTATCCCTTTTATTGAGATATTATTTTGCTGCTAACTGCTCCCCTCTTTCCTTCGATTCTCCGCGTGCTTTGTCTCCACTATGTCTATCATACAAGTAAGTGATACCCGTATTTGGTCTTGATTTTCTCCATGCTTTCCCCTGTTGTATCGTTGTCGAACTAGGAGATTTATTGATGTTGATTATTATGCTTGCATGTGAGAATTCCTGCTTTCTTTTGCTTGTTTACGTTGTATGGGAACTTGGGTTTTGTTCCATTTTGATTTTTGATGATGGTTTCGGTATGATAGTTCTTCGCCTGCAACTTTGATCATGTGATCAAAGGCTTTTGATTTTCCCCCATGATATGTTTAGACTGTCCCCTTTGGTTGGTTAAGTGAAACCCATGCCCCAAGTTCGTTGGTTTTTTGCCCCCAATTCACTTTTGAATGAATTGCAATCTTCTTCTGTCATTGTTGATGGAGATGTTCTTCCTGCTGGTGTTAGGCATCATGAGGCTTCCAAAGAAACCTACGCGTAAGGGTCCAAAGATATCTTCGTCGATTGATCCTCCTCCGCGAATGGATCATCCTGATGCTACGCCATCTCCTCCTCCTGAGGATTCTGAGGTGCCTGCTGGTACTGAGGTGGCTACGGTCGCTGAGGAGGAATTTGTTATCGAGGATCTTCCACCTCCTCTTCCTCACTATGAGCTTCAGAGGCTCCAACTGCTTTACAAGGACAACTTTGCTCATTTATCTATTGATGAGATTACCAAGTCTTTTCGCCTTCATAAATTCGATATTTTCTTCGTCAATGGCCCTGATGTTCTCACTGAGTCTCACATTCGGGATTTCCCTTATGATGAGAATAATCTTTTGATTAGCATTGGACAATTGGCCGCAGGTATACTTCTTCCTCTGTATACTAGAAAGGATCCTTTCTATTATGATGTCTTGTCCACCAGGGATGACCCGACAAACAAGACTCAGGTCCGAGGAATTTACTAGTATACTGGTAATTACTGGCGTGCCCTTCGCGAAAGTTGGTATCGTAGTAAGGGAAAGACTACTTTGAAGTCTTATGACCCCTTTGCTGAAGGGAGATCTAAGCAGGAGGACTATACCCCTGCCAACTTCAATGCTACGTATGCTGATGCTATTCAAAAAATCAACCTTCTTCCTTGGAGTGTTGGTCCTCGTTGTATTCATGTTACTGCTAGGCAGATTAGGGAGGGTAATAGCCTTCGCTTGCTGGAGGATATTGATAAGACTGGTTTGACTACCATCCCTTATTCTGCTAGGATGCCTTTTCCAAAGTCTGACCGCATTCGTCTTTATCATGATGATCGTTGGGTTCGTACTCGTCTTCGTGTGGTTGGTCCTTGGGCTTATGGTTTCACCACTGCGGACCTCTCAGTCCCTCGTTCAGCTCGTTCTTTGCCTGAGAAGTATGATGGGTATCAGCCTTGGATTTTTAATCCTGCTGCTTCTCACGAGGTACCTTTATTGTTAATATCTTCGTATGCTTAGATATCTTTATCTGCTTAGATATCTCTATCTTCTTTGATATCTTTGTTCTGATGGTCTTCTTTTGCAGTCTGCCCCTGCTTCTTCAGCTGAGACTGCTCCAGGCTCTGCTGGTAATTCTGTGGCCACAATGACTAGGAAGATAAAGGCTTTGGTTGAAACGCCTGCTGAGGTAATGATCATTATCATACCTTTGTGCTTGTAAGTTCCTTAGTACCTTGCCCCCGATTCTTAGCTGACGCATGTGTTTATTTACAGTCTTCCCAAGAGGAAGGGTAAGTTGAAGACCGTGATTGATCTTGATGCTTTAGATGATGATCCCAAGGCTGCTGATGAGGGACTCGGTGACGAATACATGGAGGATATCGAGGATATTGGCCTTAGTCCTCATTTGGATGATATTGAGGAGGATTCTGCCAAAGATAACCCTAGCCCCGTCCGAGCTGCTTCAGTTGAGGGTGAGAACCTTCTTGTTCGTGATGGTGCTCATCCAGTAGATCCTGTTAACTTTCAAGCCCCTGCACCTACGTTATCCTTGAAGATGCCTTCGTTTTCTGCTCCTAGCAAAGCTTTGCCCGCTATTCCTGCTGTTGCTGGAGATGTTATTGTGGCTTCTAAGGGTCTCTCTTCGTCTCCTGCTACCTCCCTTCAATAAATTGGTTCGTTTGCTAAGGTTGTTACCCCCACGTTGAGGGATGGTAGCTCAGATTCTCAGCAGAAGAAGAAGGTTGTGATTTCACTAGACAACTTCTCCTTCAATGTTGTTCCTGCTTCACTGGGGAGTGCTCAGTCTGTTTCTAATTCCCCCGCTAGCAAAGTTTTTGGACCCCCACCTTCGTCACCAGATTGGATCGGACTGGGTAATCTTCCTTCTGCCGGTGACATGGATTTGGGCGGCTCTCAAGATCCTCTTTTTTTTCCTAGCTCTTCCACCATGCCATCTCTTCGTCGTGGTGAGGGTTCAGCAGTCGTGCCCCTTGTTCGTTTTCAAACAAACGAGGGAGTTGCCGCTGAATCTAGCCAAGGTAGGTTGCCGGAGAGCTTGATCTTGGGTAGTTCCGATGACGCTATTCTTGAGGCCATCCTGCGGGATTCCAAGGGTCCCTTTTCTGTTGGAGTTGATCATCATTATCTTGGTAGTTTTTTCGAGATAGCTTCACAGCTGGACGTGTTATCTGCCCAATATCGTGCTGCCAAAGATTTATTCTTTGACCCTGATTGTCCCCGCTCCAGTCAGAGCTTTGGTGAGATCCGTAGGGGTAGCATCCAAGAGATGGAGGTTTTCATGGATACCTACGCTAACTTCCTCCCGTCTTTCAGTGTTCTCAGTAAGTGATTCTTACCTTATTGTTTTTCTTCTTAATCTGATCCTTCGTCCGTCCTTATACTCCTTTGTTTGCATCTTTGCAAGAAGATCGATGTTGGTTATACCTTATTCAAGGTTTATAGGGATAAATGCACTCATTTGAGTGCCCTCCTGGAATGTGCTCGTCAAGACTATGCTCTTGCCGTTGCTCAGCAACCTTCGTCGAGTGATGCTACTTCTGCTGCTAAGATATCTTCGTTGGAGGATGATCTGAGAAAAACCCAGAGATCTCTGGAAGCTTGTTTATTGGTTCTTGAGAGAGCGAATAATGCTGCTAAGTTTGTCGAGGATGGTCGCAAATCTGTTGATGTTGTCTTAGCTTCCGAGTCTTCTAAAGCCATAGGTTTGTTTCTTCTTCTCCTTAACTTTTTTCTTTACTTTCTGGTTGCATAGTCCTAAGACAACCTTCGTCTGCCAGCCGACAACTCTAGTGAACTTAGATGTCTTCGAGATCAAGTGGCCAAGTTAACCTCCGATGTTTGGTATTATCAAAAGAAGTCTGATAGGATAATGAACGTAACTTTTCATTATGAGGCCCAACTTTCCCTTGAGTCCGCTCATAATGCAGACTTAGTGAAGCAGATGTCTTCGCTTCGTGAGGAGTGTGACGAAGCCCTTTGCTGGAAGGAGAGTCTCATTTTAAAGCAAAAGGAGGATATTGCCTTAGTCGAGAAGCGTCTCTCTGTCCAAGAAATTGTTCGCAAGAAATATCATGCCGATTTTGAAGATGCTTGTTCCTCTTTATCTAAGGTTACTGCAGAGCGTAATGTTTTAACTTCTAAGGTATGTTCTCTTAAGAACAAACTTATTGATGCCATCTTCGTGCCTTCTTCCATGTCTCATGCATCCTTAGTAAAAAGATTTGAAGAGTTAGAGAATTCGTACCAAGTTTTATCCTCTGAGAATTCTTCGCTCCGGATAGATGTCGATAATCTTCGGAAGGAGAGGGACACTCTTGTGGAAGACCTTGATGCGGCTGAGGTAGACCTTGCTGAGGCTCAACATAGTTTAGAAGAGTCCCTTAGTCATGCCGAAGGTAGCTTAGGACAATTATTTTTTTCCGTAGAATCCTTTGTATCTTTAGCTCCTTGTTCTTGTTGCTGATACCCTTTGTGTCTGCAGGCCTCCAAGAGAAGTTGGTGGGTGCTAACGCCAAGATTAACCTCCTTGAGGGCCAGATATCTCAGCTGGAGATATCTCGCCAGTTTGATGTTGCGGCTAAGTTTAAAGCTGGGGCGCTTCAGCAAGCTAATGATCAGCTTAGCGCTCAGATTAGGGAGCTTCGTCAGAAATCGGCTTCGGACCTAGCGGCGCAAGCTTCCCAAATGGAGGCGGAGTTCAAGCGTTCTGCCATTGACTATATTAACAATGCTTTTGCGGAGGCTGAGCTCCAAGATGAGGGTGTTGTCTTCCCTCGCCTTCCTTACCCTTGATTGTGCTATGCTGACCTTGTTTTCAACGGAACTCCTTTGATGTATTGTTCCCCGGCTGAGGGGCCTTTGTTGTCTCCTTTCCTTGAAACAATGCTTCGTTATTTTCTGAACCTTCGTCATCTGCAACTTTGAGATGTGTTAGTTTTATTTTGGTAGTACTTATTTTAGTATCTTTATTATTATATATATAGACGTATTATGTCTAATTGTTTGCACATTCGAGTCATCACAAGGTGCTAAGGTGTTTTTAACCTTTGGTGGAACATTCATCATCCTACCCAAGTATCCTTTGGCCAGAAGGTACCGTGGTGGCGAGGGCTCCTACGTGGGTAATAATTTTCATGTAACCCTACGCGTTCAGCGCGATTGCTGCTTTACTTCGACTAGGTATCTCTCTTTGTGTGATATATTTCTTATTATTTTCCTTTCAGTGGGATTCATTTACCCTTAGGATCTGAGATTGACATATGCGCAGTTATGCCGTGCCTTGCCTCATTGTCAATTCTGACGGAGGGTGTCTTTTCTAACCCAATTTGTATTTAATCAACATGCACTCTTTCTTAGAAAAAAAGTTTCTTTCATTAATTAATTTGGTTTGTAATACCTTTGATCAGGGATAGAACATGGCGGGCTATTGCCCCTTCCCTTCTTCTCCTGAGTGATAACCATTCTCTTACGGGTAATACTTCTTTAGGTACATTGCATTCCAAGGGTGTTGCAATACTTCCCCTTTGAGATTTCTTAAGTAGTATGAACCATTTCCCGCAATATCGTGTATAATGTAGGGTCTGTCCCATGTCGGAGCTAGCTTCCCCCACTCTTTATTCCTTTGATATGGTGGTATTTGACGTAGTACGTATTCTTCGACCACAAAGTTTCTAGGAATTACCCGTTTGTTGTATTCACGAGCCAACCTTCGTTGGTAGTTTACCATACTTTGCAGAGCTACTTCCCGCCTTTCTTCAAGGTCATCAAGCTTTTCCAGCATAAGATCTGTTGTCAGATTCTTTTCCCATGCCTCTGTCTTCGTTGTTGACAGTATTATCTTTGTCGGGATGACTGCTTCGGCTCCGTAGGTTAGTAAGAGCGGAGTTTCTCCCATGGCTGCCCTTCTAGTAGTACGGTAGGCCCAAAGGAAATTGTGCAGCTGCTCGCACCATCTTTTCTTGTATGCTCCCAACTTCTTTTTTAAGTTCATTGATATCGTCTTATTAGTGGCCTCCGCTTGTCCATTGCTCTTAGGATATATCGGAGTAGACTTGTTTTTCTGTATATTGAAGGTGTTGAAGAGCATGTCTATGTTCTTTCCTTCCAACTGTTTGCCATTGTCATAGACTATGGCGGCTGGTATCCCGAACCTGCAGATGATTTGCTCGAACAAGAATTTAAAGATATATGTGTCCCTAGCTACGATAAGGTATCTTGTTTTTGATGTCCCCTCTATCAAGGGTCCAACAATGTCAACTCCCCATTTGGAGAATGGCCACGGGCTGATGACCGAGTTAAGCTCCGTCCCTGGCGCTTTAATCTTACAAGCATAGTGTTGTCATCTTTCACAACGCCTTGCTACATTCTTCGCATCTTCGTCCATTCTTAGACAATAGTATCCTTGCATTCTGGATTTGATTGCCAAAGACCTTCTTCCGCTATGATTTCCAGCTTCTCCGTTGTGTATATCATGCAGTATCCTTTTACCTTCGGTTTGTGAGAGACGTCGCATCAAAGGTCCAAGAAATGACCTTCTATACAGTATCCTGTCTCGTAGACTGTACATTGCTGCCTTTGATTCGAGTTTTCGAGCTTCTTTGACGTCTGCGGGTAAGGTACCTTTATCAAGGTACTGGTGAATTGGGATTCTCCAATCGTCCTCAGCTTCGTCTTCATTGCTTTCATCTGACGTGGGTTGATCTTTATCAGACTCACCAGCTTCGTTATCTGGTTCTCCCATCGCTTCATCTTCTTTTTCTGCTTCCCTCATGGCCCTTGTTTGGATGACTAAGGTTTCTTCAGTGTTGGAGGTTAGTCCTTCTATCGAAGGTTCATAAATTCTCCCAATTTGGACTGAGGTAGTGTTTCTGTCTCTCAGCATTGATGATATAAATGCCAAGGCATCTGCGTGTCTGTTATCTTTTCGGCAGACATGTCTGAATGTGACCTTGTTGATCTTTGACGCATGCTCCTGTTGCTAGCTTTAGATACGAAGATAGTATCAGATCCAGAGTTTGGTATTTGATCTCTATTTGTCTAATAACCAATTAGAAATCACTAGTCAAACGGTCATCTGAAAAGCCCAACTCCTGTGCTAAGCGTAGGTCGTGTATGACTGCCTCATACTCCGTGATGTTGTTAGTGTATTGTTCGAATTCTAACCTGAATGCATAGATGAGTCGGTCTCCAGTAGGGGTTGTTATCACGATCCCTATACATGCGCCTTCTCCATTGGAGGAGCCATCTACGAATATCTCTCACCTTCGTGAGTTCCGTGGTTCCAAGAGATCCTCTGGTTCCGGCTTGTCTTCCTCCATTCCTGGGATGTCGTCTATTTCAGCTTCGTCATTCGGAGGTAGGTATGCCAGGAAATCTGCTAAGATTTGTGATTTTTCCGCTTTCCTGGTTTCAAAAATTATGTGAAATTATTGGTCATGGCATTCCATTTTGCCACTCTTCCAATCTTCTCAGTGCTGTCGAGGATTTGACTTATTTGAGACTTCGTGAAAACTCGGATGGTGTGTGCATCGAAATATATTCTTAGCTTTTGTGTTGCCACTACTAAGGAATATATGAGTTGTTCCACCTTGGTGTAGTTACGCTCCGCTGCACTGAGTGTCTTGCTGATGTAGTATACGGGCTTTTCTTCTTGCCCTTGGTCTCGTACCAACACTGCGCACACAACGTAGATTGTTGTTGCTAGGTATAGTGTGAGTATTTTGCCTGGATCCGGTTTCTGCAAGATGGGTACTGATACTAAGTACTCCTTGATCTTGCGAAAAGCTTGTTCGCACTCTTCAGTCCATGTGAACCCGCTTTCTTTCCTTAGTGTGTCAAAAAATGCTTTGCATTTATCTGATGATCTTGATATGAATCTTCCCATGGAAGATAAAATTCCATTTAGCTTTTTCACTCCTTTTAGGGTTTGCGGAGATGGAATCTCCATTATTGCTCTGACCCTTTCAGGGTCTACTTCGATTCCTCGCTTGGTGACCAAGTAACCCAAGAATTTTCCTGAGGTAACTCCGAACGTACATTTTTCCGGGTTCACCCTCATGTGGTATCTCCTCATGGCTTCAAATATCTCCCAAAGGTCCGAGAGATGGTTTTTTTCTTCTTTGATCTTGACGAGCATGTCGTCTACATAGACCTCCAGTATTTTGCCTATCCATGGCTTGAAGATTTTGTCTACTAATCGTTGGTATGTTACCCCCGCATTTTTTAGTCCAAAAGGCATCCTTGTATAGAAATACATGCCTCGTGGGGTAAAGAACGCAGTATGCTCCTGATCTTCTTCCGCAAGGGCTATTTGGTTATATCCTGAGTATCCATCCATGAAGGATAGCCTTTGGTGGCCTTCGGTTGCATTGACCAGCTGGTCAATATTTGGCAGTGGGTAACTGTCCTTGGGGCACGCCTTGTTAAGATTGCTAAAGTCGATGCAAATGCGTACACCTCCGTTCTTCTTAGGAACAATGACCATGTTTGATATCCAAGTGGGATATTTGACTTCTCGTATGAATCCAGCTGCAAGTAACTTTTGCAACTCTTTTTCCACCCATTCGTGGTAGATGTCTGCCACTTTACGTATGCATTGTTTGAACGGTGGTATCTCCGGTCTGAGCCGAAGGTGGTGTGAGACCAAATTCGGATCGATTCCCGGCATGTCTTTCATTGACCATGCGAAGACATCTGCGTATTCATTTAGTAGCCTTTGTAGTTGCATCTCCTCTTCTTCATCAAGAAAAGTTCCGATGTTGAGCATATTTGGTTCTGCCTCCGTCCCGATGTTGATTTTCTTTGTTGGTTCTACCGGTGAGCAGATTTGAGGAGTGCTTTTCTGTAATTGTCATTTGGCGGAGATATCTGCGCCTGGAGTGGCAGAAGTGCTTGTCTTCGGGTCTGAGATGGCTTTGGGTAATGAGGAGGTTGTGTCCTGTACTTCTTTGGTATATGCCTTATGTCTCTTTCTTTCATGCTGTTGAGTAGCAGTTCTTTCTTCATTGAGTCTGATTTCCGCTAGATTGCATAGCCTTGCGTCTTGATGGTCTCCTTTGATTTCCATTTCACCCATAGGTGTAGGAAAGCGTAGGTACTGGTGATACGTCGAAGCTATTCCTCGCAGTCGATAGACCCATAGTCTGCCCATGATTACGTTGTAGGGCGAAGGTGCGTCCACCACACAGAAGCGTGTACTGGTTACTAAGGGTCCTGCGTGTACCTGCAAGACGATTTCTCCCTTCGGTCTTGAGACTGCTCCATTAAAACCAAATATTGTGCAAGTGGAATTATCCATTTGTTCTGATGTCAAAACCATGCGTAGGTAGGGTTCGTAAAATAGCACATTTAACGAACTTCCCGCATCCACAAGGACCTTCGTAACGTTCCATCCATGTATTAGAAGAGTGATCACTAGTGGATCGTTGTGTATTTCAACCTCCTGGTTGACGTCCTTTGTTGAAAAGGTTAATGGTGTGGTGATAGACACAATTTTGTGTCTAAATTGTCCTCAATTTTCTGTATTGTTGGTACTCGATTTTGTACTTATTATGGTGTTTTATATGTTTGTAGGTATTTTTGGGAAATAATTATTTTTGGAAAATTCGGCTTGAAAAGTTGATAGAGGCTCCCGGAGGACACGTGTTATCCGGACTTTCAACTTTGGATAAGGGGCACCCCAATTACTAAGGGACGCCTCAACTGATAAAGGCACCTTCTTTACTATATACAATCCGGTGCTATCAACACCCCCTACTCTGGATAGGGGGAGACCTTCTTTTTTTTTCTTTTTTTTCATTTTTCATTTTTTCATTTTTTCATATATACATATATTTTTTTTTTTTTTTTTTTTTTTTGTTTTAGTTTTAAAACAAAAATATATATATATATATATATGAAAAAATGAAAAATGAAAAAAAGAAGAAGAAGGTCTCCCCCTATCTAGAGTAGGGGGTGCTGATAGCACCAGATTGTATATAGTAAAGAAGGTGCCCCTTATCAGTTGAGGTGTCCCTTAGTAATTGGGGTGCCCCTTATCCAAAGCTGAAAGTCCGAATAAAACGTGTCCTCCGGGAGCCTCTATCAACTTTTCGAGCCGAATTTTCCAAAAATAATTATTTCCCAAAAATACCTACAAACATATAAAACACCATAATAAGTACAAAATCGAGTACCAACAATACAGAAAATTGAGGACAATTTAGACACAAAATTGTGTCTATCACGTGGCCATCCAGTCCTCCCAAGTGCTAGTGGGTGGTCCACTTAGCTTGAACACTTCATGGGGTTCAATCTTCTTTCTGTTTCGAGCTAACTCGAGGATATCTTCGAGCATTTCTTCTTGACCTCCGCTGGAGAAGGTGATCATGTTGATGTATTTGCCATCCTGAGGTAGTTCTACCCTTTTCTTTGGGATTTCCTCAGTCTCCGCTGGCTGCAGTTGTACGTACTCCATGAATTTTCCTTCGTCGATGAATCTTTGGATCACGTTGCGCAGGTGGTAGCATGTATCATTAGTATTCCGTAGTATTGGTGGTACGCACAGTACTCCTTAGACTCCTTTGTCTTTTCTGGCTGCTTTCCCCTAGTATTAGGGTAAGGAAAGCCTGGATTTGCTCCCTCCTTGCTTAGGATGTGATAGAAAGTTGTGTTTAACTTCGTGTAGACCTTATCCATAAATTTTTCTCTTCCTTTGCCTCGTTTTCCATCTCCGTGCTTGGATCGCTTGTCTCGAGAATTGGTTCTGCCCCCGGCTTCGTTTTGTCTCTTAGATACCTCCGGAATTGGTTCCAGAGAGTTAGTTCGTTGCAGATCCGTTGTTTCCTTTGCTTGTGCCCTGGGGTTGTCCTTCTGGATTTTTTTGAGTCTGATGTAACGGTCCTGGACAACCCTGAGCTCGCCTTCGGAATCGAGGTCTCTGTTGTGAAGCTCCACGAAGATAGCTGAGGTTCTATCAAGTCCGTACTTATAACAATTTATGCTAATTTATGGATTGACTTTTCCAATTGCTTGGCATGTCTTTTTCCACATGTTTGTGTACTGCATCAGTGTCTCACGGGGACCGATAGCTAAAGCAAATAGCCTATCTAACCCCGCCTTTGTTGATTTGTTGTACATGTATGTCTCCAAAAACACTGTAGATAATTGCTCGAAGGAGTCAATTGAGTTTGATGGTAAGTTGTCATACCCGTCCAATGCTGACCCCGTCAAGCTTGCTGGGAAGTACCTACAAAGTACCACCTCGTTTCTTTCCCAATGAGCAAGGACACGAGTGTAATACCGTAGGTGGGATGCGGGATCTGAGGTACCGTTGTATGCTTGGAACGTAGGTATCGGGCATTTCGGAGGGATGGTTTCCCTCAAAATGCGAAAGGATAGTGGTGACGTGGTTGCCTCATGTAGTACTTCTTCTAATCTTGCGCCTGCGTGGTGATTTAGTTTTTGATGATGTTGTAATAATGAAGGTTCAAACTCTCGGATTTGTGAAGGATAATTTTTTAGACTTAATAAAAAAGATAAATATATACAATAAAATATTAACAATGGTGAGAGGTACTGGGACTAATGATTCGGTCAATCTTCATAAAATAGAGCTCAATGAATTATTCTCGACAATAATCGCTCAAAACATAAGTTATATGGACTCTTATTTTGCCAAAGTAGATTCTCAAAAAATTGATTGTAAATGTTTAGCATGGAACATCAAATCACCTAAGCTAAGCATGACCCATCTAATCAAATAACAACCAATTTTATCAAATCATATTTCAATTAATTTTTAATGCAAAAGTCTTAAAAAGAATTAATAAAATTACCCATGTATGAAGCTCGGCCTCCTCCGTCGTCCCAGTGTTGGGTTTTAGCTCATCATCGCAAACATACTCTCAAAATATTTAATTATGGCTCAAAAATGGTTTACAATGGTGAAAAATGGAGAAAATCGGGAAAATCGGGAAACTGCAACGTTTATAAGCGTTACAGACTCCACTATTACAGAACGATAAAAAGGAAGTGTTGCGAATAACTGCTGCAAATGAAGGCAAACTACGACAGTTATTAAACGACTGTCTTGGCAAGTACGTTCTTCATGTTCTTCATCTTCATCACGAACAGCAGCAGCAGCAGAGAGAATTCGTGATTCTTCCTCTGCAGCTTCCTCTCTTCTCCTCCCAACTCTCGACAACCCCTTCCAATCAACCACAGTAGACTATTTATACACAACAGGATTTCGAATCTCCTCTAATAACTCCAAAAATCTCCGTGATAAATAAAAAATATTTTCACGGGATTATTCCCTTCTTTTCTGATCACGCATCTGCAGCATTCAAAACTTTCCTAAACTCTGTGGATGTGATATATATGATTACCCTGTGAATATATTCTTTCCCTGTTCTCATAAGATACGTATTCTCTGCTTTAACTTCAAAATTTTCCATTCCCTGTGTCACTTAGAATCGTATCAGATCTTCCCTTTAATACGTGTATGAGTCAACTACCTTCCCTGTTTGAGTGAAACAGGCTGTTTGCAATCTAATCCCGTGAAAAAACTCACATAAAATCTCGTCCAATTCTGCTCCACAAAATGTTGTAGACGATAACTAAATTTCCCGCCAATTCGAATTTTCAAATGATGAAGAAGGGTTGCCCCTTAACCAAAGCTGGGGTGCGAATAGCAATTTGGGTGGAAATAGTAATTTTCTGGGTTCCTCCGGGACGCTTCCGATGCATTTCTGGGGTGCCTACGGTACATTTCTGGGGTGCCTTTAGTAATTTTCTCTGGGGTGTAAAACACTGCTTTTTTAGCCCATTTCTCCGCAAGGGCTTATTTCTCTAAAATTTCCTACAAGAACACAAAATAACACAATAAGTATTTAATCGAGTCTAACAATACAGAATATTGAGAACAAAATTAGACACAAAAATGTGTCTATCAAATACCCCCAAACTTATTATTTGCTAGTCCTCGAGCAAAATTTATTTTTGAAAAGATAAAAAGACTACACTTAGCACGTGCAGCAGGCCGTTAAACCGCTAGGTGGCCCTAGCGGCGGAGTGTTGTCTCCGGAGGGTTTACCAGAGGTGTACCCACAAAACATTTTCTCCTAATTGGTCACAAGTATCCAAAGAGCTATGAGGACATACATATTCTCAACCTATCTCCAAGTAAGTAGAATGCCAGAAAAATTAAAGGTGTCATCTCTAAAGCTGACTGAAGAAAAGGGGAGACACATCCACACGATTGCTAGATAAAGAGATATCCGCTATACATCTAGATAAACATTGTAAGATGCGTCCGCTGCTTTACAGCTGGATAATATTAGGAGAGAAATAAAAATGAGAGGGACATCTGCTACACAGCTGGACTAATTACGTGTGATGAGTTAAACCAGTGCTAGAAAGATTTTGTGCCAGATTGAAAGCAGACTAACAAAGCAACCAAAATGCATCTTTCTTCAACTCTCTCACAGTGCTCAGTAGAAACAACGCCTTCTTCGGTCTTCAACTGTTGATGATAAACTCTCGAACCTCATAGAACCTTGACAATTAACTCTTCTCTTCGATTTCTTGCTTGACTTATAAATTTCTTCTTCCCTATGGCCTTATTGAACAAAAAGAACGTAATGATGTTTCATTTTTTATTTTATTTTTCATTTTTTCATTTTTTTTTCTTTTCATTTTTCATTTTTTTTTTTGAAAACAAAAATTTACAAGACAAAAAATTACATGGCCATGAGAGAAGGACTTTCAAAACTTGGATCTTCGCAACTTGTGATGTCATGGTATCATGGATTCTAACAACTTATATCATTTGCTCTTATAACTTCAACTTTGATTTTTAAATTATTCTATTCTATTGTTGCTTCTAAACCTAAAACTTCTTCAACTTTCTTCACAGATTTTGATGTCGCTCCGCTTGTTGATGATGATAAGTTTCTACTGAGAGAGAGTCGCAATCCAGTAACTAAGACTACATTGTGAGGTTGCTTTGTCTTTATGGCATTTCCCTGACCTACTTTCCTTTCCATCATGTATGGTTAGGTCCATCACGGTTACCCTCTAAAAGGAAAAAGTTCTCTCCTGAATTTCAAGGATCGCAATGTCTTTTTCTCTAATGTCTCAATAAGTTGTTATCTCTAGCATTCCAATTTCTATCTTTTCGGTGAGAAACAGTATGTAAACTTAGCTAACTGGATACCATGTGACGCTAGAAGTTTCAAAAGTGCAACTAAAAAGTTTCTCCCATACCCCCAAACTTAAATCTAAATTGTCCTCGATGTTCCAAAGATAAAATTAAAAGCATGAACAAGGGGAAATTGTTACCAATGAAGCAAAAGAGATAAGGAAAGATATTACCATGTCGCATGAATATTGGGTTACCTCCCAAGAAGTGCTAAGTTTAAAGTCTTCATCCAGACTAAGCAAGGATTAGTCACCACGTATAATCATATAGTAGTAGCCGGAATAACTATGGGTCATCTGGATCAAAAAGTGTTACCCACAAGAAAAGGAAACTGCAACAGACCAAGAAGATACCGAACATACCCTTGCTTAAGACAACTACATCTAGTTATGGTTCAGGTTCAGGCTCCATAAAAGGGTCTAAATAAAAGGTTTTCATCGGTTGGATTTCCTCAAAGATAAGATCCGGTTCAGGTACTAGAGTCTGTAAAAACTCAACTAAGAACTTAGAAGCACATAACAACAACCTGAATAATTGGGGATCCTCTGAGTCAATTAGATTAGACTCACAAAGTTGACCATAATAATGGTCATTCTTAAGAAAATGTGTCGACCCTAATATCCTAAAGTAATTAGGTTTATTCTCAAAACTTAATATCCGGCACATCTGAAAATCATATGTTCCCACAATTGGAAGAAAAGTTTTTTGTGGGAAAAACAAAGTCAATCTTGGTATCATAGCCCGGGTTAACCACATCAACCAGAGGATGGGTTTCTAACAACTGAGCTTCTCTATGGACATTATTAGGTTCGGGAAAACATGTATGAAGATAATCTTGTAATATGGTTGAGGCATAAATGTCAAGTCCTACACGAGGGAACTTTATAAGAGTTAAAGCACATGGAGAATGATAATCACCCCCAAACTTAGAGTTTTCCGTGTCTCTAGAAATACTAGTCACAACTTCCCTAATTTATAGGTCATCAGATTCCTGGAAATGGTCAATTGATTCTTCTAAGTCAGGTTCATCCTCAATCATCTCTACGAGTTCATCTTCTTCGTCTAAGACTATTGTTTCTAAATCGCTAGACTCTAAAACATTATTCTCAGAATAAACTCGTTCCTCTAAATCATTATCGGATTTGTAAACAGGAAATACTACATCGTCTAAAACGAGGGTATCTCTAGTCAAATCCTCGTCCTTTTGAATAGGTGAATAATTATTAAAATTATTTGTATTGGAACTAGAAATAATATTATCATTGTAAAGCTCAATTGGAGTAACCATTTCCTGATCACTATTCCTACATAAGTATGATTCTCCATCAACACTATCCTCATCATAATAACATGAAAAAGATCGAACCTCATCAAAACAAGTAGTGTTACCAATTCTAACCTCGTCATCTTGATTATGAAAATAACTATCCTCATTTTTAAGGGTATTATTGGAAACACTATATTGGAAAGTAAGATTATTTCGAGCAAGTCTTTCGTTCGTCTCAGCCATCAGCTTGAGGGATTCCTCTATAGAAAGTTCACTCATTATTGTAGTTCTTTCGTCTATAATTACACTATTCATCTCAGCTAACTTATGCGTCGACTCAGCTAACTCCCCGAGGGACTCTTCTAAAGGAGGAATAGGAACAGAGGGATCATAAAAAGGACTACTTTTCAATAGTTTGATTGTATCCTCTAGAGACGAAGAACTAGTACTATAATCTTCTTGCTCGTAAGACTGATGCATGTGTGGATAGTAATTGGGCTCACCAGGTATGACCCATATCCTTCCAAAGGATGGCGTTCCCAACCACTATTCCCAACATGGTCATAAAAAGGATGATATCCATATTCAAATTCAGGTCGATAATCATTGTATTGGCTTCTATCATACCAGTTCGACATTCTTAATTGCAAGGGAATTCTACACAATCACAAACAAGGCTGACTCGACCAAATCAAACCTATAAAATCTAGAAAACAACAAGCATGATGGCTCCATTTAGATTGTTTCTAGACCAGCTTCTAATCTTTCGAAAAGGAATTTGTTACAATCTGAGCAAACCTCTTTGGAATCAATCCGAGTTTAAGTAAGTTGAATTGAGACGAGGGAAGCTGCGAGGAGCTTTGATACCCAAGGTCTCACCGGTATTATAAGGCGGCACAGTCACACATTCAACTCGCAGAAACCATCATGAACTTCAAAGGATGCTCAAAAGAGTAACCAACATTTTTCGAACGACTTTTCTATTAAGCTCGTTACCCTATAGGTCTCGTTCTAGTCAAAATTTTAAGCTTAGGTTCGCGTTTGGTTTCGTTTTCCTAAGGCGGGCAAGAAGGAAACGGTGATGAAATCCGAGTCCTTATCTTAATTTGGCCAGGCCTTGCCCTTTACTAGGAATTTAAAAACAGTCCAAATTCGTCCTCAATCAATGAATCACCTTAAGGAATACAGTAACTCTCTTACAGGAGATTCGCGAGTGTTTCAATGGACTTACCTCCCATACCAGACGGGGGATGAACCATTGAAGTCGACACGGGCCACGACTCCTATGTCATGTGTGAACCCGAGGGGCCGAGACGATATTGTAATCGTCGTCCTTCCCTGCAAACAGTTTTATATTTAATGTACCCTTCCTTAGGGTTTTTTTTTTAAATTTTTTTTTTTTATCCAAGTCCAAAGTCCAAATAAAGTGCAAAAGAAAAGAAATACAAAAAAATAAAAAAAAAGAAGAATAATAATTACAAAAAATGGAAGGTCTCTAAAAAAAATAATATAAATAAATAAATTCTCTCTCTCTCTCTCTTTTTTTTTAATTTTTTCTTTCGCTTTTTTTTTTTGCTTTGTCTTTTTCCTTCTCTTTTAGCTTTAAGCTTTGATTCCAAGTCTTTAGTATCCAACTTCAAACATGTAATACAAAGACACACCCGAAGAAACGTAAAAAGAACAAATGAAATAAAAAAAAAACCTAAAAAATTCTACCTAAGCACAAATCCGCGTCGGCGGCGCCAAAAACCTGATGTATTTTCAAAAGTTGTAATGATAGTGGTAAAAACTGGGTTCTTTTCGAACTTGTGAAGGGAATATTTTTTTTTAGATTTTATTAAATTTTAGAAGTAAATAAAATGTATTGCGAAATTGGTTTCAAGATATGAGAAAATAACCAAGACTCTGATTTCACTATTACGCATAAATGATGATGATATTATCCCAAAAAGTCTAATTATCTTTTAAGTCCCTTATTTCTTAATCCACATATAATCATGCAAATTCTCAAAAATTAATTGTATCCCCTAAGCATAGATTATCTAATCAAAGTATAACCTATCTAATTGAATCACAACTAATGACGAAAATTATGCAAACAATTGAGAACTCTGCATAAACAGTGATTGAGTGAATTATAAATTATAAATTAGAGAAAATAAAATGGTTACCACTCATTCATGCGTAAATAGCTTCCTCATTGCCTTGGTTGTGGGAGAATTAGTTCGTCATCATGTTGGAAACACGCTCAAAAATCATTATTATTGCTCAAAAGTGCTTAACAAGAAGAGAAAATAATGAAACAGCATAACACACTTCTCTGTCAACTTTTCTCGTGATTATTTCGACCTCCTAAACTCCTACCAAGACTCTCCAACCCCTTCCAATCAACCACAGTAGACTATTTATACACAGTAGGACTTCGAATCTCCTCTAATAACTCCAAAAATCTCCGTGATAAATAAAAAATATTTTCACGGGATTATTCCCTTCTTTTCTGATCACGCGTGTGCAGCATTCAAAACTTTCCTAAACTCTGTGGATGTGATATATATGATTACCCTGTGAATATATTCTTTCCCTGTTCTCATAAGATACGTATTCTCTGCTTTAACTTCAAAATTTTCCATTCCCTGTGTCACTTAGAATCGTATCATATCTTCCCTTTAATACGTGCATGAGTCAACTACCTTACCTGTTTGAGTGAAACAGGCTGTTTGCAATCTAATCCCGTGAAAATACTCACATAAAATCTCGTCCAATTCTGCTCCACAAAATGTTGCATACGATAACTAAATTTCCCGCCAATTCGAATTTTCAAATGATGAAGAAGGGTTGCCCCTTAACCAAAGCTGGGGTGCGAATAGCAATTTGGGTGGAAATAGTAATTTTTCTGGGTTCCTCCGGGACATTTCTGGGGTGCCTACGGTGCATTTCTGGGGTGCCTTTAGTAATTTTCTCTGGGGGTGTAAAACACTGCTTTTTGAGCCCATTTCGCCGCAAGGGATTATTTCTCTAAAATTTCCTACAAGAACACAAAATAACACAATAATTACTTAATCGAGTCTAACAATACAAAATATTGAGAAAAAAATTAGACACAAAAATGTGTCTATCACGTGGCCAGTTTTTAGGCCTTGGATCTCCTTCCGCATTTTCTCCATTTGCTCCATGACCATGTTCACATTGTGAGCATCTTTGGAAAATGCTTCGTCGTAGTAGGTTTGAGAGGGCTTGTATGTCGAATCCATTTCATCTGGATCATGGTGCGCTCTCCTTGCTCCCTTAAGCTGATTCGCCTTTGGTGAGTTGAGATCCACCCTTCGTCTTCCTGAGATAGCCCCATTTTCACGCCTCGCTTGTGGAGGGCGAGTTTGGGAACCTTCGACTTGTATGTATAACATACCTTTGAGGTTCTGGTTCTCTTGGGCCATCTCTTTTCTTGTTACGGAGTAACAAAGCTGCTATTTGTGCCGCCATTTGGTCTTCGTTGTGGGTTCCACCCCCTGAGGAGTGCTGTCTGCTGGATCTTCAGAGTTTTCCACTCCTTCCTCTATAATTGGCGCGTCTAGATCTATCTAAATTGGAGTTAGGTTTCCAAACCCTCGCCCCGTAGGAGCTAAGGTTCTGGGTAACCCTGCGTTAGCCGCAGGTGGCTTCGTAGATGTAGGATGCTCCGGTAATGGCATGTCGTAGATTGGTTGAGCTCCTGATGTTTGCCCCATCCCTTCATCAGGAATAGACGATTTGTTAGCAACTGTTCTTCTTGTTATTTCGCTTTGTCCGTCCTCCGCTTCATTCCTTTGGTTTGCTTGGGACGGCTTTTGGGATCTCCCTCTTGTGATAGTTGTTCGTGAGCTTGTTGGCATCAGTTGGTTTCTGCATGCCTTCGACTTTGGTTATCCTGCGGTTACAGAAAAATCGAAGAAGTCTGCTACTTGGGTACCTTCGTTAAAAGTAGCTATTAATGCTCTGACACAGAAGACTGTTAAGCAGCTTTTTCAGAAAAAGGACTGAAATAATGTTTCTGACAGACGGGTATTAAATGCTTATGACATCCTTGGAAAATACAACCTTAAAATGTCGAAAACTAATGAAAAGGGGGGGTGTCAGATCTTGCGAAAAACAAGGCTATTAAATGCGTTGGAAGATCTTTTATCCTTAAAATTTTACTGAGATTCCTCTGTCAGTCAAAGGTTCTCAGATCTAAGATGCGCTTTGTTTAAGAAAGGTTGTTTTAGTATAAAACAAACATTTTGGCGTTTTGTGAGTATGTTTTTTGAAAGATTTGTTGTGGATCTGTAATGAGGCACGTTTTTAGAGGCTATGAACTCAAAAACATACACAAATAATGGATGAACGAATCACTAGAGAGTGAGATTCATCGGTGAAACACAGATCCCTTCGTTTCAGAAGATGTATAAGTAAAATGTAAAAATTGTGCCTAAACTCAGGTTCGTGAGCAAAACACGGTGGGCGCCAAACTGTGACTACTCGTTTTCCCGTAGTCTACGTAATGTATACAGCTCTGAGGAGCTGATACTAAGTGGTATTGATACCTCCGTTAAACCGATATTGCCAAGTAATAAATGATATCTAAGATCACAATAACAACGAAGAACACAAGTATAATGTAAAAGCTTCTAAGTTATCATGAGACACAAGAGATTTACGTGGTTCGACATTTGTCTACATCCACAGGGTAATGAGTGCTTGTTTTTGTATTAAGTTGTGGTGGTTACAAAGATATTAAATGCTTCCCAAATTAATAGAGATAACTCAAGTGCAAGTAAATACTTAAGTTCTAAACATTAAATAGGTATAAGCTTAAGACTAGATCTTCTCTCCTAGATATTGAATGCCCTTAGTTTGTTGGTGAAGCTTGATATTTATAGCCCCTCTTGCTCCAGGTATATCTTTGCTGCCTCTGGGTCCATCATCTGCTGATATAACTTTCGTACTAATGGCACCTTCGTCCACCGCGTACTTTCTCCAATTATATTTTGCCACCTCAGCTGGCCCACGTTCCTTCGGAAACTACCCAACCTTAGTACAGGTTATACCTCCGTTCACCGCCAGCTTCCGCCAATCGGGTTCTTCCACGCTTTCTCTCTCTACGTGCCTAGATTCATGCGTGTAGATAAGAGATTTGAGCATTTAATGCGGATTGGATGCGTCATCTACCTCTGTCCCCTCGCCAGCTGACTCTATATAGACTAGGTTTTTTCCTTCCTTATCTTGACCGTTCACGCCTTCTTTCTTAGGATGAGATAAAGTAGATCTGCGGAGGTATCCCTTGTTACTCAGGCTTCTTTTTTTAGCGAAGGCTACACAGTTAGGTATATATGCGGCTACTAAGATCGTGACACGTGCTCCCCAGAATATTGGTATTCACACATGGCTACCGGATTTGAGTTTAGAAACTCAGCAGGAATTTTCGATCGAAAACTTCCGTGGGTACGCGTACCTAAGGTGACTGGTTTAACAGTTTGAAAACTTACAAACTCAGCAGAAATTTTCGGTTCGAAAACTTCCGCTTGTACGCGTACCCAACCTGTCTCCTTCACCAATATCGTATGCACACATATGCACACACTTGGTTTCCGACACACGGATTTATACACTAATGTGCGAACACCTATATATGCTTATATCCATAGTTGGTTACATAATCTCAACTCTACATTTCAATCACTGAAACATTCTTCTATAATGTTATAATAGTCGTTATTCACGACTATCGTCATCAAAGCTATACTCAAGATTGAAACGTCATCATGAATTTCGTCACGGGTTAAGATGAAAAGTGGTTAAAGCGAAAGCTTACCAACACATATTTCGAGAAAAAGATAGGCGAGTAAACTCGGCTCGAAATAGCAAATGTGTATGTATGAAAACTATCATACTTATACGACTTTGTCTCAAGAATAGGATATAGAGAGATAGAATTTTGAGTGATAGATAAGTTCAAGTCTCCACATACCTTTTATTCGGATGAAGTTCCACTGGTTCCTTGAGTAGTTCTTCGTCTTCGTAAGATGATCGTCGTGGAGTCTGGAGCTCAACTACACTTAACTGTTCTAGTCCGAGACTTAGCTATAAGTAGTGTAGAAATCAAGACATATAGTTTTGATAACTAAACTTGACAAACATGCTTGAGATAGCAACACATGTGAGTTCGACCGAGCAATGCTCTAACAACAATAACATGTGACATTTTTCCAGTATCTTCCCTTGAAAGATATTCAATGACTTCATCTTTAAAATTGGTGTTTTTTTTTGATAAGCGAGAATCAATGACTTTAACAGAACTTGAAAAGTCCAGGATATGTACACCACCAACATTTGTTATGCAACCTATTTAATACAATCTTGGTCGATCTTAAGGAAAAAGAGAATATCTATAGAATGCAAGGGTATTAACTACTACAATTTTTATTTGATATTATAAAAATAAAACAATATAATGCGAAAATATAAGGGTAAAGTACACATGGACTAATTTGCTAACAAGGAAAATTATCAACAAGTAGAATAACCTCGAACCAGTCCACAATGGTTCAATCCAGTAGAACAATAATTTTTTTAAGGTTCAGTTCGAGTTTCTCTACAAAACTTAGCCTCATGGGTCCCAATTCATAGTCTCGGTCTCATGAACTAGACTCGGCTCTCGGATCACGAGTAAGACTCATCTCTCGGTTACTCGAGACTCGGCCTCATAAACAAAACTCAGCTCTGGGTCTTAGGCCCTCATAGACATAGTTCCTAGTACATCCCTGCGAGATACACTGGTCATTTCTGCTCATCATCCCCATGGCGCATCCATGGATAATTCCATGAGCATGAGCGAGACTTATATCTCCAATAAGCACACTTGTGTCTCAGTCTCATTAGCACGACTAAAGCCTTATGAGCCTCCTAATTGATTCATAGTATATCCCCACGAGTTATACTGGTCATGTATGCTCCATAAATAAATGTGTTCTCGGCTGATTTCTAGTAACATCCACGCGAGATTCACTGGTCAAATGAAGTATTCCATAGTATCGTATAAACAAGAGACACGCGCATGAACATATATAAGCCTCACTCTTGTTAGATCAATGCTTGGACGAACTCACAAGTTTTGTTATCTCAAGCTTTTTGTCAATGTTAAATGCACAAAACTATATATTGATTTCTAGTCTACTAAAGTCAAGTCCCGAACTAGGACTAAAGTATGGTAGTCGAGTATCAGACATCATGGAATAACTCTCAAAGATTAAATACTGAAGAACAAACAAAGACATTTACGAGAACTTCATCAACATGAGGTATGTGAAGACTGAAGCATCCTATTTACTCATGAAATTTACCATTTTATCTTATGAAACTATGTCGTATGATTTTAGTATATTTAATATTACAAAGAAGAAATTTCAAGTCAGGCTTGTATTGATAAATCTCTCGAAACACAATTTAAACAATGGATCTTTTTAGATCCTTAACAATCCTGGTTAAGAAAAATTTATTGTCCACGAACTATTTTTCTTTCAAGTTGATCATTTGGAAATTTCCCAAGCAATTATATTCATTATTGATGGACATTGGGAAAGTTTGAAACCTCTTCAGAACATTCTGAATTATCGAAACAGGGTAGGTACGCGTACCCTATTGATCTGAGTTCAGAAATTAGAGAGGTATGCATACCCAGTACGCGTACAGGTCTTGAGTTCGAGAATGAAGGCAGATACGCATACCAAGTACGCGTACCCCTGAGATCTGAGTTTTTGAATGGCCAAGGTATACATACTCGGTGTGCGTACCCTTGCATCCTGAGTTCGCTAACTTCCTATATCAATGCATACCCGATACACATACCTACCCAGTTTTGAAATAAGCTGAAACTCACGAACTGTTTTACAAACATGTTAAGCATTGCTACAAACTCTCATTTACACTTCTAAGACAAATTTTTCATAAAATATCTTGAGCTTTTGAATCATGGTTTAAGTCTTGAGTGTTATTGAATACCAACTACGCTTATAGGTTCAAAGGCTACTTAGCCACTACGAACCATTATTGTACACAGTTCTAGAACCCTGGACCATAGTGTATATTCTTTTATATAATTTCAAGGCGGACTTCTCACATGTTTATGTGGATTCTTAATAAGAATTTCATCTAAACTGAGAAAGTAAGACTTAGAAAAATCACTTAAGATGCGTATAGTTAATATCTAATTACCTCCTTTGGAAAACATTGTGATTTTTGTTAGAGAAATGCTCGGTCGAACTCTCAAACGTTGCTATCTCAAGCTTGTTTATAAAGTTTAGTTGATCAAAAATATATACTTGATTTCTAGTCTACTTATAGTTATGTCTCGGATTAGGATAGAAGTGTGTGGTTGAGCTTTAGACTTCACGGTGTTCACCAATTGAAGAAGAAGATCTACTGAAGAGCTTGGAGAAGATCTACTGAAGAGCTTGGAGGAACTTTATCAACAAAAGGTATGTGGAGACTAAAACTTATCTATCACTCAGAAGTCTATTCTATTTTATTTTCTAATGAGAATAAGTTGTATAACTATATAAACTTTTACATTACACACAATTAAAATTTCGAGCCGAGTTTATCTCGTTTATCTATTTTTCGAAATACATGTTGGAAGCTTTTAGCTTTAGCTAAGTTCATAATATACTTGACAAGTTTAGTTGTAAATAACTCGTTATTGGAAACTAAATATTAAGTCAAGATGATCATATGAAAATTACCTTGAACATCTTACATGATTTGTGTGAGACAGTCATTTGATATTAACTTGGGAAGTTTCGTATTGATCGATTACTCACTTGAAACTTACTTGAAGCTAGTGTTATGTGTAAGATTACAATTGTTGTCTTCTAACGATGTTTTAATGATTAAATGAGAGTTTAGAATGACTACCAATGCCTGGATATAACAAAATATGTATACCTGGTATGTGCACTGTGAAGCTCTAATTCAGATCCAGAACTCTTGGTTTACCTATGAAAAGGTCTGAAGCTGTTGTTCGTGTACTCTGTTTGCGAATGACTAGACAAGGATAAGTCCGGAACTGTTGTTCGCGTACTCTGTTTGCGAACGGCATGACAAGGCCAAAGTCCGGAATTGTAGTTCGCGTACTCTATTTGCGAACACAGTTGTTGGGTTCTAAAATCGGTAAGTATGGTTTTCATACTCATGAACTCAGGTTTGTTTGCGAACTAAAGTCCCTGGAACTTGAATGATATAAGATATGCGAAACTTGTTTGCAAACCATGGGGTTATGTTCATAAATTGGTTCTTGTATAAGTACTTTGTACAATTACAAACCAAATCGAATATGTTTCAATTGTTCATGTATATTTCTATGAGATAGTGAACAATTGAACAACTCTCTTGAAATACAATTAGATTCATTTGATTATCTATCATGATTGATTGATCATTATATTTGATATAGAAGTGTTATATTAATGTGGCTAAGTTATAAGTGTTAATATGCCTAACTTCGGTTAACTATTATTAGGCCAACGGTTATACACGTTTAGGTACGGTTTACCCATATCTAAATATAGGTATATTTCATTTGTTTGTATCAATCCAATACCATCTAAATGTGGAGATTGATTGCTTAATTTCTATGCAGACTTAGCTTGAATCTTAAATCAGGAGTTCATCTAACAGTGAATATCATTTTTTTTGTTACTAAGCTATCTTAGCTTTGATTGTAAGCAACCCTGAATTTTAAGGGAGAACTCTAGCATCTAGGAAACCTAATCCCGACACCTCCGTGTGTTCTAGTTGCAAACTAGAGTCGATTCTCCTTTAACTTAGGTTTTCCAAAACCACTATTAGGTTAACGACTTGAAGACTTCATTTTCGGATTCGTGAAGCCAGATCCAACTATTTTATCTGTAGTTGCGTATTCTAATCTTACTTTTTCTATCGTTGTGGATGGGGAAAAACGATTTGCTGGTTTTTACGGAATTGAAGAGTCGACCGTGTGGAGACTCCTTGAATCGAGTGAAATGTTGAACCTCACACAGATGCACTGCAAGAAGGGAGTGTTTTAAGTTCGAGAGATCAATCTGTAAGACCCTGGCCTAAACCAAGTACAATGGTCATTCCAGAGTCAATTCGGTCACAAGAGATGATGGGTTGATCTGTAGGAGGGAAGCTGAGAAATGCGTGAGATCAATGGTGATCTGAGATTGTAGGTGTGTTGTGAATTCAGCGTGAAAATGCTCTGAATGATTGAATTTTTCTCAATTGAGAGTAATTTCTGTGAGTTCGTATAGACGACAGATTTTTTGTATGAACTTTGATGAGAAATTGCTCGTTTTGGCGAAATGTTGTTCGAATGTTCGAAAAACCGTTGTTCTTTCAATCAGGATTCAGAGACATTTTATAATGCCGGAGTTGAAAACACCATGATCCCATGGAGTGTGACAGTTGCTGGAATCAGAGAATGGGAAATGGGGAAATCGTGTTAAAACCAATTACTCATCGTGCGGAGACTTGGTTAACTTTCCACCTACTACTTTGCTGATTCTTACAACTGATTGCACGAATTGCTCACATTCTCACCGTGGGTGAACACACGTGTCATAGACCGCCAGACCAAAACCCTAGTTAATATCCCCCCATGTGACACGATTGAAATCTCGTGATTGTGGAGTCAGTTGCTGACTTTATGGGACGATGAGTCCATGTATTGCTGAGTTGAACATGATTAGCAAATGTTTCGAAACTCATGAACTCAATGTGTCTGCTGAGACGAGGTATCATCATAACCTAAGACGAGCAAAATTGTGTTGCTAAATTATTGAATATTGATAGTTGAACCAATATTCTTTGATTTGAGCAAATATTGCTAATTGAGTAAATATTGCCGGTTCGAGCGAATATTGCTAGTTCGAGCAAATATTTCTAGTTTGAACAAATATTGTTCTTTTGATGAATTTTTGGTAGTTGGACCAAATAAAATGTTAATTTAAGTTACTGAATGCTGAGTCGAGCACAATAAATATGAATATCAATCATGGGATCAACATAAAATTATCAGAGTGTTCGAATCTGCACAGAATCACGTTTCTGCAGAGCTCTGGATTCAAAACCCTAATTTTACCGAAATGATGATTTATTGCAAATCAACACGGGACCGGCTACATGGGATGACGGGTTCACCATATAACGCCCAAATGCTCGAATGAGAAAAAATACCAAAGTCTCTTGAGGACCAGTTGGTGAAAGAATGCTTAAATGTTGATTTAATGATTTACTGAAATAATGCTCGTGTGAGCGACAAATCATAAAACCTGTTTTATGGAAAATATGAGGGACCGACCAAGAGGTCGTGAGACCGGATCTTGGCGGCCGTGGGACCAGTAGATGGACGTTTGAGCGAACTTCCAATTGTTTGGAAAGAGTTCCAACCTAATATGAGCAGCTGAGCAAATTAGGTTAAAATCATTAAAGCACGCGAGACCAGATGTTTGCAAGCCTCGGGGTCACCCTTGGTCGATCAAGGGGATGTGCCCGTGTCACCATGACGTCCGTGCTTCAGTTTGAGAATTTTGATACTTTCTGATGCACGTTTGAGCAACATTTGGAGAAAATATGCAAAATCCATGGTTTTGCTGAAACCGGCAAAAATACATGAGATGATGGAAATAATAAATAAACATGAATCACAAGTTGTGGGACCGGCCACGGCTTGGGCATGGCCGGATGGCTGACACGCGGTCCCACATGCTTTCCCCAGTTTTATGTGATTTCATGTATTTTTCTTTGAATTTAAGAGAAATTCCATGAAACTGGAGAGTTTGGCGAAATTAGGGAACTTCCATGAGATGGGAGACATAAATTAAAATATAAAATAAGGGATGAGAGTGTGGGACCGGCAATGGCCATGGCATGGCCGACCGACCAATGGGAGCGGATCCCAAGACACTCTTCCCAATTTTATGTAATTTTGATGATTTTAGATAACTTTTCATAAAATCAAAGGGATTTGTTGAAAACCAAGATATTTTGTGAAATCAGGGAGTTTTCATGAAATCAGGAAACCAAACACCAAATAATAATAAAATAGTGGGTGTGTGGGACCGGCTAGGGCATGGCCGGCCGGCTTAAGCCCGGTCCCACAAGTTTTCCTAATTTTTTAATATTTTGCATGATTTTAGAAAAAATACATGAAATTAGGTAATTTTAGGGAAAATTCATAAAATCAAGGAATTTTCATAATTTGAGAAAGAATAATAAAATAATGGGACATGAGGTATGGGAACGGCCACGGCCAAGGCATGCGGCCGGCCGGCGGTCCTACGACACCTTTCCCTAATTTTATTATTTTTTATAAAATCATGTGATTTAGATAAAATACATGAAATTAGGTAATTTTCATGATTTTAGGGAAAATTCATAAAATCAAGGAATTTTCATAATTTGAGAGAACTAATAAAATAATGGAGACGTGAGGTGTGGGACCGGTCACGGCCAAGACATGGCCGGCTGGTGCTCGGTCCCGCGACACCTTTCTCTAATTTTATTATTTTTTGATAAAATCATGTGATTTAGATAAAATACATGAAATTAGGTAATTTTCATGATTTTAGGGAAAATTCATAAAATCAAGGAATTTTCATAATTTGAAAGAAATAATAAAATAATGGAGACATGAGGTGTGGGACCGGTCACGGCCAAGACATGGCCGGCTGGTGCTCGGTTCCGCGACACCTTTCTCTAATTTTATTATTTTTTGATAAAATCATGTGATTTAGATAAAATACATGAAATTAGGTAATTTTCATGATTTTAGGGAAAATTCATAAAATCAAGGAATTTTCATAATTTGAGAGAAATAATAAAATGATGGAGACGTGAGGTGTGGGACTGGTCACGGCCAAGACATGGCAGGCTGGTGTTCGGTTCCGCGACACCTTTCTCTAATTTTATTATTTTTTGATAAAATCATGTGATTTAGATAAAATACATGAAATTAGGTAATTTTCATGATTTTAGGGAAAATTCGTAAATCAAGGAATTTTCATAATTTGAGAGAAATAATAAAATAATGGAGACGTGAGGTGTGGGACCGGTCACGGCCAAGACATGGCCAGTTGGTGCTCGGTCCCGCGACACCTTTCTCTAATTTTATTATTTTTTGATAAAATCATATGATTTAGATAATTTCTTTGAAATAAAGGAAATTTGCTCGAACGAGAGGATTTTCATGAGATCGTGAAAATAATAAAAATATGATAAAATATAAAATTAGGCGCGGGACTGGTCACGGCTAGAGCTGCACAAGATCCGGTCCATTTTACATGTACCGGTCCGGAACCGAAAGAACCGAAGTTGAACCGAACCGGACCCGAAGTTACCGGTACATGTACCGGTTCTGAAAGACGATACCCGGAGTAGGTCGGTACAGGTATTGTTTCTTGGGGTAGTTCCGGCCTGTACCGGACCCAAAGTCCTGGTAAATTAAAGCCGTCGATATTTTCTATGATATTAGATCCTAGCCGTCCCTCCTAGGTTTAGTCTATCTACTATCTTCGAGCCAATTTCATTTCATTTTTTTCTTTCTCTGTCAGAAAGAGAACAACATTAGTCTCACAGCACTTAGAGTTTTCACTCAATCTCCAGTTCTCCACAGATCGTCAAATCTCTTTGTTCATAGGTATCAATTTTTACTCCCCCACGGATTCAAGGTTAGTCCTGGTTTGAATCTCAATTTTGGTTCTCTTTGTTTACATAATCTGGTGATTAGAAAATTTAAAATTTTCTTTGCTTTTTTTTTCTACTGAATCTCTATAAAGTGATAGATCTTTTCTGGGTTTCTTATGGTTTCTATAATTACGTAATTTGAATGAAAGAATTAACAAGGATGATGAAACCCTAACTGAATCTTGGGTTCTTGTTTAATCATGAATCAATTGGAGTTTTAAGATTGATTGGATTGTTGCTTGTTAGTGTACTATTTACGGAATTTGGGATTTGTAATTTGTTTGCTCTGTATATTTATATTTAGTTGATATGGAATTTGATATGTAATTATGAATTAATGAAATGAATTTTGCTTGAATTTGGATTTCTTTTGTTGTTTCTGTTGTTTAGATGTCTTGTTTTTATCTCTATATTTAATTGAAGTCTTGCAGAGGGTCTCTTTTGTTTTGTTAATACTACTAGTAGAGAATAGTGAAGAAAATCTCTCTTGCATTTTAATTTTCTTATTTCAGTTTTGGATGAATTGTTATTGCAAGTAATTCACTCTTGTTCTGCACCTTTCACTGTTGTAAGGAACTAGTGCTTGAAGTCTATAAGGCTAATATACTGCATATAATGTTCTTTACTTCTCTTGCAGGCCTTTAAGGTGCTAAATGGGGAAGCGCAAAGCACCAAATGATTCCAGTAATAGCATTGCTGTTTGTGTAAGACCAAAAGAAACTGTTCCTACACCAAGTTCAACTCAAACTCCAAATACAACTGAAGTTGGATCATCCTCTCAAGCTGCATCTAACACAGATGGAACTGAATCTACGCCAACAAGTACAACTGAAGTTGGTGACATCAAAAAGAAGCATGGTAAAGTGAGATCTAAAGTTTGGTTGGAGATGACCAGGATAAGTGACGTTCAAGCTGAATGTCATCATTGCAAGGGATTGTATGCTGCTGACAATGACGTACATGGAACTTCTGGATTACATAAGCATTTGAAGAGATGCCTTAAAAATCCAAACAGGAAGGTAGAGAAAGACAAGGGACAACAAACTCTGTTGATGCCACCCCCAAAACCAGGTGAAGATGGTAAACTTGTTGCTCATTTTTACAGCTATGAAAAGTTAAGAAGGGCTCTTGTTGAGTGGATAATCAGGGATGAAATAGCTTTTAGAGCAGTAGAAGGGTCGGGTTTTGTGGCAATGATGCAGGTGGCAGAGCCTAGATTCAAGGTTCCAGGGCGTATGACAATTTATAGGGATGTATTGAAGATGTATGTAGAAGAGAAGAATAGCCTAAAAAATTATTTCTTGACATCTAAGCAGAGGGTATCTTTGAACACATGGACATCACCAAATAATTATAACTATATTTGTGTAACCGTTCATTATGTTGATCAGAACTGGAAGCTACAAAAGAGAATACTCATGTTCTGCCAAGTTGAAGGTCATACTGGTAATGCAATCGGTGAGAAGATGGTGGATTTTTTGAAGGATTGAGGTCTACAAGATGTATTTGGTGTCACTCTAGACAATGTCAGCGCAAACAAAGTGGCTATTGATCATTTGAAGAATGTTGTCATTAAATGGACAGGATCACCAATTAGAGCCAAATATTTACATGTAAGTTCATGTTACGTTCTATCATGTTCTGCATTCCATGTTACATTCTTATCATGTTCTACACTTGTTATTCATGTAATGTCTTGCTTTAGATAAAATGCACTGAAATCATGTTAAGTTTGAGTTTCTCAGTTTTAGTTTGTTGTCAACTGAGCTACTGAAATATAGATATAAATGCTGACAGTTTCATGAACATAGCTTCTCTGAGTATCTTTTTGTGTTGCATTTTTAAGCATTGAATTTGACAGTATCCTTTTTGTTTTGTTCTTTCTCTAGGTGAGGTGTGCAGCCCATGTTCTTGCTCTTGTCATAAAAGATGCAGTAAGGCTCTTTAATGTATCAGTTAGAAGAATAAGGTCAGTTGTAAAATATGTTCTTAGTTCTCCTTCTAGGCACGAAAAATTTAAACAATGTGCTTCTCTAGCAAAGGTAGATTGTAAGAAATCTATGATTTTAGATGTGTATACTAGATGGAATAGCACTTACTTGATGTTAGATGCTGCTGAAAAATATGAAAAAGTTTTTGCAATGTTAGCACAGATTGATAAGGACTTTCAACAAAGGTTTATCTTTGAGCAAGAAAAAGAATCTGTTTTACTTACTGATGCTGATATTGTTGAAGCTATAGCTAGTAATGTTGTCATAGAAGACGTGTTTGAGGATATGGAAGAAGAGGAAGAGGTTGAGGATATGGAAGAAGAGGAAGAGGTTGAGGATATGGAAGAAGAGGTTAAGGAGTTGGATCCAACAAGCAAGAACAAGGCAAAGCAGAATAAAAAGAAAAAGATTCCTCGTCAACATGCTCCTTATCAAGAAGATTGGAAATATGCTAGAGGTCTTGTGAAGTGTCTAAAGGTATTCTTCGATGCTACTGTCAACTTTTCTGCATCTATACAAGTCACTACTCATATGTTCTTATGGAAATTGTTAATCATCAATGAACAATTAGTAGAATTTAGAAACAATGTAGCATCAGATCCTTTTATTGCTCGTATGTCTCGTATAATTTGTGCTAAGTACCATAAGTATTGGGGTGTGTATGAATCAATAAATTCTGTAATGTTTATTGCTCATCTGTTAGATCCAAGAGAGAAACAAAAGGGTTTGGAATTTACTCTTAATTGTTTGTATGAGAATAATACATGGGAGGTTCAAAGAGTTATGAGAAAGGTGAAATTAGAATTTGAGGAACTCTTTGAAGATTATAAGTCCTTGTATTCAGTTCATGAGGAGGGGTCAAGTAGTGATGCTCATACTGTTGCTTATCCAGTTAGTGTGCAATCGGTTGGTCTGTTTGCTAGAATTCAATCAAGGAGGAAACAACATTGGGACACCCCAAGTTGTGTTGAAGAGGCAAGAACAACTGAGCTCGACAGGTATTTGACAGATGTGATTGAAGGTGGAATGCGTGAAATAGGTCAACCTGACCATTTTGACATATTGGCTTGGTGGCAGGCTAATGCAAGCAGGTATAAGATACTTTCATACATGGAAAGAGATATATTAGCCATGCATGTGTCTTCAGTGGCCTATGAATCAGCTTTTAGCACCGGGAAGCGCGTGCTGACTCCATGGAGAGCTTCTATGTCTACAAGGACAGTCGAAGCATTGCTCTGTACACAAAGCTTTCTTCAAAAGCCCATTGCTCTTGATCTTATATGTGACTATATACCTGATGATGCTGTTGAAGATGAGGCAGGTAATATATTAGGTTTTCTTCTATTTAATAGAACTTACTTTTCAAGTTTTCTTGTATTGCTTGCTTACTTTCTTGTTTTACTTTTTTGTTCCATGTTGCAGCCATATGGGATTCTCTGCTAAAAGAAGCTTGATGTAAACTCCGTGTCAGTGCAGCCAGTGCCATTGTTCGAGAAGTCCCCCATCCTTTGCAAGGATTGAATTTCATTTCTTGTCGCAGACTTATGGAAATGTTGTTTTTACTTTTTAGTACTATGTTTTAATGTTGAACTTTGAACTTAAAGTGTGATTCACTGATATTGTGATGTTTTAAACCTTTGTTATTTTGAACTTTGTAATGTTGATCTTAGTCTTAGACTCTTAGGTTGTTACTTTACTGTCATACATACTATATTACTGTGTGTTTCAAAATTCAGATAAAAAATTGGTACCGGAGTGGAACCGGACCGGTCTTACCGGGACAGGTACAAGTCCAGGTACAGGTACAGGTCCTCAAATTGAAGAATCGGTCAACTCCGTGTACATGTACCGGTTCCAACAGAAAACCGGACTGTACTGGCTCATGTGCAGCTCTAGTCACGGCATGACTGGATGGATGGTGAGCCTAGTCCCCTGGCGCTTTTGCTTAATATTTTATTATTATTATTTTCCCTCCCTATTTTGCATAGGTTCCTCGTTCATTCGTATTTTTGAAATATTCGTTCGTGCATTCAAAATGCTGGTCTGTGCATTATCTTCTAATTACACTTGCACCATTTTCGTCAGGGCTTATTCAATGCTCAGATGCCTATTTCGTCGAATATTTATTACTAACCTGTGGAATTCTGCTGGGAAGAACCACAGATTGAAGTAACGAAATATAACGAGGAATCGTAGAATCTTGCTGGATATTCGGGCGATTAATTGACGACTCGTAGAATATTGCTGGATATTCAGACGATGGCTCGTAGAATATTGCTGGATATTCAGACGATTTGAGATAATTAATTGCTGGCTCTACACTAGAAGGGCTTCCTGTCTAGGAGCATTAATTATCTGCGGGTTGAGCAATATGAACTTGCTGGAGTGTCATATTCCTCTTGCATAATCGTGGAAAACCTGGTTACATCCCGAAGACGTTGTCGCTCTATACTAGCAGACATGCTGTCTAGGAGCCGCCCAATATTTCGATTGTATACAGTATGGGATGTGTCGTGGCCTCAGCTGAGAGACTACACATCTTCATCTTCTCTGAGAGACTTTCTCCATCAGAGGTGGCATGAGCTTTCATGCATAGAGTCATGAGTCTCAATACTCATATGATTGTCGGATCTGGAGTAATTACTGAAATTGCTCAGTTTTCGTAAGATATGTCGCGGTCTCAGCTGAGAGACTACACATCTACACGTACTCTGAGAGACAGCCTTCTCAGCTAGAGATTTACGGCATGAGCTTTCACACTTTAATGAGAGACATGAGCCTCAATACTCATCCGGTTGTTGAATCTGGAGTATAGTTTTACAATTCTACCCTTTGTCGAAAATCCACCATCTACAATCGTATTGAGTTTTATCTTCTCTAAGATTTGCTCGAGATTTATCTTCGATAGGAGATATAAAAATTAATCACAACAGTTCTTCGTCTCATACTCTTGTGATTCCGCAATAACTTCTTATGTAAATCAGTTAGGTTATTGTGAGGTGACTAATATTTCTAGGCTGCTCTTCGGGAGTATAACAACGAATTATTAGTTGAGTTTCATGTTCACCTTGATTTATCTAAAGACAGAAACGACAACCAGAATAGACTTATCTGTGGGAGATAGATTTGTTTATAAGTCTTTGACTTTAATTAGGTCGTAGCAACTCTTAGTTTTGGTGAGATCAGCTAAGGGAATCATGTGCGCAGAGTCCTGCTGGGTTTCAAAATGCATAAGGAACACGATTGTGCCTTAATTAGTGTGAGACTTGATTAGGGCTCAACTACATTCCAGTCCGAAGTTAACTTGTAGTAGGATAGAGTCTGTAGTAGCTTAATACAGTGTGGTGTTCAAAGCTGGACTAGGTCCCGGGGTATTTCTTCATTTGCGGTTTCCTCGTTAACAAATTTTTTGGTGTCTGTGTTATTTATTTTCTGCATTATATTTGTTTATATAATTGAAATATCACAGGTTGTGTGACGTTCAATCACAGTTGATAAATCCGACCTTGTTTGTTGGATTGACACTTGGGTATTAATCTTTGGTACCGTCCAAGTTATTTTCACATCAATCAGGCTCACATATTTCTATCAGTTCGATTTGCTGATTGTATTGAGAAAGAGATAAAGCTCTTTGATATATTTCTTGATTTAGTCTCACTTTTAAGTTGGTGATTTCGGAATTATATTGGAGTTTAGTCCATACAGATTGCCGAACGAAATATTGGATGTGGTTGTTATACCTCCGCGTTTTCAATTTTGATTAATCCTAAGGTCGGCTTTCTTGAATGTTTAGTATTTAATATTTACAACCACCAATAATGATAAATTTTTAACCTAAGACTATAAGACCTAAACTTTTATACGAAAAAAACTTACAATAACTCGAGATATTTTTGGATGATAATGACAATTTTCCTGATGTGGCTTATCTTCGCATGTAGGGTCAATTGAGACATGCTTTAAAGAATCTCTCCTCTTTGTCAATTTTTGGTGATAAAATTCACTTTTACAAATATTTTTCTCTTAAGCTCACACACCATATAACTCGATAATTTTCAACAACTTCAACATATGTCTTTTTTCAATCATGAGGTTTTGATTATAATAATTTTATTCTTATTTGGATTCAAATAAATTCTTCATTTAGCTCTAAGTTGTTATTTCTGAAATGGTACCTTAAAAACAAACTTAAACTCTTGCTTGATTTTGGCATCACTAGTAGTAACTTATACCCACGTTAATAACGCTTTACGCACTTCATATTTTATATTCTCCGTCTTAATTTTTAGTCTTTTATGTACAAGACATGTTTAACATTCACACATTAACCCTTCTTCCAATAAGCTAATTCACATTATACTTCATATGTTATAGATTTAAGACTAATAAGTTTGCCAATCATGAAAGTAATATTTCCACTAAACTTTCTGACCCCTTTTTGTCATAAAAGTTGACAAAGACTTCAAAATATGATAAAAATAAGTATATATGAGAAGCCTATAAGACAGAAGAAGGTTAATTAGAAGAACACCAGCTTTTACTTCATTATATACAAGAACAAGCAACAACAGTGAGCACTATGGGCAATAATCAAGTGCTTTTGAAGTTCTTCAAAAGTATTTCGTCTTATTACGAGATTAATATTGAATAAGCATCAATAACATACATGTTAAAGGCATTAAACAAGATTCATGAATATAATAGAAATAATTTCATGAAAGTAATGCAATAAACAAGATATGATCATGGAATAATAAGGATTGCACCGGTCTATCAAATTTATTTATCTTTCATATGAAAAGGGATATATTAAAAATTAAAAATGTATTTACATGACAAGGTCCCGAGACCTTAAACAGAAACCAAAAAGAATAACAAAATTCATATTACAAAATATTGAATATTGCATCATTATTTGGAACAGTGCATTTCACACGATTATGGTTTGGGTGTGCTAGCGTTCTCTACTTTGGGTGAACTTGGTGCAGACACCCTGTGTTTTTTTAAAAGATTGAAGAATTTCCTTGTTAATAATGATGCTAGCAGCAGTGTAGGTAGTTTTATTTTTCATTGATTAGGTATTGCTATTCAAAAGGGTGTTGGTGCCCTACTCGTAGCTAGGTTACCAACCAACTCAGTGTACGAAACTTACTTATAGTATTTTGCAGTTAATAATTCTCAAAAAAAAATACAAAATAATTATGTTTTTGCATTGAAAAAGAACCCGTGAAGTCGAGAAGGAATCAAAAGTTGGTCTATCAGTACACCATAAGTGGTTTTTTTTTGCTTGATAACCAGTTTAAGTTCATCAACTGTCCTACTTCTTCTCTCACGCATCCTTCCATTATGTTTTTTACGAATGTCCTACACAGTCGCAAACACCAAAAGAGGCCAAACCTCATCCTTTTTTTTCTTCAAAATCCTTTCATACCTTACACCATCCAGCAAAGTAGAAACTTCAAAGTGCATTACCCAATATGTTTTCAATGTCTCTAACAAATAACTCCAAATATTACTAACAAAACTACAATGAATAAAGAGATGTTGAGCAGTTTCTTCCTCCCTATCAAAATGGATGACACAGAAAATTGACAAAACTAAATAGCACTCATTGGTATAGTAAAACATCTGTATAAGAATATCCTGGGAACCATAAAAAAATATTCTTATATGTAGGTTATTCTTATGTGGAAGTCTACCTTGAATATACCAAAAAAAATGTTATACATGTACCTAAGAAAAATACATACATATGCACATGAAACATAAAAATGTACTTAGGTAATACGAATATTACTTAAAAGGGGATTTCGTTATACATATATGAATATATGAAACTTATTACGACAAAATACACATAAAACTGAACTATGACGCTGAAAATTGACAAATGAAATCATACGAATGAAAGACATATGTATTGGGTTGTGAAAAAAAAGAGCCAAAAATCCACTTTAAAGTAAAATGATCTTGTAAAATGATTACAAGAATCTCTTCGTCTTAAACTTTGATGTATGACAAGACCTATATTATTCATATTATAATATAAATTATTCTTAAATCGAGGTAAGTTCTTTAATACGGGATCGAAAAAACTATGACTTACTTCAATACAGAGTTTATGCTTATACGAATGTTATTCCTATATGGAGTATTCTTACAAAGAGGTTTTACTATAATAGACATTGGAAATAGTTACTGCATAAATTGAGATTACGTATATCAATCAAGACTAAACTAAATCCTATCATAGTTCTTTTCTAAATGATACATGCATTTTTTCTTCTTCAGATAATCAATACACAAACACTAATGAGACTCTTTAATAGTTATTGACAGATTCTTAATCGGTCCTCAACCTCCTAAAGTTAGTTTCAAACTTCTCAAAATATTTTCCAATACAAATCTATCCACTGGCACTCTTTAAAGATGAACTTTCATGATCATAAGAACAGTAAGCAATTTTCCATTCAGCTCTCAACCGATCTTGATATTCAACAGTTGTACTGATTTGTTCTCTAGTCTTTTCATGTTTTTTAAAGAGCTTAAAGACTAGCTCGAATGATATTAATACCTCTTTATGTAAATCGTGTGAGTTGTAGGCAACAAGACAAGTTCCATTATGAAGAATCTTGGTTTGTTAAAGCATTCCTGGTGGAGCCCTCAGGCGTTGGTATGTCAAGTCTGTTGTCAATTTTAGATTTTACGCTTGAAATATTTGCTAAATCCAGACTTCAGAATGGTTTATACTTATATTGTAGAGGATAGAATCGAATACTTCAAGTTACCTCTGAAGAATTGAAAACAGAGATTGAAAACTACACGAAGACATCATCTGTCGTAAAATTAAGTGCCTGAAGATTTAATATCCTTCATAGATTATGTTAGAGCATTGGTCGGTCGAACTCACAAGTGTTCCTATCTCAAACTTGTTGTCAAATTTAGTTGATCAAAATTATATCTTGATTTTTATCCTACATTTAGTCAAGTCTCTGGTTATGATAGAAGTGTGTAGTTGAGCACCAGACATCACCGTGTTCTACCGTTTGAAGGAGAAGATCCACCGAAGCCTTTAGAGAACTTCATCGACAAAAGGTAAGTGAAGACTGAACCACCCATTTCTCAAGTTTTCACCTTTATATGTATGAGACAATGTCGCATGACCAAATAGATACATGCATAACAAAAGTTTCGAGTTAAGTTTATCTTGTTAATCATTCTCGAAATATATTGATTAAGATTAAGAACATTAGTTCATGCTTGATGAATTCGGTTAAAAACAATTTATTGTTTATGACCTAAATTATGGTTCAAGATTTAATCATTTGAAAATAGCCTGGAACAGTGATATCTGTCATTGATGTTATTCGGGAATGTTTCGAATTGATTATTAGAGAGATATATAGAACTACTGTAAATCTGGATATAGGACAGTATGCATACCGGTTTACATACTGAGACAACTGTTATAGGTCCGAATTCGTAGTACATGTACCGGCATAGGTAAATTTCGGCAACGACTTTTGGTATGCATACCCGGTATGCACACCTTAAAAAGTCTGTTGACTCGTGAACCAGGATGATATGCATACCTAGTATGCAAACCAGAAAAAATCTGTGACTCCTGAACCAGGATGGCGCGAAAAGATCTGTTGACTCCTGAACCCGATTTTGTCTTAAGGGTATACAAACCCGGTTTACGTACTATAACAAAAATGCTTACGAACAGGAATATAGTACACGTACCAGGTACATGTACTTACCTTGTCGAATATTTTCAGATGCATCAAAATTATTTGTATGAGATAATCGGCATTAGAACAACTCTTTGGGTTATTTTGTTTTTGGTACTCAAGTTTTGTCCAACTTTTGAGTTTGGTCTAACATTTGTCCGGCTTGGTGTTTGGTACTTGGAAAAGACGTTGACCTGGGTTGACCACGTTAAATATTGACTTTTGTTTAGTAATTATAAAAAACATTAAATAAAATCTAATTACTAGTCAAAGTTACTATTACACCCTTAACTTCACAAATATTTACACAATTATATAACTTCCCTTCACCATTTTCTCTATCTCCGATTACAGAACTTAACTTCTCTTCACCATCTTCTCAACCTTCCAAATTTCATCATTTCTATTCTGCTACTAGCATTTCACGAAACGAAATCTCTGTGACTCGGTTAATACCCATTTTTTAAACAAACCCCACACATCAATTAGGCATAAATCCCATGAAATACTACACATGAAGTCAGTCTTCAACGGTTACAGATCCAACCACCATTGACATCAACTCAAGTTTTTGAGAATATAATCCAGGGCAACCTTCTCCAAATTGATTTGTTGAATCAATTTCACCAAATTCAGAATTATCCCACCCGTTTTCAAACTAAACGAACATCAATTCTTCTGTCATTCAACCATAAGATCATTCATACATCGAAAACCTTAAAATTGAAAGAGAATATCCACTTACTTGTTGTCAAATAAGAATCCATTCACAAAACCCCCAAATTCATATCAGAATCTATTCACAAAACCGCCAAATTCATCTTCCATTGATGTAAACACTAATTTTAATCCACTGCTAGAAATCCCCAAAATTGATACCAAATTCCATATCAACAAATGCCAATTGCATCTCGATCAAGACCAAATCTCAATCAACCTGCGTCAGCCACTCCAGCTACCAGATGAACATCAACAATAAAACCCCCTACGAACACTTAGAATTCAAATCTGAGGAAAACCCATCTTCAATTATCCTTCTTCTCTGTAACTGTATCATTATTCTTCCGTATCATCGATCTCTACTGCCAACAGAACCAAGCTCTTGTAGTTTCGAACCCTAATTCTTCTCCTCAACGTTCCAGTGCTTAAATCCAATCACAAATCCACGACATCGACTTACAACAGCTTCAGTTTTTACACTGATTTCTCATTAGCAACAAAACCCTAACCAATTCCATCTGTCAATTTCATCAGTAACAGCTTCATCTCCAACTAATTACCATCTCAACAACTTTTAGATTCAATATGTTCTGCACAGATCTACCCCCTCTACAGACTTCAGTTCATCTGAATCTTCTATTTCTCGATCCAATTTCATAAAACTCATTTGGATTTCGTCGCTCATCATCCCTCGATTTCAGAATCAGGATATAAAGATGGTTCATGGGGTTATCAGTTGTGATTTTTATGGAGGCGTAAGAAGATGAAGTAGAAATAATTTAGGTCTTTAGAGATTTGTTTGGTAAAATGAATGGGTATAATAGTAAATTTTATTAATAATTAGATTTCATTTAAATTTTTAATAATTATTAAACGGAAGTCAGCATCTAACCGAGTCAACGAGGGTCAACGTCTTTTCCAAGTACCAAACACCAAGCTGGACAAATGTTAGACCAAACTCAAAAGTTGGACAAAACTTGAGTACCAAAAACAAAATAACCCAAAATATTATCTAGACATATTTGATCACATTATAACCTATGGTTGTGACTCAAGATTAAAGTCTTAAGTGTTATATGAAAATGGTTAAGCTTATAGTTCATCTGGCTAGTTTCGGCTATGCTTACATGAACAAGTCATTGCACACGGTTCAGTTATGGTTTATCCTAACCAGGATGTATGTTCTGTTATGTTTATCTCAATTCAAGCTTTCATCTAACGGTGTATATTGATTGCTTGATTTCAAAGCTACCTTATCTTAAATATAAAGCAGCCTTGATCTTGAAAGTCTATATAAAGAGAACTTCAAACAACTGGGATCTTTGAATCCCCGACATTATTCTTGTGTGTCCTAGTTGTAAACTAGAGTTGTACTCTCCTTTAAACCTTTTTAGGTTTAACGACTAAAAAGACTTCACCTAGGGATTCGTGAATCCAGGTCCAACTATCTTTATCTTGATAGGTCGTGTATCCTGATCTTGCTACCGATTGTGGAGCCTTTAGCTCCAACATACGAGATAGATAAAAATTGCAAAGTTCTTCGTCTCAGACTTTTTAATTCCACAGGTATATTCCTCGAGAACGATTCTTTGTTGAAATAGGAGTAGGAATTACTTGTGAGGTGAATAATAATCTAGGTTGCTCTTCGGGAGTCGGAAGTACCGGATTTTGAGATTTGCTAGACTTTGTATATTGCAATCGATTTCCTATCTCACCTTGATCTTTTATCAGAACGCAAATCACATATAGGCTTATCCGTGGGAGGCAGATTGGTTTAAAGTCTTCAATTGAGTTGAAGGAACTCTTAGGATGTAAAGGACGTCAGCTAAGGGAATCAATTGCGCAAAGTCTTGCGAGATTCAAGAGGCATAAGGAGTGCGACTGTAACTGAACCGCTGTGATGGTAGATTTGGTCTCAACTACATTCCAGTCTGAAGTTCTGATAGTAGGCTAGTGTCTGTAGCGGCTTAATACAGTTTGGTGTTCAAATCTGGACAAGGTTCCAGGGTTTTTCTGCATTTGCGGTTTCCTCGTTAATGAAATTTATGGTGTCTGTGTTATTTCTTTTTCCGCATTATATTGTTTATCTTTATAATTGAAATATCACAAGTTGTACGTAAATCAATCAAAGTAGATACGTCCATCGTAATTATTGGATACAACTTGATTGATCTTGGAAATTGGTCTTTGGAATCGTCCAAGAACTCTCACGGTATAATAAGGTTCACATACTTGTGTCGGAATACATATTGATTGTGAGAGTAAGAGATATAAACTCTTCATATAATTCCTGATTGAGATTCATTAAGTTGTAACTCTCGGAATTGTATTTGAGTTTAGTCCATGCAAATTACCTAAGAAAAAGTCGGTGGTGTATTTTGGTACCCCGCATTTTTCATATTATAATCATCTCTATCAACCCATCTATTTGTGAAATAAATGAAGTACATATCAAAGTAAGACTTTGACTTTAGTAATTTGATCATTTAATAATATCGAAGTATCAAAGGAATGCAATACAAGATTAGTGTCCTACTAACGCCCTGTGTGACTTTCGAAATTAGGCTTCCCTAACTTTCAGATAACCCATAGCCGAAAAGAATAGAATGTTTAAGTCTAAACTGTTGAACTTTCAAAAATTAAGAGGTGTAAATTTGGAAATTGCATAACTTTCGAAAGATGATACTCTAAAATTTCGAAAGTGGACGAGCAAATTATCTCATTAACTTCTGGAAGTGAGGCAGTGAACGAGTTTTTATGTTCAGTGCCACATTTTTGAAAACTAAGCTATTAACTTTCAAAAGTTAGCTAGGACCATGTTTTTCTTTTTCGCTAAGGTTTCAGAACTTGTGCTACCTTACTTTCGTTCAAACAAAACAATTTATTTACTCGATTATTGTCGGTTTTCTAGTAGACGCACCGGTGAATTACTTATCAATATTTATTTGTGGGAATAAATACATACTCTCCCCCATCTCACTAAAGTGAGCTTTTTGGTATTCACACAATATTTAAGGAAACACAAGAGAGATTGGTATTTTAGTTCTTTTTCTTATTTATGCCTACGTGTTAAAACTTCGAATTAGCATATCTCACAAATTAAACCGCGGATATTGGTAAATGTTATAATGTAAGAAAATCTTTTTAAAAGACCTAATCACGAGTATAAACATGACTACCAAGTTCTTTATGTCTTTAGATAAAAATTTAAGATCACTAGTTATGTGTAAGGATTTGTTTGGTAAAATGGCCTATAAAAATTAAAAAGTATCACTTATTTTGGGACAAAAATAAGAAAGAAAAAGCTCACTTTTTGTGGGTCAGAGGGAATATGATCTATGTCTTAGCTACATCGAATTTACATGTGCGAGGAAATGAATATAATTCTAGAAGATTGTCATTTGGTCCCAGTATTTGGGATCTATAGGGGCATATGTTTAAAAGCTCGTTAGAATATTAAAATCTCAGGGCTAATCTGACCATGGATTTTGCTGGTAGCGTAGAAGAAGCAGAAAGTTCGGAAGTTTTTGAAACTAACTCCATAAATCCATCTTCTATGTGCAACAGAAGTGACTCAAGTAATGTCGTTTCTTATTTGAATAAAACTAGTGACCAGATTAGCTGGTCTGCTAGCTCCATTCTAGATGATTGTTTAGTCCTAGTTAACATCATCTACTTTCCTAAATTTGAGTATATCAAAAGAGACTTAAACGCATAGGCCGACAAAGCAGTTAAATACAGTGGAAGGTTGATTGTAAAAAGTTCTTGGGAAGTTGGCTATCCTCATTTCCTGAACCAGAATTTGCAATCTTTCTGTTTGAGTAATGAATCTATTTTTAACAAAAACGAAAAAAAAAACTGACCAGAGCATCTCCAATGTTAACTTGGTGTGCATCTTATGTTAAGAGCATCTCCAATGGGAGGATATAATGTTCCTATTATAAAGTATATATTATGCTACTTTTCCAAAAAAAATCATCTTCAACGGGAACCTAAAGAGAAGATGTGACGTTTGTGTGGAAGGCAGTTGGATTTACATCCTCTAGCCCATCCTCTTGTTTCGAAGGATATCTTAAAAGATTTAATAGGTATTTAATCCCTAATATTTAGGAAAAAAAACTCTATGCCAATCAACATATGATAGCCGTAATACTACTTCTTCACATTATTATACGGTTGGAGATGATTTTCTTCAACTTCCTGAAACTAAAGAAAGTTCTAGTAAAAAGGAGCAAACTTACCCATCCGCCCATTGGAGATGATTTAACTTTTGTTTTATGGATGTGAGATCAAAATCTCCTTAATTTGGGGAGGTAAAAAGAAAACATCTCCGACCATAAACTTATCTCATTACTTGAGAACTTTCTAAATCGTTGATCTTAAAATTAGTCATTTAATTTCTCTATTAATAAATGTAGATACCGGTGATTGGATATTTACATTCTACAAGAAAATCTCTGAAATTAGAGGAAGGCTTTCAGGATGTCTAAATACCTACCCAACACGTAATCCTCACATTTACATTCCATGTTTCTATCCCGGAAGATATTCTTTTGTTAAAATCTTACATTCCATGTTTCTATCCGGATAGATATTATTTTGTTAAAACCTTAAAAAAAAAAAACTTTTGTGGCCTACATTATAAGAGTTTTAAAGGGTCATGTTGGAGATGCTCAAAAAAAAAAAAAAAAACTGACCAGAGCATCTCCAATGTTAATTTGGTGTGCATCTTATGTTAAGAGCATCTCCAATGGGAGGATGTAATGTTATTATTATAAAGGATTATGCTACTTGTCCAAAAAAATCATCTCCAACGGGAACCTAAAGAGAAGATGTGAAGCTTATGTGGAAGGCGGTTGGATTTACATCCTCTGGCCCATCCTCTTGTTTCGGAGGATCTCTTAAAAGATTTAATAGATATTTAATCCCTAATATTTAGGAAAAAAAACTCTCTACCAATCAACATATGATAGCCGTAATACTACTTCTTCACATTATTATACGGTTGGAGATGATTTTTTTGAACTTCCTGAAACTAAAGAAAGTTCTAGTAAAAAGGAGCAAACTTAACCATCCGCACATTAAGGAGACAGATGTCCTATTGGGGATGCTCTAACTTTTGTTTTATGGATGTGAGATCAAAATCTCCTTAATTTGGGGAGGTAAAAAGAAAACATCTCTGACCATAAACTTATCTCATTACTTGAGAATTTTCTAAACCGTTGATCTTAAAATTAGTCATTTAATTTCTCTATCAATAAATGTAGATACCGGTGATTGGATATTTACATTCTATAAGGAAATCTTATTATAAGGGATAATGGTATTTTTTCATATGGACGGTCATCTACATTTTAGATACATTAAAGGATGGTCCAGATATAATTACGTGGTGATCCACACTTGGGCGTATAAAGGACGGTCGAGATATGACAAGGGGCACCATGATTTTCTAGCAGATTAATGTCGTGCGTTACACCCTTGACCTAAGCCTCTCGATTAATCTTATCGGCAGCAGATAACATCCGTTTGGTTTTCTTCTTCTTTTTTCGCATCTTGAACACAATGGTGGACAAGATGAACCTTTCTCCATCAAACAGATCGTAGGTGCTCAGGTATCTAATTTCTTTACACCGATTTCCAATTTTCAGTTCTCAATTAATTTGTATCATGTAATTTAGAGTACACCAACTCCTGGTGGTTTATTCATTCTTGATTATGCAGAATACTGACTAGGTTTTTCTTTTGATATGAAACAGATGGCTTCTCATGCATATTAGCTAAGAAGCCCATATCAACAAACATCAGGTACCTATGGAACTTCAACAACTATGATGCTGAACTTATAACCTTTGGAATCATGGGAATACTTGGAAAAGACGAAGTTTTCGAGTAATGTTGAAGCACCAAGGAGATCAAGCATGTGGACGAGAAGCTGAATCTCACCAGTTTAGAAGAATTTGCTGAGATAGTAATTTGCAAAAACTTTTCACCTTTTAAATAAAGTTTAAAATGTTTACACTCCCTTCTAATGTTTGTACTAGGTCTAGGTACCTGATTCATTTTGAAGTCATAGACCACACCGGCAATCCTGCGCATTTGACCCATGGTTGAAACAAATCGGTCGCCCAGCAGTCGACATGGTTTCCTGTCAAAGCCAAAGGTATACCACATACTCATCTGAGCTCCCATCCGTATTGATGTCTTTTCTCTTTATCACTAACCTGCGTGTTCCCAGGTTGGTTAATACATCATTTTGGTATATATGTCTCACTAATATTGTTTTACACACTAATACAGAAACCACCAATGGCGGCCCAAATTACATTTTGCACTTCCAAATCTATCCAGTAAGCACCTACAAGACCTTCAACCAGCTAAATGTCATGGTGGAAGGGGAAGGATGGATGACTCGAGTCATGAGAAACATGGAGAATCAAGTAGATTTATGGGGACCAATGTCACCAGCTTGAATCTCTTGATGATATAAGCAACACTCATTCCATGAACTAAGTATACTGACGACATTGTGAGTTACTTCCTCTAACTGTCTATATTTTATCTGTCCCGGGGAGATCAGTTACATGTGGTTATCCCTAAAAAACTTATTTGAAAATTTGAACCACTCCTACATGATGGTGTAATTTTTTTCACCTTCTAAATTGAATCTCACACATGGAAAAAAATGTTTCGCCCTGCTAGGAATAACTCACGTCCTTTTTTTAGTGGAATAGTGAGGTTAGGCTTCTGGATTCACCCACAGTGAACATGTCTGGCCACAAGTTCTCTTTTATTGCTTTTGGGGAACCGAAGTCCTGTATAGTAAGCACATATCTATCCTGTATGCTCCTTGAAACATCTCATTTTGCTTACAATAGTAATATAAAACAAATTTAATTCTTATGGTGGAGCAGATGTGTTGGGTGTTCTAACCAGCTATGTTTGTAACTGCAGATTAATCCAGGAACAAGGCAAATATTTGTATCGTGCAACTGTCGATCGGCATATGACCAATGGTGGTTGGTACTGCTGGGTATGCAGCAACTGCACAAAAAAAAATTATTGTCGAAAAGGGTGACCAATGATGCACCAACTGCGAAGCAAAGATCGATGTACGTGTACCCACGCCCAGCCGCTATTATAATAGACTTTTTATCTATCTTTCATGAAGCATAGAGTAGTGTAAACAGTATTCAGTCTACTAACGGTGCCATAAGGAATTCAACTCTTGGTTGGATGCCGGTCACCATTTTTGTCTCCTTTGTAGTAGGATTTGTAGAGTTTTGTGTTCTTATTTGTAAACGAACTCTGAATATTGATATTTTACCACACGCATTGTTTGTTTTAAAAGTAATTCTATGTGATCCCGCATATTTATTTGGATCCAACTATGAAGGAAACATGTTGGATGCCCATCATTCATTTTTTTGGCAATCTCTTTTATAATTTTCCATTTTATCTGACGGAAGAGTTGAAATCACACGATCTATGCATTATATAATTATAATTAATAATCACCGGTAGACAAAAATGACATTGCTTTTTGTTTGCAAATGTTTTATCCATCGAGGGGAAAAACAAACCGTAAGTTATTTAGTAGACTACCCTTGAATTTCCCCAAGGGAGAAATCTCAAAAATAAATTCGGTGTGTCCAGAATTACTCATTTGCAATGAGCACAAAGTTGTAATGAGCACAAAGTTATTAGTGTTGGAGGTCACGCTTGGAAGTAATAAAAGCGGACCAAAGCCCGTAACGGTACGGGTCATATCTTTGTCTCTGAAATTAGAGGAAGGCTTTGAGGATGTCTAAATAACTACCCAACACGTAATCCTCACATTTACATTCCATGTTTCTACCCCGGAAAATATTCTTTTGTTAAAATCTTACATTCTATGTTTCTATCCGGGTAGATATTATTTTGTTAAACCTAAAAAGAAAAAAAATCTTTTGTGGCCTTCATTATAAGAGTTTTAAAGGAACCATTAATTGGGGGATAAAAAAAGGAATCGGGGATATAAGAAAAGGACAAAAACTGGTTCCAGATATCAATTCGGGGTCACCCCTTATCTAAGTATTTTACGTAAACATCAAACTCAAAACAAAAAAGATGCTTAGATGCGAAAAACGAAGATTTTAATTTTGTAGCGGAAGCGATTCGAGAGGATCTCCCTGCTCTGATACCATAATAAATTATGGGTATCGAGGGTTCATAGATCGAAAAGCAGAAATCAAAGAAGACAATGTTTAAAGTGGTTCGGCACTAACGCCTACGTCCACTGATAGAACCCCGAAGGGTGAATTTGATTGATCTCCAGAGTTTGATAATTCTGGGATAACTTTACATTTACATTCACGCTCTTATTTATAGTGTATATGACTAAACCTAAGAAGATAATACCTTAACTAAAATATCTTGACTAGGTAAATATTTAGGAAAATATAAAGATTACATTTAATAATTTTGATTTTGTAATCTGTAATTATTTTCTAATATCTTCTCTTCATGGACATTGCACGAACACCTTGGTATCTTCTCTTCACGTACGGTTACCTTGATATCTTGTATATGGGGAATATATTTCAACTAGCCGTTCTTCTTGACGGTCTGTATGGCTCACACATACTCCTACTGCAGGGATCTAAACCTCACTTAGATGTTATTTTGATGCGAATTAAGTTTATAGAGTACTAAAGTTTTGACTAGAGAAATGAAAACGGTATAAAAGAAAAAAACGATGGACATATGGGGATTAATTACCATTCATTCCTGTAATAAGGAGATTCATGGAACATTGCCTTCCTTCTCTGGTACTGCTGTATGGATTTTCTATTGTGTAAATGGTCCCGTGTCAAATATTCAATACCACTCCCCAATGCTGATGTTGATTCCTTTTATTCCTAAAAAAGCGATGTCCATATGGGGATTAGTTAGCACTATATGTAGAAAGGGAAACAAGAAGCCATTTTCCTTTGAATTAGTTGAGATATATAATCCGTGGTTTGATTTTGACAGGGGTCTGTGGGAAGTTCCAAACTACTACCACCTTGGTGACTTGTTGAAGTTTGCATTCAGTTGGTTGGATGTGTTATCAAAATGGCAAAGGAACTTCAAAAGCGAAGAAAGATGGTTACATTACTATTACTTATCTTAGCATGCCAATTTTTTATTTTTTATTTTCGGAAGAAAAGGATATATTAAAAGAGAAACGAATCAAGGATCACTTCAAGGTTAATACAATGCAGATTACATACACATTAGAGAATCCCAATTACTCCAAATTAAACTAGGGTAGATATACTTGAAAGTATCACTATCACAAGATCATAAGACTACCAATTTCTTAACCAAATCAATAATTTTTTGGACACTCTTGTAACGATCTCCAAAAACTCTTTCGTTCCTCTCCTTCCATAAGATCCAACAAATTGCATAATGTAGGATTTCCCAAACATCCTTGCCTCTCCCTTGCAACACATTATTAGACCATGCTTCAGACAATAATTTTTTCACGCCAATTGGATCCCATATGGGTAGTACTTAAATGTGGGATCATATTTTGCTTAGAATGGAACACAAGCTGGCTTCGTGGAAGAAAAGGAAATTAAATAAAGCAGGTAGGCTAATTCTTATCTATATGGTGGCAATTGACAATTGATGATATTCCTCGTGGACATTCACATGGTAAATCCTCAAATAAAGTCATGAAAATTGGTTATTTGTTTAACATCCACAAGACCGAAATGTATAGTTGAAGAAAATGGTGCAAGACCTTTTCTTTTCTTTTTTCTTTTTTTGACATGTATGGTGCAAGACTCTTAACTAATGGATCATGTTGTGGTCAAAAATCAGTTTGTAAATTTGTTTGAACGATACTTTGAGTTTGTGCCTGAAAAGAAATGAAAAATTAAGTTGCATAAAACTTTCAAAACAAGTTTCTCGATAGAAATTTGAGGAGTGTCTCCATACAATTAAAAATGCGTAAAGTTAGCTTGCCTGTACTTAGGCGATGCTCTGCATGCTCTTATCAGTTCAAGCATAAAGTATGTTCCTACTTTATAAGATTGTTGATAGGGATACCAGTCGCAAAGTTTATCACAACTTTTAACTCGGTATGGTCGGAGACTAACCTGATTCTCAAAATCCTATAAAATTTAACACATGTAAGTGGGGGTTACTCTGTTTTTCTATTGGTGTTTACAGATCCACCAAACATGCAATTTCTTTTGTAAATCTAGAATCCACCAAAAAAAAAAAAAAATTCCCTCCCAATGGTCACAAAAATGGATCATGCCATAACCAGAACTAAGTTTAGCCCCACATAAAGTGGGATAGGCTGAAAATGAAAGCATAAATCAAAAAGTGAGCTTGGGAAGAGTCTTCATTTTCATGGTTTGTGAAGAATTTTTGTATATTTAAATAGAAGATAGCACTTCTAGAGTTCAGCCAAGTACACAATTTTGAAATCATCTTTATACCATCTTTTTACCACCACGTTATACCTCCGGTTAGAGCAACTGCAGTGGACGATTAAACCCAAATTTGGTGTCGAGTGGGCTGGTGTAGTGGGACGGACCATCGATCAAAATTTGATCAAAGAGTAAAACTCGGACCAAATTTGATCGGTGATTAAGACCAAATTCAAATATAGTCGGGCGTTTATATAATGTCCGCCTACCCGACGGGCGTTGGTATAATGTCCGCCTGTAACCGCGCGTTCGTAAAGTTAACGCCTGATGCAGGGCGTTGGTATAATGTCCGCCTGGATGGGGCGTTGGTATAATGTCCGCCTGAATGGGCCGTTGGTATAATGTCCGCCTGGATGGGGCGTTGGTATAATGTCCGCCTGGATGGGGCGTTGGTATAATGTCCGCCGGACACCCAGGCGTTGATATAGTCATATACTGTTGTTCACAAAGTTTTGGAAACTTTGCTTGGGGCGTTGTCTTTATCAACGCCCCATTTTTTTTTTTTTTGAACCCGGGCTAACGTATAATCTCCGTCCCACACACCAGGCGTTGCTATAGTTCACGCCCCATACAGGCGTTATCTTTATCAACGCCCCATACCAGGCGTTATCTTTATCAACGTCCCATGCCAGGCGTAATCTTTATCTACGCTGGACGATGAAGCGGACTTTATATCAACGCGCGACCAAATTTACTCGTCACCTGCTACGCCACAGGACGGACTAAACCCAAATTTGATCTTTTTTTTTAGTCTTTGGTCTTTAGTTATGCTCGCACCACTGTGGAGGCTCTTAGTGGTACAATCTGATCATTTTTATATTGTTTTGAAGCATTGACCTTTTCGTGTTTGCCGCAGCAACTAACAACACTTGCCAAAACAGTGACATGTTTTCAAGCCTAGATTGACCTGGTTAAAAGCACATGCCATCACCTAGAGCATGCACAAGGATCAAATATATGTAAGGCAGGAAGGGGAGCCAAAGACATTAAAAGAAAATATCATCCACCCCAACATATCAGTACAGATGATGATTAACTCAAGTGACAACATTTTATTCCACCGTTGATCCACATTCCACACCAATTGCACACAAGATATATTCTCATTTATATAACGAGGAATAACACGAAAAAGGGAAGATGACGAACTAGAGAGTGGGTACACATGTCACTCGTGAACTGCTTATGTCCCATCTAACTATGAAAATTCTTCTGAACTGAAGGCGACAGACTCTTCCTCTATGTACTTAATAACTGAACTATAAAAGTATCCTCCACGTGATAAATTTTACACATTTTTTTTAATATACTCCGTATATTTTATCTCCACACCTATTCCGTGTTACTCCGGGTGATTATAAGAGTTGCAAAATGAAGTTTTGGCAATGTCTCTACATTGCATTCCGTAAGATAGAAAGCTGCAACTAGTCGTGATAAGGTGTACGAACCCTGCCCACGCATACAAGCTCTCGAATCATATTCGGACCGGAAATTCATTAGGCTGAATGCAAGATGAATAACAAGTTTATTGAATAGATCTATGTTTCAAATTTTTAACAAGCTTATTCTAGTGTATTAAGTAACCAACCAGAGAAAGATGCAAATGATTAGAGAGATTGACTTAACACCAATATCAATGAGATCCTATGTTGACACAAAAGAAGCATCAATGAGAATCCATGTTGACACAAAAGAAGCATTAATAAGTGAAACTCACGTAATCAACGCCAGATTATTCTAAAGTACTACAGACCAGTCTCCCTCATTACCTTCCTTGACTCCTACATATGATAAGAAATCAGCAACAAAAGCCATGGCTGTGCTAATGTGCCCCACAGTCAAGAACATTCATCAAGAAAACCATATTCAAAATGCAGTTAACATCAGTATCAATGAGAACCCATCATGACACAAAAGAAGCACGCAAAAGTTAAATGCTAAATCCAAAATTTGATTATTAGGCCAACAGCTATCTCCTTGTCTGCCTAGCATTATTTCCTAGTAGTATCCATGAAAGCTCATCCCTGATCTCATTAATTCCTAAGACTACAATTGGTTCCTTCCTAGACATATTTTGGGGGAAACTCACATATATAATCAACACCAAATTATTCTAAAGTACCAACATCAAACCCTCGGCTCATTTTGGAGGTCCGAGGTACTACTACTGCATCTACCTAATAATAGTATAGAAAGACGAGGAGGAGATGAGCCTGAACAACCTAAATCATTTAACTCATCAGAATATGTCAAAAACTAGAAATTTCAAGAACCAAACGGGTTAATAATTAAGAGTGCATTTCTGAAAAAGAAAGAAGGCTAATGAAATTAACAGAGACATAAAATCAAAATATCAATCTCGTGATCTACCCCTCACTAATCAGGATTAGTGATTAATAATAATTAATAAAATCTTAAGATTTTTGATAAATGATTAGTGTGTGTTTTATTTGAATTTGAGTGAGTGAGGTGAGAGTAGGAGGGAAAAATATTTTTGAGTGGAATTTTTTTTGTGAAAATGGAAGATGATTGTGAGGAGAGAATTGCAGCTACTGAATCTTTAACTCTACTACAACAAGGAGCTAACGACAACGACTCTCAATTGCAACTCTTTGTTAAGCCAACACCTTTGAATGATGATTTTGACGAGTATGGAGAGTTTCTCAAAGAAGCTACACAAGAAAGTAAACTTGCACAACATGCAAGCATCTCCAATACACAGGTAAAGCTGTTAGGAGGTTGAAAAATCGATTTTTTTCTTTAAACCCGCCATTTTTTCAACTGTAAAACCTCGGTGCCGGCATGGTCGTAGTATGACTACCATGTCGGCAGACGCGTTACCGGCATGGTATTCATACTTCGACCATGCCGGTAAAGCGATATCCCCCAATTTGAATATTGATCCGGCATAGTATTCTACCAAAAAACTATGCCGGTACGCAGTTAACTTTTTTACCTACCAAGGAATATACTACGGAATATTAAACCGGCATGGGTTCATTGATAGGTTACCATGCCGGAACTGCATAAAAAACATACAGGAAACATTTCCATGTAAACCCAAAAACCGGCATGGAAAATTAATAACCATCAACGCCGGAACCAGTTACCGGCGTGGTACCATCAATTTCGAGAATGCCGGCAGTGGAACCGGCGTTGTTGAGTTTCAAATTTACAATGCCGGTACCTATAAAAAAACATACAGGAATAAATGTTTTCCAGAGCTAGATACCGGCATTACATATCAATTAATTGGAATGCCGGTAGCGTGTATCGGCTTGGGACAATAAATTACGACAGTGCCGGCACCTTCTTTTCCGGCGTTGCTGTCTAATGAATATTGTATGCCGGAATATGTTTCAAATTTGGTCTTCAGTTTTGGCTAAGTTCGACAATGCCGGAACATTGGTCGAGCATGCCGGTACTTGTTTCCGGCATAGTGTTTTAATTTCGTTTGGAACTAATTTTCGTTCGATCTTTAGGTGGTGACATATATTGATCCAACAAATGCAAAGCCGCTTTATCGGGATACGTCGGAATACTATAAAATACCTCCGGTATGTGACTAAAGAATACTTTACTAATGGATGCTAGTAATGAACCTTCTAATGAATGTGAAATTGATCTTATGTAGGGAATAATAGATCGAAATGAAGCAATCGCTTGGGCTAAAGAGACGGATCTTAAGAACATGTGTGTGTTGGTGAGGAATACCGAACGTTCAAAGAGGCGTTTTGAGATGGCTTGCGAGAGAAGTGGAAAATACAAGGAGAAGAATATCCACAAGAGAAAGGATTATGTATATCCAAAGAAGACTAATAGGGTATACAAGACTCGTACGAGGAAGAATGATTGCCCGTTTAAGCTTGTTTTCCGTTTAAATGACATGAACAATTGGGATTGTGAGGTTTTGTGTGGTTGTCATAACCACCGGGATCCGAAAGATTTTGTTGGTCACTCCCTAGTTGCGAAGCTGAAACCTCATGAGTTCGAGGATGTAAAGAGATTGACCAAAACACTTATCAAACCGAGACAAATTCTCAGAGGCTTCAAGGAAAAGGATGCGTCCAACGTGTCTTCTCTACGTATAATTTATAGCGCACAACCAACTATTAGAAGGGTGGAATGGGAAGGGAGGTCCGTTATGCAAGAATTTGAGAAGATGGCTTGGGATTACAACTACACGCGTATCATTAAAAGAGGGCAGGACGAGAAGCCCCTTCAAATATTCATTTCGCATCCTTTGCTTTCAAAATTGGCAAATACATGTTGTGGTGTTCTTATGATGGATTGTACCTACAAGAGAAACAAATACAATATGCCGTTGTTCAACATCGTGGGGCAAACCTCGGACAAGGTAACATTCACATTGGCTTGGTGTTTAATGGAAAACGAGAGGGACTATAATTATCATTGGGCATTACGACAATTGAAATTATTCTTTCGGGAAAATAAACTTCTGAGGGTGATCGTAACCGATCAAGATGATGCATTAATGAAATCTATATCCGACGTCTTCCCGGACGCACAAAATTTCCTATGTACATATCATATACGTCAAAATATCATAAAAACTTGTCATGCCTTGTTTGAACCCACTAAGGCGGATATTAAGAAGAGAATGATTTTCAACTAGAGGAAGACGTTCGAAAGAACAAACTATCCCCCGAAGAATAAGAAGATGAGAGAGGCAAGATAAAGGAGCGAGTGGACAAAGAACATGCGGAAAATCATAAAAAGTGGTTGGAATTTCTAAGAGATTGGGAGAAAGTTTATTGGTCTCTTACCGAGGTTATGTACGAAAAGAGATTGGAGAAGTTTATTGCCGATTGGAACGAAGTTTATCCAACTGCTGTCTGGTATTGTCGGACTCAATGGTTGGATAAGTTCAAGGAAAAATTTGTGCGTGCGTGGACAAAACGGTATAGACACTTCAATACTGAAGCAACTAGTGCAGAGGAGTCCGCTCATGGGAGATTTAAAGATCTCATCCAGTTCGGTCAAGGCAATGTGGTTACGGTCACCGAGGCAATGGAGCAATACTTTAAGGGTGATATCAATATGATCAAGGTGGCTTTTGAGAAAATCTCAATGGAAAGGATGACTCAATTTCTTCGTTATCGTAAGTTGCTCCAAGGGATAGAATTCAACGTCTCTCATTGGGTAATAAAACATATGATGAGACAAATGGAATATGAGAAAAATTACGGAAAACCGGGTGATGTGTGTATTTGTCCCGACATGTCCTCATTGGGGCTTCCGTGTCGTCATATGCTTGTGAAGTATGAAGAAGTGATACCTATTGAGGTTATTGATCCGTTTTGGAAGCAACTATCTTTCTACCCTCCCCCTTCGGGAGATCCCGGGCAATCTCCATGGGATACGAACAAAGGAAAGGAACTATACGAAGCTTACACACGTGGCACCTCGGTAAGCCGACAAGTCTTGTTGAGCTAACTAAGGCTAATTACTCGTCCATGGATCACACAAAGCAAAGAGCCAGGAAAGGGAGATCCAATAGGTAGACCCCAAACTAAAACGTCAAGGAGAAAATAAAGGGTAGAATTGAAAGAAATGACTCAACGTGAAGAAGAACGCGCAGCAAGTAAGAAACGAGATCTAACCGCAAGTGAGATTTCGGAACAAAGGTTCGTGGAAACGCAGGTTCCAAACAAAAGAGGTAGGCCGAGGAAGGAACCGATATCAAGTCAACAACAAACGAAGGATTCCGTATTCACACCAAAAGCCAACTCATCGGAGGTTCCAATGAAGAGGGGTAGGCCGCCAAAGGTATCAACATCAGGTTACAAAGAACAACAAGGTGAGCATTCTGAAGCCATACCTATAGTCGATCTAGCGGAGGTTCCAAGGAAAAGGGGTAGGCCACCAAAGGTATCAACATCAAGTGACAAAGAAAAACAAGGTGAGCATTCCGAAGCCATACCCTTAGTCGATCTAGCGGAGCTTCCAAGGAAAAGGAGCAGGCCACCAAAGGTATCAACATCAAGTGACAAAGAACAACAAGGTGAGCATTCCGAAGCCATACCTATAGTCGATCTAGCGGAGGTTCCAAGGAAAAGGGGTAGGCCACCAAAGGTATCAACATCAAGTGACAAAGAACAACAAGGTGAGCATTCTGAAGCCATACCCATAGTCGATCAGGCGGAGGTTCCAAGGAAAAGGGGTAGGCCACCAAAGGTATCAACATAAAGTGACAAAGAACAACAAGGTGAGCATTCCGAAGCCATACCCATAGTCGATATAACGGAGGTTCCAAGTAAAATGGGTAGGCCTCCAAAGGTATCATCATCAAGTGACATAGAAAAACAAGGTGATGACGCAAAGTTGGTGACAAACCCAAATGATATCAAAGTTGATGTAGTTTTAGTTCCAAGGCGAAGGGGTAGTCCAAGGAAGTATGGACTCCGATCACATATCGAAGACAGTGCAAGTGTAGAGATTGCAGAGGATGTTTTGGATATAATCAAGTTAGAAAAGGGTAACATGAAGATGTATAAAGATCCCAGAACAGGTAGGACAATTAGAAGTTATCATACCAAGATACAGTCTTACATAGACCAACTTCCTGAGGTTATTCGCGAGTATATTGTATATACGGATGATGTCGATGGAGATGGAAATTGTGGCTATCATGTTGTGACAGAACAATTAGGAATCTTTGACACGGCGGTTAGTAGAGGTATGACACATGCCGATATGCTAGAACGAGGATGGCCGAACAAATTGTGAACAAGAGGAGCTTTTATGAGCAATTGGTTGGTGTAGGCGAGGGGTTTGATGTTATGCATTCTCAAATATTAGGGCCCGAGCAAGAGATGAACTTTCTTCCTTCTCAATATTGGATGAGAATGCCGCTTTGTGGGCATCTAGTGGCGGATATATTTAGATGTATTGTTCATTATTTTACCCCCACCGTAGAAGTAACATTTACCCCAAAGTGGCAAAAATGCGAAGGATCCCTTAAGAAGAGAAGAGTTGTTTTGGTGTTCGTGAACGGTAATCATTTCGTAATTCCAAAACTCAAGGACAATTGTCCTTTGCCACCTGTTTGTGGGATGGTAAAAAACAAGGATCTAGATCCCAATATCTGGAAGGGATGGATGACATTGTATGAGGATAATCATCAATTTTGGGATGCGTTGGCCTTATCAAAGAAACCTCTTCAAGAGGAGGAGATTAAAGTTAATACGTGTGGAAGCGATGATGAGTAATTTTGGTATATGTGGTTCACTAATACGCAACCTTTTATTTTTTTTTGGGAAGTTTGAATTGTAAACATTAAATCATATTCTGATGCATATGCCGGCATAGTTGTGTTTTATAATTATTACGCCGGAACTTTTGTGCCGGCGTAGATTGTTGTTTTGGAACCATGCCGGAAATACAGAAAAACATCCAGAGAAATCAGTAAATTCGCCGGCATAGAAGTTAACATCATAACGGTGCCGGTTTTCTGTCATAAACATATTTTCCAAGGAGATTGCAGACCACCGGCATAGTATACAAACACATCTAAATGCCGGAACTCTTTCATTTAGGAAACCGGCATTGATTTTACTCTTTTCGAGCATACCGGTACTGCAGATAACTTACAAATTTATGTGATCTTGCCACATTAAAACTCTGTAAAAGAGGTAATTTGACATAAGTTTATCAACATAATAAATATAATAACAATACTAGATTCTATACCATAACAAACTCCAAAGTTATGTTGTTCCAAACCGAAAACAAATCAAGCATAAACCAAGTCAAGCAAAGAGTTTATCAAACACACAAACAAACACATTGTTCAAGACTCACAAAAAAACATAAAACAACACTAGATTGTTCAAACCAAACTAATACTACAGAAGAAACAGAGGATCACTCGGTTATTGGCTTCTTGTGTGCCCTCTTCTTCCTTTCGCCCCACAAGTCTTTTGCCACCGGATCTTCAATTTTGTCGATCTTTTGCTCGACGTTCTCCATTTCTTTCTTGGTCAGCACCTCTCCTTCCTTGTTCTTTTTATTAAAGAACTTTGACAAATTTCCAATCCGCTTACGCTGTTAAGGAATTATTAAACATGTACTTAGTATGTACAATTTTATAACTTCATAGATATATATTAAAAGATTACTAATGAACAAGACGTACGTACCAACAACGTAACGAGCTGTAGAAGTGCGGGTACAGTTGTCGGAGTTGTGGAGGGACGTGCTGGTGGTAGAGGAACTTCTACCACATCCGATGGTACAACATAAGGATGTGAGTACTTCCGATGGCCTCTTAGGAAGGTTGGTGATGTATTTTCAAATGTTGTTGTAGATAGTGGTAAAACCTAGGTTCTTTCGAACTTGTGAAGGTAACTTTTTTTTTTAGATTTATAAAAATTATATACAAAATATTGACAAATTGGTAGAGAGTTATTGGGACTAAGGACTTGGCCAATTCTCATGCATATGGTACATTTTATTTATCCTTAACAATTATCGTTCAAAACATAAGATGTACAGACTCTTATTTTGCCAATATAGATTCTCAGAATATTAGTTATAAATCGTAAGCATGTGACATCAAACATTTAAGCAAGCATGCCGCATCAAATAAAATGATAACTAATTAATCAAAATCATTTTTTCAATTTTAAATCAATGCAAAAGTCATAAAAAGAATAAATTAAATTTACCAGAATGACGAAAATCGCCTCCTCCGTTGTCCCAATGTTGGGTTTAGCTCATCATGGTGAAATATCTCTCAAAATATTTTATTAACCTCAATTCGTATTTACAAGAAGAGAAAACAATGAAACAGGAAATCTGCAACAGCGCATATGCGTTACAGACCGACTGTTTCAAGTCTCAATTGTTATGCTGAAGATAATTGATGAGTGTTAAAAAGTGCATATTTCTATATATTTTTCTTGGCATTTAACTCATCTTTTGTGCATTAATTCTATATTTTATCCCATATTCTGTATTTTCATTATTTTCAAGAATAAATATTTTTATTAATTAATTTTTCATTTTTAGGTACTAAATAAATCCCGGTTATCTCACGGAGCGAAAAGAGCAAAGGAACGGCAAAGACTCCCGCTAGGAGGAAGCGAAGAATGATGTTTGCAAGAGCCGGATCAACTAGAAGTGGGCTTGAAGAGGAAGAATTGTTCTTAAAGAAGATATGGGCTTGGCATACCCAAGACCCAAAACCCTTACCCAAATCCATTTCCATTATCTATACCCATTTCCATGAGAGCCGTCAGATTGGATCCATCTCATCATCCAACGGTCACCTCATCATTGTGCATCAAACTCCGAAGCTCCTATCAAACACTATAGTACCTAACTCCATCTGAAGCCGTCAGTTTTGTTGTATCTCATGATCCAACGGTCTCTCCTATCGCGCCGTTGGATCATTCCATCACCTTTTCATCCTATGCTTTCGCTTCGATGAGCATCAACCTTTGATACACCCGCCTCACACCCTAGCATCAGAAACCTACACCCTCAACCAAACGAACCCTAATCCCATTTCCATCGACTTCTCCCCCATCTCCTCATTTCTCTGCAACTGCTCCACCCCCATACCCTGCCATCGCCACCACCTCCACTGTCTCCTCTGGCGCAACCACTTCCCCTGCCACAACCATCCTATCTCACCATACCCCAAACCATCATTACCACCTAGCCCCCTATCCTCCTAGCCGAGTTGTTCCATCAATCTCACACTCTTCCTCTCTGAACCCTAGAGTGTGCAGTTGATGACACAAATCAAGCTAGAAACGTAGCAGGAGCAGGAGGAAGAGAAGATAAAGCATGGGTCGAGCTGAATTCGCAAATGGGTGATAAATTGAAAATCCCCAAATTTTAGGGTTTAGAAATTAGGGATTTGATGTAAGCTATAAATAGAAACTGATGTAGAATGTTTAAAGTGTTCTTGGGTCATCCGAGATACCCCCTAATTGGGTTAATTTCATTTCAATTTCCATTTCAAAACAATTTAGGGTTCTTCAATTTCTGTTCATATTCGTTCTTTGCTGTTTAATTCCATCTTTCAATTTTTGTTTCTCACATGTTAGTTAGTTTAATTTCCTGTTTAAATCTTAGAGAAGACCATTGAACCATGTTGGTTAGCCATTTGGGTTAGACCCTGTTGAGCTCAAAACACTTAGGTTAGTGACATTTCAAGGGTTAACTGGCTTGTGATTAGTGGTGCTTTAAACAGACCATTAATGCTAGGAGTTAGTAATAATCTAAGGGATGAACAAACCATATTAGTTAGAAACCTAGGAACCTAAATGACCTGTGATTGTTTATGCTTTAATCAGATAGGCAATGCTAGGGGTTAATCTAAGGATTTTAGGTAGTTAACTAGCCACATGAAAAGGATTTATCCTAGGCTAACTAGCTAGGTGAAAGAGAATTCTCATCCATCTCCATACACTTCCATTCCCACTGTTTTCATTTTCTTCACTACTTTTTCCACTTTGTTTCTTTGTCACTGCCTTTGGCTCACTGCCACTGAATTTTCTTGTTCACTGTCACTTGTTTCATCACTTCAATTCACACCCAAGTCTCTGTGGTTCGACCCTGCCTTGCACACTCACTACAACAGACTCTGTGCACTTGCAGGTATCATTTCTGTGACTCTTTTAGAGAGCCACCAAGTTTTTGGCGCCGTTGCCGGGGACTTGGCGTTGTGTGGTTGTTGTTCTTTTTATCTTACTTTGATGTTTTTTTTTTGTGTAACTTAGCTGCTGTGTAGTGTAACTTAGCTGCATTGCATACTGTCATGTCATAGTTGCATATCATTGCATAATTTGCATAACTTAGGAGCATTTTCATCTTGCATTTGCATATTCATCCTGCATCATCTTTTTTCTTGCATCTTAGTAGCTCTGTAACCTGCTGTGTAGTGCAAGCATCTCTGGCCATGTTTATCTTGTAGCAGTTGCATATCTTGCTATCAAGTTATTGAAACTTCTGGAACTAAGAACTTGGTTGAGTGACAGGTACTGCTGAACCTGTGCTGCTGCTGGTGCTGCTACTAATTGGTGCTGAGCCTCTGGTGCTCTTGCTGTTGTTGCTGCAGCTGTGCTGCTACTTTCTTCTTCTCCCTGCTGTTGCTGCTACTTCTTCCTGCTGCTGCTGGTGCTTGGGCCATTGCTACAGCTAGCCTCTGGTGCTTCTGTTGTTTTCCTTCTGCTATTGTTGAGTTGCTGGTCTGAGCTTGTTGCTGAGAGCCAAAGCCCAACTGGGCCTCTCCAACAAAAGTTTAGGAAGATCCAAAGCCCAACTGGGCTTGTGCAACTTAAGAAAAGGGATAAAAGCCCAACTGGGCTTCCCTCCAAAAAGGTAAGCCTAAACCCAAACCCAAATTTTTTGGGCCTGTAATTTTTTTGGTTTGTATTGTTATTCTCTTTTGGGCTTGTAATTGTAATTATCTTTTTGGGCATGTAATAATTATTTTAATTTTATTTCTTTTACTTTTTTTTTATTTGGGATTGTAATAATTTTATTTTTATTTTTATTTTCTTTTTTTTTTGTGGGTTTGTAATAATTAGTTTTATTTTTATTTCTTTCTTTATTTGGGCTTGTAATTTAGTTGTTTGTTAGGCTTGTAGTTTCTTTTAAACTAAAATTTGGGCTTCAAAACCCAACACAAAAAAAAAAAAAAAAAAATTGCTCCTAATTCAAAAACCAAATTTTTAATCCCATAAAAACCAAAGTTTTAAAACCCATAAAAACCAAAATTTTCCCAAAAAACCAAATTTTTGAAAACCCTTTAAAACCAAATAGTGGGCTTTGTGTCTTTTCAATATGGGCCAACCTAGTGCTCTCCATGAATACATGTATCCCACAATAAAAATTCCATTATCATGTATTGTCTTACCTCAAACCAATAACCCTTTTAAAATAAATGCAAGCATGATACAAATACTTCCTATATTTCGAGGGTTCGATTCTGAGAACCCCTATACTCATGTAAGAGAGTTTAAACAAACTTGTCGGACTATGCAACCTGATCATATGTCCGAAGACTCTCTGAAATTGTTGTTTACATTTTCTCTAAAGGAAAGGGCCAAAACATGGTTTTACGGTTTGAGACCACAATCAATCAACACTTGGGACCAACTCACAGATCTATTTTTTAAAAAATTCTTTCCACATCATAGGACCATCGCTATTCGTCAAAGTATCAATTGTTTTGTCCAATTGGATGAGGAAACTGTTTTTGACTATTTTGAACGTTTTAATGATTTGTTGAGCGAATGTCCACACCATGGATTTGAGAAGTGGAGACTTGTCGCTATCCTCTATGAGGGACTAGACTTTAAATCTCGATCCATGGTTGAGTGTATGTGTAATGGTGAATTTCTTGATAAAACTGTGGATGATGCATGGAAATTTTTAGCTGAGATTGCGGAGAAAACCCGTCAATGGGAATCCATTAGGGAAACTGAGACACTATCACATGATATAGGTGGTAATGAATTGAACTTTGAAAATAGCATGTCTAGTCCTTCTCATGTGTATGATATTGAATATGAACCTAATCTAGAGGAACATGAGTTGACTAATGACACCACAACTGCTAATAGGGACAAGTATGCTATTACTATGATGATGATGATGATAATGTTATGTTAGAAGAACATGTCTATGCTGAAATGTTGTGGAACCTTTGGTTTAAAATACAATAGGCTTTTCTTCCCCGACCTTCATGATGATATTTCTTCTAATATTCCATATGCATGTGATGTTGTTACTGATTTTGATATTGTGCAATTATCCTGTGAAGAGCATGACTTAGGTAAATCTTCTGTTGACACTAATGATCCTATGCAGGAAAACATAGTTGATGTGTCTGATTCCATACTTAAGCCACAATATATTGCTTCTGTTGATGATAATTTGAATATATCGGATAACCACGATTCTGAATTAGGACTTGTGCAAATTTTTTTGTGATGATGAGCATGCTACACATCTTGAGTGTGACTTAGATAATGCTGATGTGACTGATAATATTGATACTCTTGATCTCATGCATGTGAGACACTTAGATGTCACTTTCTTGCCTAAGTCACAATCTGATAGCCTTCCACCCAACCTAGAGTTGGTTTGTACCCATATTGTCAAACCAATTTTTCTGAGAGTCCCTAATCTAGGTTTGGAACTGTGTGCTTCCCAAGTCCTTTTGGACTATTTGCATCTAAGTATAATATCTTTGAGGAACCACAGTTGGAATTAGCATGTGTACCCGTCCCTAGCAAAGTTCATTTCGAATTAGACCTTGTGCATGATGAACCCCAAAAACTGCGAGATTTTGTATCCAAAATTTTATCTGTTGAAAAATCCAGGTTTGGGGGTAGCTCATTTTGTTTCACAGCTTCACTTGCATGCCTATCATATTATTATTGTGTGAAGCTGTTGAAACCTCTACACTTTGTCTTTTGGGTTGATCCTCAACTCTTTAGATTGTTAGTGTATGGTGAATTTTTGTATATAATCCAGTAGATAAAAATTTTAAAAATCCTTTTGTTCCTTTTGTATATATTTTCTAATCCAATATGATCTCGGCTGACATATGTTGGATTCTTGCCTTGAATAACGGAGTTCTAATCTTGCTTTCGCCGAAATCGGGTATTCTCTTTCCTTTTTCTCTACTCAACATGATCCTCTTCATATGTTGTATTATAATTTTGTTCATATTTTGAAACATTGAGGACAATGTTTAGTTTAGTTTTGGGGGTGAAAAGTAGATACTTTGATAATATGCCATAATTGAAAACAAGAACTCCTTCTTTTTGAAAAAAATTTAAAAATTCCAAAAAAAAAATTAAAAAATGATAAAAAAAAAACATAAAAATGGAGCTCATTTACCTTGAAATGTTGACTCTTGTGCAAATATGTAATTTTTAGGAGTCTTAGTCTAGATATTTAGGCACCCTGATTCTAGCACAATTCACATAGTGATAAGAAATTTGCACGCGCACGATCTACCAATACATGTATAGCCTCATCCTTGAGGTGTTCTATCGGAAGTTTAGTTGCCAATCACTTTAGAATACTGAACGAAACTTGACTAGCTTGTTCTTTTGGTTGGGATAGAAGGTGGAGGTTACATTAAGAAAACAACCATCGAATTTAACTGGGTGCATCAAAAAGGGCTACCTCTTGCTAAGAGTCATGTAATTTTTTTGTTTCCTTTTGTATATGTATCAAAAGTATTGCTTGTTAAAAAAAAATGATGTATATATTCAGAAGGAAAAAAAACAAAAAAAAAAAAGTCAAAAAAAAAAAAGAATGAAAAAAATGAAAAAATCAATCAAGTATTTATCAATTCCATCCTCTCTTGTTCCAAAAATAAAAGAGAGTAGTCAATGTAAATAAGAGTCATGTAAAGAGTCATCTTTTGTGTTTTATTGTAATAAGCAAGGAAGGGTGTATGCCATTGATGTACAACGCGAGTAATTGTGAAATACCTCCAACTCATTCACAATTCTCGTAAAGTCCGGACAGCTAGCTAGATTTCGACCTTGGTTCTTAGCCTGAGAAACTATCTCTTGGTGATTAGTAGTCATAACATCCGATCTTTCTTTACACATGTGTAGATACACTTTACACTCTTATCACGTGTCTTTATTTGTTATCAGTGCTAGGATTGTGCCTTTGATAGCTAGATTGACATCTCCATTTTGCTGTGAGCTTAAACTGTCTTGCACATGTCACATTTCATGGAATCTGAGCTTATATTTTTGCCTAGAACTTTGTAGGTACGTTCTAAGCAAACCTTCACGAGACTTCAACTCGTCCACTAGGGACACTTAGTGGTTTAAAAGGCTTATTGCATTCGCTAAATGCAATCGAGAGACCAGCGACAGTGGTATAGGTAGGATTTCCTTAGTTTTGTTTTACTTGAGGACAAGTAAAATTCAGGTTTGGGGGTATTTGATGAGTGCTAAAAAGTGCATATTTCTATATATTTTTCTTGGCATTTAACTCATCTTTTGTGCATTAATTCTATATTTTATCCCATATTCTGTATTTTCATTGTTTTCAAGAATAAATATTTTTATTAATTAATTTTTCATTTTTAGGTACTAAATAAATCCTGGTTATCTCACGGAGCGAAAAGAGCAAAGGAACGACAAAGACTCCCGCTAGGAGGAAGCGAAGAATGATGTTTGCAAGAGCCGGATCAATTAGAAGTGGGCTTGAAGAGGAAGAATTGTTCTTAAAGAAGATATGGGCTTGGCATACCCAAGACCCAAAACCCTGACCCAAATCCATTTCCATTATCCATACCCATTTCCATGAGAGCCGTCAGATTGGATCCATCTCATCATCCAACGGTCACCTCATCATTGTGCATCAAACTCCGAAGCTCCTATCAAACACTATAGTACCTAACTCCATCTGAAGCCGTCAGTTTTGTTGTATCTCATGATCCAACGGTCTCTCCTATCGCGCCGTTGGATCATTCCATCACCTTTTCATCCTATGCTTTCGCTTCGATGAGCATCAACCTTTGATACACCCGCCTCACACCCTAGCATCAGAAACCTACACCCTCAACCAAACGAACCCTAATCCCATTTCCATCGACTTCTCCCCCATCTCCTCATTTCTCTGCAACTGCTCCACCCCCATACCCTGCCATCGCCACCACCTCCACTGTCTCCTCTGGCGCAACCACTTCCCCTGCCACAACCATCCTATCTCACCATACCCCAAACCATCATTACCACCTAGCCCCCTATCCTCCTAGCCGAGTTGTTCCATCAATCTCACACTCTTCCTCTCTGAACCCTAGAGTGTGCAGTTGATGACACAAATCAAGCTAGAAACGTAGCAGGAGTAGGAGGAAGACAAGATAAAGCATGGGTCGAGCTGAATTCGCAAATGGGTGAGAGAAATTGAAAATCCCCAAATTTTAGGGTTTAGAAATTAGGTATTTGATGTAAGCTATAAATAAAAACTGATGTAGAATGTTTAAAGTGTTCTTGGGTCATCCGAGATACCCCCTAATTGGGTTAATTTCATTTCAATTTCCATTTCAAAGCAATTTAAGGTTCTTCAATTTCTGTTCGTATTTGTTCTTTGCTGTTTAATTCCATCTTTCAATTTTTGTTTCTCACATGTTAGTTAGTTTAATTTCCTGTTTAAATCTTAGAGAAGACCATTGAACCATGTTGGTTAGACATTTGGGTTAGACCCTGTTGAGCTCAAAACACTTAGGTTAGTGACATTCCAAGGGTTCACTGGCTTGTGATTAGTGGTGCTTTAAACAGACCATTAATGCTAGGAGTTAGTAATAATCTAAGGGATGAACAAACCATATTAGTTAGAAACCTAGGAACCTAAATGACCTGTGATTTTTTATGCTTTAATCAGATAGGCAATGCTAGGGGTTAATCTAAGGATTTTAGGTAGTTAACTAGCCACATGAAAAGGATTTATCCTAGGCTAACTAGCTAGGTGAAAGAGAATTCTCATCCATCTCCATACACTTCCATTCCCACTGTTTTCATTTTCTTCACTACTCTTTCCACTTTGTTTCTTTGTCACTGCCTTTGGCTCACTGCCACTGAATTTTCTTGTTCACTGTCACTTGTTTCATCACTTCAATTCACACCCAAGTCTCTGTGGTTCGACCCTGCCTTGCACACTCACTACAACAGACCCTGTACACTTGCAGCCACCAATAATCGTTACAAATCTGAAGATAAATATTGCAAACGAGGATGAAGAAACTGTTACAATGAAGATAAACGTTGCAATCCAGTTGAAGAAACTGTTTCGACGGATGAATAAACCGTCGCCGTTTCCCTGTTCTTCACGAGCAGCAGGAGCAGCAGCAACAGAGTTCTGAAAACTCTTGATTCACGCCTCCTGAGCTCTCCTATCGACCCCAAACTCTCGACCACCCTTCCAGGACTCATGTAGCTACTATTTATACATTTTAGGCGCATCAAATCTCTCCATTAATTCCTCAAAATCTTCACAGTAAAGGAAAATTATTCTTGGGAATAATTTCCTATTTTCTTTCTATGCATGCGTTAATTGTCTTGAAAATTTCCACAATATGTTGATACGCAACCTAGGAGAATATCTGCACTTAATTTCCACAACCCATGCATCATCTTCACGAAATTTTCTTTCCAAGTTTAACCGATATCTCTTCTTTCCTGTTTTAATCGAGAATCGATTATCTGGCCAAATTTGATCGATCCCAACCACCAAAATATATTCTTATATACATATCACATATACCCATTAAGTTTCAGCGATTTAATCACCTTAAAACACCTTCAAAAATCGATTGGCAAATCTGCCAGTACATGAAGAAATTTTCCCGCCAAATATTATTTTCAAATTCTGGGAAGAAAGTGACCTCCCCCTAATCCATCCCTGGGGTCCCTTTAGCAATTGGGGTGGAAATAGTAATTTTCTGGATTCCTCGGGCACATTTCTGGGACGCTTCCGGTGCATTTCTGGGGTGCCTTTAGTACTCTATCCTGGGGTATAAAACACCACTTTTTGATCCAATATCGCCGCAAGAGCTTATTTCTCTAAAAACATCTACAAGAACACAAAATAACACAATGAGTACTTAATCGAGTCTAACAATACATAAAATTGAGAACAAAATAGACACATAAATGCGTCTATCAAATACCCCCAAACTTATTATTTGCTAGTCCTCGAGCAAATTTATTCTAGAAAGGAAAATCATTTGAACCCCTAGGTGGCCCTAGTGGAGGAGTGTTGTCTCCGAAGGGTTTACCAGAGGTGTACCCACAAAACCAACACTCAAGACCCTAGCTATCTACGCAGAACCTTGGAAAGCACTAAAGAACCTCCTTGGTTGGCATACAATTATTGACTCTAAGAGGAAGAACCCTGATGCGAAATTCCAATTGTTGTACACGAGTTTGCACTCAAGCATACTAAAATTCATATAAGTGACAGATCTCTACTAAGATAGTTTCACGATGGACATCATATTCGGAGTCAGACTAATCACATGAAAAGATTAAGAAGATGGAAAAAGAAAAATGTAGATGGTTGAAAAGCGAACGGTGTTTCCCATATCTGTCTGAAGGCCTCTGCCAAGATGAACCTAACCTAAATGACTGAGATATCGGTCTGACTAATATTAACACACTGGCATATACAAGGGAACCAGTGGTCAATAACTTAAATCTAGATCAACAAACTGGCAAATACAAGGGAACCAGCAGTTGACTACACATAACAATAACCATTTTTTTTATTTTTTTTTAACTTAACGGCATGAATAGATCTTTTTGATCCAAGCGCATGCTTCTTGTCAGCAGATTACACGATAGTTCCCACGGGTCCTGCATTCCACGCTTGCTTAGGCGACGGAAACACGGAGAACACACGCATATTGCTATCCAAGTGTTAATACTTATTCCGATTGGTCTAACTGGTCCGGTCTTTTTTTTTTTTTTTTTGGTAACTCAGTCACTCTAATTCACCCTAGCAGTGGTAACAACTTGAATCGTGTGCCCCACCAAATCACTTGAAATAAAAGAAAACTGAAAATAGAAAGTGAAAAGGACTCGACGAGATATGGCGAAACTATCATGTTATTTCTAACACCTGAGCTATGTGCTTTTATGAATAGACTCTATAGATGTTTCCATCTAGTCAGATTGGTTCCTCAACTCCTACAACCAAAATGCTTCCATCCACTTAGATTGGTTAGTGCCATCCTAAATACGCATAAATTTGTAGGCTCTGGAGTTTATTTATTCATACTGCAACTAAAAATTTTCTCCCATACCCCCAAACTTAAATCTAACATTGTCCTCAATGTTCTAAAGATGAAATTAAAAGCATGAACAAGGAGAAACTGTTACCATTTGAAGCAAAAGAGATAAGGAAAGATATTACCGTGTTGCATGAGATTGGGTTACCTCCCAAGAAGTGCTAAGTTTAAAGTCTTTAGCCAGACATCGGAAAGGATTAATCTACTCGAACCATAAAGTAACAGTCGAAATAACTGTGGGTCTTCAAAACGAAATAGAGCTGACCAAAGGAAACTACAATAACCCAAGAAAGTGAACAAGGATAACATGCCCTTATCTAGTTTCCTGATTAAGATATTTATATCTAAATGTGGTTCAGGTTCTATGAAAGGGTCTAAATAAAATATTTTCCTCGGATGCATTTCCTCATAGGTTGGATCCAAATTATTAGGTCCTAGAGTCTGGAAAAACTCAAATAAGAACTTAGAATCACAAAATAATAATAACCTAAATAATTGAGGATCCTCTAAGTCAATCAGGTTTGACTTATATAATTGACCACAGTGAGAGTAGTGGTCATTCTTAAGCAAATGTGTCGATTCTAATTTCCTAAAGCATTTAGGTCTAGTCTCACAACTTAATATTCGACATATTTGGAATATAAACGTTCCCACAGTTGGAAGAAAACTATTTGGTGGGAAAACAAAGTCAATCTGGGGATCATAGCCTGGGCAAACCACATCAACCAGAGGATGGGTTTCTAACGACTGAACTCCTTCATGGACATCATTAGGCTCGGGAAAACGAGTATGAAGGTAATCTTGTAAAATGGTCGAGGCACAGATATCAAGTCCTAAGTGTAGGGACTTTTTGAGAGTTAAAGGTAAGGCACTAGGGAAGTGATAATCACCCCCAAACTTAGAGTTTTCAGTGTCTCTAGATAGACCTCTAATTATTTCTTGAATTTCCGTATCTTCAGAGTCCTTAAAATATTCAAGAGATTCTTCTAAGTTATTATCAGGTAGTGCATCTTTACTCATCTCTACGGGTCTATCTTCTTCTTACAAGACTATTGTTTCTAAGTCGTTAGACTCTAAAACAGTACTTTCGAAATGAACCCGTTCCTCTAAACCACTATCGGCTTCGTAATCAAAAGGAAAATCTACATCGTCTAAAACGGTGGTATCCCTAATCAAATCCTCGTCCTTTTGAATAGGTGAATAATCATAAAAATTATTTGGATTTGAACTAGAAATAATATAATCACTATAAAGCTCAATTGGATTACTAGACTCCTGATCACTATGCCTACATATTTCAGATTCTTCATTACTGCTATCATCATCATCATAGTACGAAGATGATTGAACCTTATCTAAATAAGTAATGTCTTTTATTCTAACCTCGTCCTCTAAATTAGGCAAATATTCACTATTTACATCAAGGGTAAAATTGGAAACACTATTTTGGAAATTTAGATCTTTTAGAGAAGTTCTATTCTGGGTCTCTAACAAAAGATTTTGGGCCGACTCACATGAATTCCTTATAGTATCGTGTATAGAAGGTTCACTCATGGGTGCATTTTGTTTATTCATTTCTAACACAAACCTATTTGTATTCTCAGTTAATTGTTTGAGAGACTCTTCTAGAGGAAGAACAGGTTCAGAAGGATCATAATAGGGACTAGTTTTCAATAGTTTGATTGTATCCTCTAGAGACGAAGAACTAGTACTATAATCTTCTTGCTCGTAAGACTGATGCATGTGTGGATAGTAATTGAGCTCACCAGGGTATGACCCATATCCTTCCAAAGGATGGCGTTCCCAACCACTATTCCCAACATGGTCATAAAAAGGATGATGTCCATATTCAAATTCAGGTCGATAATCATTGTATTGGCTTCTATCATACCAGTTCGACATTCTTAATTGCAAGGGAATTCTACAGAACCACAAACAAGGCCGACTCGACTCCACCAAAACAAACCTAAAGATTTCTAGCAAACAAAAAGCATGATGGCTCCACTTAGATTGTTTCTAGACCAGCTTCTATCTTTCGAAAGAGAATTCGTTGCAATTTGAGCAAACCCCTCTGGAATCAATCCGAGTCAAAGTAAGTTGAACTGAGGCGAGGGAAGCTCAGTGGAGCTTTGATACCCAAGGCCTCATCGCTATCACAAGGCGGCGCAGTCACGCATTCAACTCACAGAAACCATCATGAACTTTGGAGTGTGCTTGAAGAGCAACCAATATTTTTCGAACGAGTTTCCTATTAAGCTCGTTACCCTATCGGTCTCGTTCTATTCCAAATTTTAAGCTTGGGTTCGCGTTAGGTTTCGTTTTCCTAAGGCGGGCAAGAAGGGAGTGGTGATAAAATCCAAACCCTTATCTTGTATTGGCCAGGCCTTGCCCTTTACTAGGAATTTAAAAACAGTCCAAATTCGTCCTCAAACAATTAGCACCTTAAGGCAGACAGTAACTCGCTTACAGGAGATTCGCGAGTGTTTCGATGGACTTACCTCCCGTACCATACGGGGGATGAACCGTTGAAGTCGACTCGGGCCACGACTCCTATGTCGTGTACGAACCCGAGGGGCCGAGACGATATAGTAATCGTCGTCCTTCCCTGCACACAGTTTATATAAATTTTTTTTGTTTAATAATACCCTTTCGTAGGGTTAAAAATAAATAAATAAAGATAATGTTAAAGTCCAAGAGTCCAGTCCAAAGTCCAAATAAAGTAAAGTGCAAAATAAAAAGAAAAATAACCTAAAAAAAATATAAAAGTCTCTCTTTTCTATATATATAAAAAAAAATATATATTCCTCTTTCGCTCCTTTCGCTTTAAGCTTTTCCTTCCAAGGTCCTTAGTACTCCACTTCGAACCTGCAAATCAAAGACAAAAAGAAACGTAAAAAGGAAATAAATAATAAACCTAAAAAAAAAAAATTCTACCTAAGCACAGGTCCGCGTCGGCGGCGCCAAAAATTTGATGTATTTTCAGATGTTGTTGTAGATAGTGGTATAAACTAGGTTCTTTCGAACTTGTGAAGGTAACTTTTTTTTTTTAGATTTATAAAAATTATATACAAAAATATTGACAAATTGGTAGAGAGTTATTGGGACTAAGGACTTGGCCAATTCTCATGCATATGGTACATTTTATTTATCCTTAACAATTATCGCTCAAAACATAAAATGTACAGACTCTTATTTTGCCAATATAGATTCTCAGAATATTAGTTATAAATCATAAGCATGTGACATCAAACATTTAAGCAAGCATGCCGCATCAAATAAAATGATAACTAATTAATCAAAATCATTTTTTCAAATTTAAATCAATCCAAAAGTCATAAAAAGAATAAATTAAATTTACCAGAATGACGAAAATCGCCTCCTCCGTTGTCGCAATGTTGGGTTTAGCTCATCATGGTGAAATACCTCTCAAAATATTTTATTAAGCTCAATTCATATTTACAAGAAGAGAAAACAATGAAACAGGAAATCTGCAACAGCGCATATGCGTTACAGACCGATTGTTTCAAGTCTCAACTGTTATGCTGAAGATAATCGTTACAAATTTGAAGATAAATGTTGCAAACGAGGATGAAGAAACTGTTACAATGAAGATAAACGTTGCAATCCAGTTGAAGAAACTGTTTCGACGGATGAATAAACCGTCGTCGTTTCCCTGTTCTTCACGAGCAGCAGGAGCAGCAGCAACAGAGTTCTGAAAACTCTTGATTCACGCCTCCCGAGCTCTCCTCTCGACCCCAAACTCTCCACCACCCTTCCAGGACTCATGTAGCTACTATTTATACATTTTAGGCGCATCAAATCTCTCCATTAATTCCTCAAAATCTTCACAGTAAAGAAAAATTATTCTTGGGAATAATTTCCTATTTTCTTTCTATGCATGCGTTAATTGTCTTGAAAATTTCCACAATATGTTGATACGCAACCTAGGAGAATATCTGCACTTAATTTCCACAACCCATGCAGCATCTTCACGTAATTTTATTTCCAAGTTTAACCGATATCTCTTCTTTCCTGTTTTAATCGAGAATCGATTATCTGGCCAAATTTGATCGATCCCAACCACCAAAATATCTTCTTATATACATATCACATATACCCATTAAGTTTCAGCGATTTAATCACCTTAAAACACCTTCAAAAATCGATTGGCAAATCTGCCAGTACATGAAGAAATTTTCCCGCCAAATATTATTTTCAAATTCTGGGAAGAAAGTGACCTCCCCCTAATCCATCCCTGGGGTCCCTTTAGCAATTGGGGTGGAAATAGTAATTTTTCTGGATTCCTCGGGCACATTTCTGGGACGCTTCTGGTGCATTTCTGGGGTGCCTTTAGTACTCTATCCTGGGGTATAAAACACCACTTTTTGAGCCAATATCGCCGCAAGAGCTTATTTCTCTAAAAACATCTACAAGAACACAAAATAACACAATAAGTACTTAATCGAGTCTAACAATACATAAAATTGAGAACAAAATAGACACATAAATGCGTCTATCAAATACCCCCAAACTTATTATTTGCTAGTCCTCGAGCAAATTTATTCTAGAAAGGAAAATCATTTGAAACCCTAGGTGGCCCTAGTGGCGGAGTGTTGTCTCCGGAGGGTTTACCAGAGGTGTACCCACAAAACCAATACTCAAGACCCTAGCTATCTACGCAGAACCTTGGAAAGGACTAAAGAACCTCCTTGGTTGGCATACAATTATTGACTCTAAGAGGAAGAACCCTGATGAGAAATTCCAATTTTTGTACACGAGTTTGCACTAAAGCATACTAAAATTCATATAAGTGACAGAGCTCTACTAAGATAGTTTCACGATGGACATCATACTCGGAGTCAGACTAATCACATGAAAAGATTAAGAAGATGGAAAAAGAAAAATGTAGATGGTTGAAAAGCGAACGGTGTTTCCCATATCTGTCTGAAGGCCTCTGCCAAGATGAACCTAACCTAAATGACTGAGATACCGGTCTGACTAATATTAACACACTGGCATATACAAGGGAACCAGTGGTCAATAACTTAAATCTATATCAACAAACTGGCAAATACAAGGGAACCAGCAGTTGACTACACATAACAATAACCATTTTTTTTTTACTTAACGGCATGAATAGATCTTTTTGATCCAAGCGCATGCTTCTTGTCAGCAGATTACACGATAGTTCCCATGGGTCCTGCATTCCACGCTTGCTTAGGCGACGGAAATATGGAGAACACACGCATATTTCTATCCAAGTGTTAATACTTATTCCGATTGGTCTAACTGGTCCGGTCTTTTTTTTTCTTTTTTTTTTTTTTTTTTTGGTAACTCAGTCACTCTAATTCACCCTAGCAGTGGTAACAACTTGAATCGTGTGCCCCACCAAATCACTTGAAATAAAAGAAAACTGAAAATAGAAAGTGAAAAGGACTCGACGAGATATGGCGAAACTATCATGTTATTTCTAACACCTGAGCTATGTGCTTTTATGAATAGACTCTATAGATGTTTCCATCTAGTCAGATTGGTTCCTCAACTCCTACAACCAAAATGCTTCCATCCACTTAGATTGGTTAGTGCCATCCTAAATACGCACAAATTTCTAGGCTCTGGAGTTTATTTATTCATACTGCAACTAAAAATTTTCTCCCATACCCCCAAACTTAAATCTAACATTGTCCTCAATGTTCTAAAGATGAAATTAAAAGCATGAACAAGGAGAAACTGTTACCATTTGAAGCAAAAGAGATAAGGAAAGATATTACCGTGTTGCATGAGATTGGGTTACCTCCCAAGAAGTGCTAAGTTTAAAGTCTTTAGCCAGACATCGGAAAGGATTAATCTACTCGAACCATAAAGTAACAGTCGAAATAACTGTGGGTCTTCAAAACGAAATAGAGCTGACCAAAGGAAACTACAATAACCCAAGAAAGTGAACAAGGATAACATGCCCTTATCTAGTTTCCTGATTAAGATATTTATATCTAAATGTGGTTCAGGTTCAGGTTCTATGAAAGGGTCTAAATAAAATATTTTCCTCGGATGCATTTCCTCATAGGTTGGATCCAAATTATTAGGTCCTAGAGTCTGGAAAAACTCAAATAAGAACTTAGAATCACAAAATAATAATAACCTAAATAATTGAGGATCCTTTAAGTCAATCAGGTTTGACTTACATAATTGACCACAGTGAGAGTAGTGGTCATTCTTAAGCAAATGTGTCGATTCTAATTTCCTAAAGCATTTAGGTCTAGTCTCACAACTTAATATTCGACATACTTGGAATATAAACGTTCCCACAGTTGGAAGAAAACTATTTGGTGGGAAAACAAAGTCAATCTGGGGATCATAGCCTGGGCAAACCACATCAACCAGAGGATGGGTTTCTAACGACTGAACTCCTTCATGGACATCATTAGGCTCGGGAAAACGAGTATGAAGGTAATCTTGTAAAATGGTCGAGGCACAGATATCAAGTCCTAAGTGTAGGGACTTTTTGAGAGTTAAAGGTAAGGCACTAGGGAAGTGATAATCACCCCCAAACTTAGAGTTTTCAGTGTCTCTAGATAGACCTCTAATTATTTCTTGAATTTCCGTATCTTCAGAGTCCTTAAAATATTCAAGAGATTCTTCTAAGTTATTATCAGGTAGTGCATCTTTACTCATCTCTACGGGTCTATCTTCTTCTTCCAAGACTATTGTTTCTAAGTCGTTAGACTCTAAAACAGTATTTTCGAAATGAACCCGTTCCTCTAAACCACTATCGGCTTCGTAATCAAAAGGAAAATCTACATCGTCTAAAACGGTGGTATCCCTAATCAAATCCTCGTCCTTTTGAATAGGTGAATAATCATAAAAATTATTTGGATTTGAACTAGAAATAATATAATCACTATAAAGCTCAATTGGATTACTAGACTCCTGATCACTATGCCTACATATTTCAGATTCTTCATTACTGCTATCCTCATCATAGTATGAAGATGATTGAACCTTATCTAAATAAGTAGTGTCTTTTATTCTAACCTCGTCCTCTAAATTAGGCAAATATTCACTATTTACATCAAAGGTAAAATTGGAAACATTATTTTGGAAATTTAGATCTTTTAGAGAAGTTCTATTCTGGGTCTCTAACAAAAGATTTTGGGCCGACTCACATGAATTCCTTATGGTATCGTGTATAGAAGGTTCACTCATGGGTGCATTTTGTTTATTCATTTCTAACACAAACCTATTTGTATTCTCAGTTAATTGTTTGAGAGACTCTTCTAGAGGAAGAACAGGTTCAGAAGGATCATAATAGGGACTAGTTTTCAATAGTTTGATTGTATCCTCTAGAGACGAAGAACTAGTACTATAATCTTCTTGCTCGTAAGACTGATGCATGTGTGGATAGTAATTGAGCTCACCAGGGTATGACCCATATCCTTCCAAAGGATGGCGTTCCCAACCACTATTCCCAACATGGTCATAAAAAGGATGATGTCCATATTCAAATTCAGGTCGATACTCATTGTATTGGCTTCTATCATACCAGTTCGACATTCTTAATTGCAAGGGAATTCTATAGAACCACAAACTAGGCCGACTCGACTCCACCAAAACAAACCTAAAGATTTCTAGCAAACAAAAAGCATGATGGCTCCACTTAGATTGTTTCTAGACCAGCTTCTATCTTTCGAAATGGAATTCGTTGCAATTTGAGCAAACCCCTCTGGAATCAATCCGAGTCAAAGTAAGTTGAACTGAGGCGAGGGAAGCTCAGTGGAGCTTTGATACCCAAGGCCTCATCGCTATCATAAGGCGGCGCAGTCACGCATTCAACTCACAGAAACCATCATGAACTTTGGAGTGTGCTTGAAGAGCAACCAATATTTTTCGAACGAGTTTCCTATTAAGCTCGTTACCCTATCGGTCTCGTTCTATTCCAAATTTTAAGCTTGGGTTCGCGTTAGGTTTCGTTTTCCTAAGGCGGGCAAGAAGGGAGTGGTGATGAAATCCAAACCCTTATCTTGTATTGTCCAGGCCTTGCCCTTTACCAGGAATTTAAAAACAGTCCAAATTCGTCCTCAAACAATTAGCACCTTAAGGCAGACAATAACTCGCTTACAGGAGATTCGCGAGTGTTTCGATGGACTTACCTCCCGTACCAGACGGGGGATGAACCGTTGAAGTCGACTCGGGCCACGACTCCTATGTCGTGTACGAACCCGAGGGGCCGAGACGATATAGTAATCGTCGTCCTTCCCTGCACACAGTTTATATAATTTTTTTTTGTTTAATAATACCCTTCCGTAGGGTTAAAAATAAATAAATAAAGATAATGTTAAAGTCCAAGAGTCCAGTCCAAAGTCCAAATAAAGTAAAGTGCAAAATAAAAATAAAAATAACTTAAAAAAAATATAAAATCTCTTTTTTTTTTCTCTTTTCTATATATAAAAAAATATATATATATTCCTCTTTCGCTCCTTTCGCTTTAAGCTTTTCCTTCCAAGGTCCTTAGTACTCCACTTCGAACCTGCAAATCAAAGACAAAAAGAATTGTAAAAAGGAAAAAAAATAATAAACCTAAAAAAAAAAATTCTACCTAAGCATAGGTCCGCGTCGGCGGCGCCAAAAATTTGAGGTATTTTCAAATGTTGTTGTAGATAGTGGTATAAACTAGGTTCTTTCGAACTTGTGAAGGTAACTTTTTTTTTTAGATTTACAAAAATTACATACAAAAATATTGACAAATTGGTAGAGAGTTATTGGGACTAAGGACTTGGCCAATTCTCATGCATATGGTACATTTTATTTATCCTTAACAATTATCGCTCAAAACATAAAATGTACAGACTCTTATTTTGCCAATATAGATTCTCAGAATATTAGTTATAAATCGTAAGCATGTGACATCAAACATTTAAGCAAGCATGCCGCATCAAATAAAATGATAACTAATTAATCAAAATCATTTTTTCAATTTTAAATCAATGCAAAAGTCATAAAAAGAATAAATTAAATTTACCAGAATGACGAAAATCGCCTCCTCCGTTGTCCCAATGTTGGGTTTAGCTCATCATGGTGAAATACCTCTCAAAATATTTTATTAAGCTCAATTTATATCTACAAGAAGAGAAAACAATGAAACAGGAAATCTGCAACAACGCATATGCGTTACAGACCGACTGTTTCAAGTCTCAACTGTTATGCTGCAGATAATCGTTACAAATCTGAAGATAAATGTTGCAAACGAGGATGAAGAAACTGTTACAATGAAGATAAACGTTGCAATCCAGTTGAAGAAACTGTTTCGACGGATGAATAAACCGTCGCCGTTTCCCTGTTCTTCACGAGCAGCAGGAGCAGCAGCAACAGAGTTCTGAAAACTCTTGATTCACGCCTACCGAGCCCTCCTCTCGACCCCAAACTCTCAACCACCCTTCCAAGACTCATGTAGCTACTATTTATACATTTTAGGCGCATCAAATCTCTCCATTAATTCCTCAAAATCTTCACAGTAAAGGAAAATTATTCTTGGGAATAATTTCTTATTTTCTTTCTATGCATGCGTTAATTGTCTTGAAAATTTCCACAATATGTTGATACGCAACCTAGGAGAATATCTGCACTTAATTTCCACAACCCATGCAGCATCTTCACGTAATTTTCTTTCCAAGTTTAACCGATATCTCTTCTTTCCTGTTTTTATCGAGAATCGATTATCTGGCCAAATTTGATCGATCCCAACCACCAAAATATATTCTTATATACATATCACATATACCCATTAAGTTTCAGCGATTTAATCACCTTAAAACACCTTCAAAAATCGATTGGAAAATCTGCCAGTACATGAAGAAATTTTCCCGCCAAATATTATTTTCAAATTCTGGGAAGAAAGTGACCTCACCCTAATCCATCCCTGGGGTCCCTTTAGCAATTGGGGTGGAAATAGTAATTTTTCTGGATTCCTCGGGCACATTTCTGGGACGCTTCCGGTGCATTTCTGGGGTGCCTTTAGTACTCTATCCTGGGGTATAAAACACCACTTTTTGAGCCAATATCGCCGCAAGAGCATATTTCTCTAAAAACATCTACAAGAACACAAAATAACACAATAAGTACTTAATCGAGTCTAACAATACAGAAAATTGAGAACAAAATAGACACATAAATGCGTATATCAATTGGTTCACTCTCATAACCGTTTTCAGCCAATTCCCAATCATCCCTATCCAACAAAAGTCCTTGTTCTTCCCTCTCACTCCAATGCGAAAGAATAGCTTTTGGGTCATAAACTATGAGAGTATTGTTCTCATTTGATTGGAATTGAGGAAAGTCATGAGAGAATTTCTGATAAGATGTATCCGTGAGATCTTTCTGCTTGTACCCAAGTTGGCGCATTACACGTCGAGGGTTGTGCATAACAAATCCTTTTAGATGAAATAACGGTCCATTGTAAAATGAAACATTGTCACGCCTTTCGAAGTTAACTCCTCTGGCATTCCTGTATGGGTCAAACACAACATCTTGGACAGCCATCGAATCCAAAGCCAATCTCATCGCTAATAACCGTTTCTTGTTATTGGGCCTTGGGGTATTGTTGAAGAAGTATTTCTGACCTAGAGGCATATTCTGTGGATAATCAGGGACAACCTCCAAACCTTTATACCGTATGAACAAAATGCCCTAAAAACCTAAGCAAACACCATTAAACTATCAATCTTCTTAAGAAGAATCCTTCTTCGATTCACCCAGCTGGTGGTACTCCGTGACTTTGGTTACAATATGGTTGACATTGGATTCAAACATGAATGCTTCCCCCTTTTCTTGTAAGTAACGCGTTTTCACGGCTTGATGCTACAAAAACAACACACAAACTTTGTTTGTTTCATAAAATTTGCAAACGAGTAGATTATGTCGAATTAATCATAAAGATACTTACGAGTTGTTGAGGGGACAATGTATTGCGGGAAGCGTGATTGATCCGGTGTATCATTTTTAGATACTCAACCACCGCATTTAGGATGATGTCGTGTCGTTCCTCGATTTGTTTGGCAGTTCTTCCTTTCGGGTTACCGTAATCGTGAATAAATTTGTTAAAAATCTTCAACCACATGGAATCCCGCGTGCTCTCAAGAAAGCAAGCACGGTTAAAGCTTCACAAGGGATGGGAGATTCATCATCTAGCTCTATTTGCAAAGTAAGTAGAATAAACATTACTAACAATATAATCTTCACTACTATGACGCATAACTAATATAATCTTCTCTTACAGAGTCATCATTGCAAGTGTCAAATTTGCAAGTCACCTTCTCATCTAGCCATGGACTGTCCTTTTATTTATTCAAAGTGTAGAAGCTGTGATGTGACACTCCGGTTTTGGATTGCAAAAACTGATGATGCTGAAAATGGAAGAATGTTTCTAAGGTGTTTGAATCACCCAAAGTGCGATGAGTTTCAATGGTTTGACAAAGATGTTGAACTAGCAGAGTCAAGAGAAAATCACAAGAGCCAATGCAAGCCTATCGATGGGTGTGATGGGTGTTATATGAAGGGAAAGGAATATGTCGAAAGAGAAGAAGAACCAATGAATATGATCCTTGACACCCCCATCCCGGACGATGTCTTCGAACAGATTCAGGAAACGCTCAAAGGTTCCGCAATTGTTAAAAAGGGATGGAATAGTTAATCCTTACCCAAATGTAATCCATTCTATTTTTTTTAGCATGTTTTAATTTAAAGTATCAAATCCAATGTAATAGACTTCTTAGGAATGAAATAAAAGAACATTCGAAATGGATTTATACTCAAAACTATCAGACTGTCGGCATAGAAGCGACCAATATTACAGTGCCGGTTTTCTGTCGACTATGAAAATTTGGGAAAAAATCATAAAACCGGCATAAATTGTAGAAAAACGACTATGCCGGTACCTTCCAATTTCTATACAATAACATGAAATTTTTAATCTTCTAGTTCCGGTATGGTTTTATGAAACATTTCCTTGTCGGTACAAGAAACCTGCAATGAACTGTAATTTTCTCGCATGCCGGAACCTGTACCGGCGTTGTTGAACCAAAGCTTTTCCATGCCGGAAGCAGTAGTAAATAAATCTTGCAAAAATAACATTTCACTAGAAATCTAAACATGTTCAACATAAAGTAATCACTCGAAACCTAAACATGTTCAACACAAACCAAACAACTGGATTCTGCTTAAATGTTCTTAATCCAGGTAACATAAACTAAAAGCAAACCAAACAACTAAAGAGTTAACCATGAGGTACAAACGAAAACAAGTTCGTAATATTTCAAGACGTAACAACCACCATCCAAAAAAAGAAACACGACTAAATAGTTAATCAATTGGTCTTTTGCTTCTTTTGTGCCGGTTTCTTCCTAATTTCACCGAACAAATCCCTTGCACTAGGGTCAGTTTATTCAATTTTATCAAGCTTCTCCACGACTTCCTTCACTTCTTCATTGGATAGCCCCGCTCCTTCATCGTACTTGCAATATAATTGCTTCCTCAACTTGCCAAGCCGACGCCGCTAGTTTCATACATACAACACATAATTAGTACATATATGGTAATATAAGATTATGTGTACATTAAACGACTAAGTAATTAACAATACTTACTAGCAATCCAACGGTCTTATTAAGTTGGGCGATCATAGGTGGTGGCGGTGCGGGAGTTGGAACGGGAGGGTGTTTCTGGGGTGGAACTTGGACGTCATCCGGGCGGATGACAAAAGTATGTGACCATTGCAGGTAATCTTCCATGTAGTTGGCATCAACCTTCATCACCGTTTTACGCAAGCTCCCACTTATCCCACTGAGTAATATCAACCAAACGACGTGGTTCCCTATCCCTCCAATCTGTTGGATCCGGTTTTGGATCATACTCTACATGCAACCGATTAGGAGTTGAAAAGCACCGAGAAAGGTCAAGAACAAAACATTGAAAATAGTTCGTCTTGATACGTGATAATTGCTTGAATCCAAGTTGGCGCATCACACGTGTAGGATTGGCCATAACGTATCTTTTTGGGTGGAACAACGGCCCATGGTAGAATGCAACGTTAGCATACCTCAAAACTTGGCGGTTTCCTCTAACCTCCTTGTAAGGGTCGTAGACAACATCTTGGGTACTCATCGTGTCCAAATCCAACCTTATATCGATCAGTCGACCTATGTTATCGGGCTTCGGAGTGTTGTTGAACTCGTATCTCCTAGATATAGGCATATCGGGTTCGGGAAGGTCTTTGATCTTCAAGGAGGTCCAGTCCTTGAAAAAGGTAGGGAAGTGTACATAAGCCCACACCTATTCCAAGGTGAAGCAATAAGAATTGTTTCTAAGTTCACGACAAGGGTACATGTGAACAATATACATAATAACATAATTTAAAAAAAAATTACCTGCAGTAGAGTGACATTCCCGACAAATTGGTTGGTTTTATCCTTAAAGGCCCTTCTCATCTTCATCATCAAATGCGCCATTACCGCGGTGCCCCAAGAATAACCATAGACATCTTCCAATGGATCCAAGTACTGAAGGTAGTTCGCACTAACCCTGTTGCCATTAGTGTCAGGGAATACCCTAGTGCCCAAGATGTATAACAGGTATGCAGCGGCAGTATAACGAATTTCTTCAGGGTACCATCCATCCTCCAAACATCTTTGCTTTGTGTTTTCAAACTTCTTCTTAAGCAGCGTCAACTTGATTGTCTTTGTCCTACCAGACTTGGACTCATAAAATCTCTCCACAGAAGTTTTGCAGTCCCAACCCAACAACTTCTTAGTCAGAGCGTGCAACTTCGACCATTCTAGGTCCAGAGAGTCAACTCCTTCTGCAATTGATTTTCCGGTAACATTCAAGCCTATAATGTTTTGAGCATCATCAGGGATGAAGGTCATCTCCCAAAAAGGAAAGTGCATGGTATCGGTTTCACCATGATACCCTTCGACGAAGCAAATGACAGTCACGGAATCAGGCTTCACATAATTTTCAACCAAAGCGTATAGACCATATTCCATTACTATTTGTTGGACCTCTTCACATTCATCGGACAATTTCCAACAGTCCGCGGCTTGGTTTCGGCAAACACGCACAGCCTTCGTATGATTCTACAATTAGGAGACAATACAATTAAGATATTTTACATAAATACACAACAATACATATGCACAAGATAAAAAATACTTACATAGGTTTGATAGATAGTACGAGCCCACGAGTGCTTGTATCCAAATAGTGTTTTCGATTCCGGAGCTTCACCCCAAATTCTACCACGTTCAATATCAGGTATCATGTCATTAATATGAGGAAGGTGGGAACCTTTAACTTTCACTTTTTCATTGCCCTTCTTGCCATTGCCTTGTGTTGGTTTTTGACTTGACCCACCAACTTCGCTTTGACTTGCTAATTGACTTGGAGGAACCACATTATCTTCATCCTCACTTTCCTCTTCATCTTGCTCATCTTGATCATCGTGGTCACGGATTACAGCTCGACTACGGTCACCACCACTCTCCCAAATTATCCCTCTTATCTCAGCCCCCAAACGCTTTTTACGACCTTCATCTTTCCCTCGAGGAGGGAGAGATTGAGGAGTATCAAGACCGTCCTTCCTTCTTCTCTTAGTGACAGCATCTTTAGTTTTTCTTTTGTTAGCCTCCTTGGCTTTTGACCTATATCATAAAATCACACGAAATGAATGTGAGACAACTCACTTTCAGTTTTTCCACCGGCATTGACTTATTGAAACAAAACACGCCGGTTGTCTGTTCCGGCATTAAACAATGACTGTCGGCAATGCCGGTAATCATATGTAATTCTCCCGTATGTTTTTAGTCCAGTACCGGCATTCTCGAAATAAATCAATTCCATGCCGTAACCGGGTGTCGGCATTCAAATCAACCTAAAAATGTATGTCGGTACTGGTGATAAATTCATAAACTCTCCTGTATGGTTTAAGTCCACTACCGACATGCTCGAATTTTCACAAAAGAATGCCGGTACTATAAACCGGCATAAAATGGAACCAAATGTCTATGCCGGTACTGGTGACAAATTCATAAACTCTCATGTATGTTTTTAGACCACTACCGGCATACACGAATAGTTATAAATGACTGTCGGTACCAATAACCGGCAGGGAATTCGACCCAAATTCTATGCCGGTATTTAAAATTCAGTTTCTGGTGAATCTGCGGAGTGAAACCGGCATTACATTCATCCTAGATTGAATGCCGGAAGGTAAAACCGTCACTGTATTCATACATATTTCAGTGCCAGTAATCACTGAAACTCAACTGTTTCAGTTAGGGTTTGCGATTCTAATCTAAACCCATTGCTATAAATCGATTAAAAATTCATAAAGTAGTATAAATCACTTACCTTCTCACAGAAGTCATGGTTGCGAGAGGTTGATTGTCCGAATCCGCTGCTTGTTCTTCTTCTTGCTCTTGAGCAATCTTAGCAATTCTTTGTTCTTGTTTTTGTTGAGCAATCAATTTTGAGTTCGATTGGGCATTCATTTTCTTTCGTGGAGGCATTGTTTATGATTCGGGTAGGTTAATCGACGAAAAAAATTTTGAATCGACGATTAATTGACGAAGAACGGATGAAGAACGATGAAATTTTTTTTTTCAAAAACCTAAACCTAGGTCAGTGCCGGTAGATGGAAGAATGGGGGATATGTGTTTGGTTTTTAGATTTTAAGTTTTAGGGGAAGGGTATAGTAGTCTTTTCATAATTTTTTTAAATTAATCAAAGGGTATTTTAGTATTTTCATACACAAAAATCACCCTTAGCACACACCATGGGTTGGGGGAAGTAATCAATATCCCCGATTCCTTTTTTTATCCCCAACTAATTGTTCTTTTAAAGGGTCATGTTGGAGATGCTCAAAAAAAAAAAAAAAAACTTATGAACACTTCTGCTTTGATCAAAATATCATGAAAATTCTATTCCCATGACCAAAAATCGCCCCCCTCATAATACAAATATTTGTGTATTTGTGCACTGATTTTTTTATTTTTATTTTTGAAGGAAAAACAAGAAAAACAAAAACAAAAAAACCTACAAAGTAGAAGAATACTCACTCTCAATGACCTGAGCAATACAAGGAGGGGAAGTAATCTACTCATTTGAGGAGTGGTCGTCAACAGCTAACAGCTAAAGCTGCAACATATTTGTACACTGATTAATTAGTTGTCTTCCTTTTTTTTTGAGAAAAAATTAATTATCTTCCTGAATATCTAGAAGCCGTTCTCTTGATCTATTGATACGATCTTCCCTTTTCTGTTAAAGTGTGGATAGAATGTGCACTTTGCCCGAACTATCTTCACTGTAACTCACTGAATGATAACATGTACAGTCTGAAAAGAACCATTAATGATGACGGTAACAACTTACAACCATAAAAGAATATTTAAGAAACAATTAGCTATTCATGTCGGAAAATCTTTACTTGGCCACGTCAATTTGAGATGATTCTGACCACCTTCCACCAGCTGCCTTCATTATCCTTCTTTTATCCCTTCGTGCCTGGCCATCTTGTTTTCTCATCTATATAACACAGTACTGAACACTATTAAGCTGTTCATATCATCATATATGTTCTTCAAATTGGTGAGCAAATATTCTTTGACAATCATGTCATCCCAATCTAAATAGAACCTGCAACCATCTCTATTATATCCCACACCTAGTCCTAGTAGTTCAACACCAAGCTGCAGAGCCGTCCAATTGGTAACAAAGACAGTCTCAGATCAGCTTCTCGGAAAATTCTGCGACGATCTATCCCATTTCGACTATGAGTGCAGTGGTTTGTGGTCTCCTCCCGTGGAACGTGATGTTTATCTCGGATCTAATGATCGTATATACACCCAGGATGAGATTATAACAAAACTTAAATCCATTGTCAACTCACTGACTTATCCATCAGTAAGGTAATTTGGCAGTGCAGGCATATGTAAAATTTGATTTTCTCTATATCCAAGTTAACGGAATGTTTTAACTGTTCAATGTAGTACTATGAATTGGCATCAATGTTTAATATAACTTGTTTTTGTATACTGTGAGATGTTCCTAGCTCTTTTTTTTTGTTTGTTTTTTTGATCAGACAAGATGTTCCTAGCTAGGCACATCGACAACCTATTTTTTTCGTATCCTCCTCTCCTACGCCGAGGCATGTGGCTTGTATATGAACGCACAACGCCAGAACCGGTACCTCAAAAGCATGCCTATGTTCATAAATTCTATCGCAGCAGTACATCACAACATCTTTATCTTTATTGGCATGATATCTTCTATCATATTCAACTTTTCAAATTTGAGACATCAACTACTGTGAAGCACTGTACGAGAAGGAAAACATTGCAAAAGGTAACATGTCACAATAAATAATAAACGGATCATACTTTCGCTTAAAAGGGAAAAAGTAGATGTCGTACATTTTAGAATTATTGCTCATCAAAAGAAATATGTTGTATACTAAACTTAAGAGCAAGGTCTATGGGTAGTATTACTCGATCAAATGAAGGAAAGGACTCCCGTTTTGATCAAATTAGACCCTACTATGGGGGTCTTTCACCCCACTTCAACCCCCAAGACTTTCAAGCACTCGTTCAAGTGAAAGAGTGGTCGGTAGTGTAACACTAGATGGGGACAGTCCCCGTCGAGAAAAAATAAAGCTACACGGGGGACAATCTCCCGTGTCCTCCGTTTGGATGAATTTTTTTTTTTGGACAGGAGACAGTCTTCCGTTTGCCCCAAATTCCCAAATTTTTTTATTACACGGGTCTCCGATGTAATGCCTTTTTTCTATTGCCCATAATGGGTTCTCTCGTTGGTTTGATTGAGTCGTTCATTTGAGTGAGTTAGTCTCCATTTGGAGACGAGTATATTTTTTTTGAAATGTCGATGAACATACTAACTTATTAAGTTATGTTTGCTTGCACGAAAGAATATATTTAACATACTAATTTAATTAATTATTTTTTTCTTCTTTCGGGAAAAGTGATGATACTGATTATGTTTTTCCCTATTGTATTGCTCCTACAATCTTAAGGTCGGAGACCCTTTTTCCTTTGCTATTATTGAAAGAGGTTAAGTCGTTGGACATTCTCTCTCTCTGTTTCTTTTCATTGATTTGAATTCATGATTTTCATTACAGACTCGAACACACCTTTTGTGTGTTTATAAACATTTGAATTTTGTTGACCTGCTACTGCCAGTTACAACGTGCACATGACCCGTTGTTGTCAGTTACACAACTCATACATTTTACACGCTTACGGGACTCAATAAACTCACACAGACTGCACTACAATGGACCATTGGCTCCCCCCCCCCCCCCCCAAGTCCAGAGTCAATGCAGGAGCAGAGACACTGAGCTTGGACCGCAAGAAGGAGAAGCTGACAGTAGATAGCCCCTTAGTAAAAAATATATGCAATTTGCTCTCTGGTAGACAGAAAACGTACCTCCAAGGCCTTAGCAGCAACTAGTTAAGCACAAAGTGAAAGACAATTTCTATATTCTTCATTTTGTTATGAAATATTGGATTGTCAGTTAAGTATGTGGCTCCCATATTTTCACACCACAAAATTGGAGTTCTGGAGCTTGGAAATTGCAATTCAGATAATAAGGATTGAATCCAGATCAACTGAGATGTAGCATCATCCAGTTCCCTGTATTCTGCCTCAGTGCTGGACCTAGAAACATATTTTTGTTTTCTAGAACACCAGGATATCAAATTAGGACCCAAAAATATTGCTAGTCCTCCAGTAGACCTTCTGTCATGGACATCACCAACCCAATCTGCATCAGAGTAAGCTTGGAGCTGCAAACAAGAGGATCTCTTAAACTGCAAACCAAAAGAAATTGTACCATGAAGATATCTGAAAATCCTCTTAACAGCTGACCAATTTTCCACAGTAGGAGCTTGCATAAATTGACATGCATTGTTAACAACAAAAGTAATGTCAGGTATGGTAATAGTTGCATATTGCAGAGCTCCAACAGTGCTTCTGTACAACACGTCATCTTCAAAAATTGGTGAAGAAGTATTGTGTGAATTACCAGCAAATGGAGTTGCATATGGTTTGGACCCACTCATTTTGGTTTTAGATAACAAGTTTGAAATGTATTTTTCTTGAGAAAGGAGAATACCATCTGAAGTATATTGCCTGAATGCCCAAGAAGAAATAAAGATCTCCCAAGTCCTTGATAGCAAACTCAGAACCCATTGCATGAATAAGAGTTTCACCTATTGAAGAAGAGCTGCCAGTAATTAAGATGTCATCAACATAGATTAGGATATAAACTGTGTCAGTAGAAGTGACTCTATAGAACAATGATGTATCAGTCTTTGAATATTGAAAGCCACAGTGAAGCAGAAATTTACTTAATTTATCAAACCAAGCTCTGGGAGCTTGTTTGGGACCATACAGAGCTTTCTGCAGTTTGCACACATGAGTAGGAAGTACCTTGTCAGCATATCCAGGAGGTTGGACCATGAAAACATCCTCAGATAAGTAACCATGCATAAATGCATTTTTAACATCAAGTTGCCTTACTTTCCAACCTTCGTATAAAGAGATTGAAAGAATCATTCTTACTGTGGTTGGTTTGATAACTGGACTGAAAGTATCTTGATAGTCTATTCCTTCAACTTGGTTGTACCCCTTGGCAACCAATCTGGATTTGTATCTGGCAATTGAGCCATCTGCATTTCTCTTAATCCTGAAAATCCATTTATAACCAATCACATTGTGAGTAGAACTGAGGGTAACAAGTTTCCATGTGATATTTTGAAGTAAAGCATTGATTTCTGCATCCGTTGCTGCTCTCCACCTTGGATCCTTACAGGCTTCAGTATAACAAGAAGGAACAATGATATCTTCACACACTGTCTGAACTTCAGAGGCAAAAACTTTTGGTTTAGTAATGCCCATCTTACCCCCTGTAGTCATGGAATGATCATTGACTGTAACTATAAGAACTGCAGTTTAAGAAGCAACTGGAGCAGATGAGGATAACTCAGGAAACTGGTTTAGATCATATAATGGAATATATACATCATTTGAGATTGTAAAAGTAGGAGAAGCAGCTGAAGTAAAAGAAGACTCAACACATACACTGGTTAATGTTGAAGAAGTAGTACTGGATTGCTGAAACAGATGTGCATATGGAAACTCTGCCTCATTGAACTTAACATCTCTATATATTATAATCTTGTTGTTCGTGGGATTGAAGCATTTATAACCCTTGTGGAGATGATTGTAGCCAAGAAAAGTGCACCTTACAGATCTTGGCTGCAGCTTGTGATTGTTAAATAGTCTCAAACAAGGATAACAAGTACAACCAAATGTCTTCAAGAAAGTATAGTCCGGCTTCAGATGAAAACGACACTCTAAAGGAGAGGCATGTTGTAAAATTGTTGTTTGTAGCCAATTGATAAGGAATTTAGCAGTTTCAAAAGCGTAAGACTAAAAAGACATGGGTAGTCCAGCATGAGAAAGTAGTGCTAATCCTGTTTCTACAATATGCCTATGCTTTCTCTCATCTTTTCCATTCTGAGCATGAGCATGAGGACAAGAAACCCTATGTCATATGCCACAAGAGTCCAGATAGATAGATACATTTCTGTATTCACCATCCCAATCTGACTGAACATAATTAATCTTTCTACTGAGTAAATTCTCCACATGAGATTTAAACTTAATAAATGTTGACAATGCTTCAGATTTGTAAGCCAAAGGATAAATCCCAAGTAAATCTGTTATAAGAGTCAATAAATGAAACATAATACTTGTATCCATTGATAAAACATAATGGTAATACCCATACATAGTGAATGAGATCCAAAGGACCAAATACAACATTTTTTGTTCTAGATGGAAATGGTAAACTATGACTCTTAGCTAGTTGACAGTCATGACAAACAATAGTGGATAAATGGTCATGAATAACATTGTGCGCAAAATCTAATACATGTTTCAAAGTGTGATAAGATGGATGACCAAGTTTGTTGCGCCAGTTGGAAGTAGTTGTGAAAGTAGACTGGAATGTTTGTTTAAGCTGATCAGCAGTGAACCCCAAGTGATAAAGACTATCTTTAACAAGACCATGAAAAATAACTTTGTGTGTAACCATATCCTTCACAAAGAATTCATTTGGGTAGAATTCAAAGAAACAATTATTATTTTTTTTGGTAAACTGATGCATAAAAATCAAATTCTTTGTAATAGAAGTAACATGAAGAACATTTGACAAAACAAAAGTTGTATTTCCAGTTGTAAATTTAGAGGTACCAATATAAGTTATGTGCAAACCTGAGCCATTGCCAACTCTCACTTGATCTGTTCCCTGGTATTCATAATGCAAATTTAAGTTGGAAAATCAGATGTTAAGTGATGTGTGGTACCAGAATTTGGAATCCAACCAGATTGAGAAGTCGAAGCAGAATCCTCATTGTAGACAGCAAATGCTTCAGGTTCTAGACAGTAAAACTCCTCATAATCATCACCATACCCATCATAATAAGTATTGTAAGCTTGAGCCATGTAATTATCAGAATGAGCATATCTATATCTGCATTCGTTGGCTAAGTGATTTGGTTTCTTACATATTTGACACTCAATGAAGTAGGTTGGTTTCATAGCAGGTGGATAAAAATTGGAGTTGTTGTTGTTGTTGAAACCTCTACCAAACCTTCCACCATCATTAGGATTTCTACCACCTCTAAATCCTCCTCTAAAACTAGATCGATTAGAACAACTACCTCTAGAATTACTGTTACGATTGAAGCTGCCTCTAGGAGGATATGAATTCCAGTAATTTGATGCAGGATTATAGTAATTAGGTTGATCATATGACTGATTGTAAGTTGAGGATTAGGATTATAAGAACCTGGGAATTGATTACCAAAAGAAGGATATGAAGGAACCTGATGTTGTTGAGTGATATTTGCAGAAGCAGCAGTTAGATCAACATTGGATTCAGCATTCATTCTTGACTCCTCTAAAAGAAGTAATCCAAGCAATTCAGATGAAGTAATTAGGTTCTCATTCTTAAATTGTTGAGTACAGATTGATGTTTTGAAATAATTAAACTCTGCAGGTAAGCCTTGTAGGATATGAAAAACTAGATCCTCATCAGTGATTGGACGATTGATTTGCGCAAGTTGATGAGAAATGGATCTGGCTTTGTTGAAGTAGATTAACATCGAAATAGATTAACATTGAATCAGAACTCTTCTTAAGTGTAATGAGATCAGATTTCAATTGCATCAATATTGATTTAGTGGTAGCATTATAATTGTGTTCCAATCGAGACCAAACTTCATGAGAAAAGGTGCAATCAACAACCTGAGAATGAATTTCTTCAATGCAAGCTGTAAATAACCAAGATAGGATGGCTTGATCTTGATTTACCCAGTAAGCATACACAGGATTACGAACAAAGTCATTATCTGGATCTGAATATATGAAATTGGGAGCTTCAACAATTTTTGTTCCTTAAACAGATGTACGCCGGAAATACTTTGTTGGATAGTTAAAGGAACCATCGACAAACTTGAAGAGATTATAACTATGAAGAAGTGGTACATCTGAGATTTCCAGAGATTATAGTTTGTGGTTGACAATTTTGAAGGTGGTTTAAAGGTTAGAGAAATGTGTTTAATTGATTCTGCCATTGTTTGTTGATGGAGAAGATAATTTTGAAGAAATTAGGGTTGAAAATAAGTATATGATACCATATTGAAAGAGGTTAAGTCGTTGGACACTCTCTCTCAGTTTTTTTCATTGATTTGAATTCATGATTTTCATTACAGACTCGAACACACCTTCTGTGTGTTTATAAACATTTGAATTTTGTTGACCTGCTACTGCCAGTTACAACGTACACATGACCTGCTTCTGTCAGTTACAGAATAACATACATTTAACACGCTTACAAGACTCAACAGACTCACACAGACTGCACCACAATGGACCATTGGCTAACAGCTATAATTTCCATTTTCAGAAAAAGAAAAGAAACACAGTTATATGTATGATTTTCTCGTGATCCACTTTACTCGTCCACGAATTAATGCATTCTCCAGCATCTAATTTCACCGTTTTCGGGTTTGATTCTGAACCAATGTTAATGAACAATTGATTTTCCAATCGATAAATGGTGAAATGTGTGATAGTTTAGAACAAAATCAAAATATTATTCGACGTAAAAAGAGTGCAGAGAGTGTAAAGTGCAGACAAAAAATTTTCAAAAAAAAAAACTAAGAGCAACTCAAGTAGAAACACTAATCATTTTCTAGTTTGTTTTTTTTTACTAACATATGTAAGCTGCCTGCTAATTGTTTTCCTTGGATGTACGATTTCTCTCCCTCATGAGGGTATTTTGTTTGGGCTGTAAATTCTCGTACCTTTTTCGTGGAAAAAAAAAAGAAGAATTCAGGCATGTTGATGCAAAAGGATGGTAATATAAGGTAAGTTCGTTTGGTGATGTAAAAGAACAGTTGTAGTTACAGTTGATTCACTCTAATGTAATGGTGGGTTTGGATGTTTTAAAGGTGGGATTTATGGGTCTATGGAATTTGGTGGAATCACGTTTCCTTCAGTATGTTTGGTTGTCCAAATCCTTAGAATCACGCAGGGGCGGAACCAGAAATGTTCTATACCCTAGGCTTGATTGTTTTCGAACCCCAAGCTTAAGCCCAAAATCCCAAAGGTTTTAAGGTCCAACAGAAATTAGGTAGTAAAAGAATTATTTTGTTGGGCTTTTGGGTGGCTCCAGCAAGGGGCAGCCGTTCCGCCTATGGAATCACGTTTCCCACGAGAATTAGTTTTCCAGCAAATCCTCGATATGAAGTTCGACCCTTCCCCTAAGATTTGCTGGGAAACTTATCAAGGGATTTATGAACCCACTTCTTTTTAACTTTAAAACTCGTATATATATATCATTTTAAGATTCTGGGAGTAATCTAAGCTATACATAAACTTAAAATCAAGATAATTCCTACGTTACCAAACACACGAGGGATTTATATGAATCTCAGAATTTGTAATCCCATGGGATTATACATCCTCGAAATCTAAAATTCCGTAAAAAAACCCACCATCAGGGGCGGAACTATGTCAAGACTAGGGACGGCTTAAGCCAGCCCTAAAAGCCCAAAAACCCTTTTTTTCACTACCTATTTTACTTGGGCTGATAAAAATAAACCCAATTAATATGTTTAAGCCACCCCTAAAAACCCAAAACCACCCCAAGTAAAATTTGCAGTTCGGCCACTGCCCACCATAAATGACTTCACTCTCTATGGTTACGATTTTGTCCTTTTCAATTGTTCTCATGCAGCTTATCATTGGTTCTTCTAATTTTAATTTCCACCAGAAAGAAAAAGCAATTCATATCAAATGGATACCAGGATATGATATGAACGGTCACAGCGGTGTCGCCCTTAAATCTACCTTCACTCGAACACTTCTGAAAAGATCAGTATATTTCATCACAGAGGGAATACCTAACAAACAGAATAAAACAGTCAATTTCCCAAACTTGGCGTTAAAAAACACCAACACCATCCTGTCTCGCTAAAATAAGGCCGCTGTTATGATCACTGTGCGTGCACACCTAACATTTTTAGTACAGCGAGTTGCGATTCAGTTGGATCCCAAGTCCCCAACCACATTGGCTGAGTTTTGTCTACTCATTGTACAACTAATTAATATGGATAAAACATCAATAAATTAGTCCGAAAGTGAGTTTTTTGTCCTCAAAACACCTAATCATTAGACAAAGTATTAATGAAATGCAATGCAGTGATTTTGGGCTAGGCGCCTAGGCCATCATCCTACATTATGTACGAGGCAGTAGGTACGTAAATCTTTGCTAATGCAGATGCGGTAGTAGAGACAACGGCCAAGAATCAATTGTGATACCCACGTCGTCACGCTGTATTATTATCGCCTTTTTGCAAAGCATATATAATTCCAAAACACTGTGTAACCTTCTAAGATGTTCCCCATTTTTAATTAAACCACTGTTTTTCTTTTCTATAATTGGTTTTCTCGATCCAATCTAAAGCATATTAAACTCCTCCACCATTGAAATACCATTAAATAAATCTAATCTTTGGTTTTACAGCAATGTCCAATATCTCCCAACAGACATCTCCAACTCCTTGTCCTTCTCCATATTCATCTTCGTCTCCGTCTTCAATATCATCATCTTCATCTCCATCGTCTTCATCAACGTCAAGAATTCAATTAGTATCCAAGCCCAAGTCAGATAAGCTTCTTAGTAAATTCACTGATGTAACGGGGTTCGACTTCGATTACGAACAAAGTGGATTATGGTCACCGCCTTTGCGAAGGAACGTGTTCTTGAATTCCGCGGGTTATGTATGCACAGACGAGGAACTTTTCACCAAACTTGGAAGAATTTCGAAGCCGAAGCGTGCTAAAAGGTCTAGACTTTGCTTAATTCGTTGTATGGGATGGTAATCTATTCCCTGTGTGTATATATTTATAAGCAGTGTAAGTATGTTTATACGAGTTTACCAAATATCTAAAAATTTGATATTGATATTAGAGAGTGAGAGAGAAGCTTCCGAATTTGAATTCAGTAAACTGCTTAACGTTGTTAATGATTGATATTCACAAATTTGTCATCCATGAATCATTTGCTACTAACTGTGCCATTTATTTGTATAATTCATCGTGTATTTGCGAAGTCTTAGATTTCCGATGAGAGTACGTGCCTTCGCGCATGGATGGACATTGATGAACGTATTGAAGAGACCATGCTACCATGGGTTGGAAATTTTTTGAGTTGGGAAGTTTTTCTGGCAGAAAAGTCCTTTTTAAGCGTACTGTTGGGTCGATTTGGCCCTCAAACATGCTCTCTTCTCACTAGTTCAGAATTTGTGCACGTTATGTTATTGCAAAGAATGACAACTGTATCTTCTCAATAATGAATAATGGCGTAGATAGAGAAACGAAAATCATCTCTTGTAGCTTTCCTACTGAATTAAAATCCTCGCGTTTTTAAGGGCCACCCGAAAGGATTTAGGGGCCATCAATTTATATCCAGCCAAAAACTCTAGTTAAGGGTACCCTATATGATATTGAAGTTACATAAATGCCCTTCTGGTAAAACTGTATAAAAACCAAATCAAAAAAAAATTCTACTCATTTCAACTCTTCTTCTTCCAGTTTCATATTATCTTCCGATTGTGGAAGAAAAAAAACTTTCCCTCGTTCAACCGAAACATCGCCGCGAATCATAAAATCAAAACATTGTCGATTCGTTTATAAAACAATGGATAAGGGAAATGAAACCCACAGACCTAGAACCAAAAACGTTGCTCGGGGTATCGATCCAAAGATTGGGATTTTAGCAAGAAATAAAGAAATTGTTGCTGCAAATGAAGAAGAACGCGAAGAACAAGTACCCGTCGATGTAGTCGGTGGTGGCGATTCCGATAGTCAAACACTTCGTCAACTTCAAATGGCCCCAATTAGGTAAGAATCTATCATTTTTGGGGTTTATTTCGCTTTAATTCGACGAATCGAGAAAAAGAATTTCAAGGGTTTTCGGTTATTTATCCAGATTCGGGCGATATTCATGCTCATTTACTTCCGAATGTAGTCGTGTTCTTCATTTCTCAAGAACATCGACAGTATTCGGGAGAAATATTTGATGGTTATCGGCCGAATATTATTGGCCATATCTTCCTGGATACAAACTGGTAATAATCGGTAGTTTAATGAATTTGTTGGCTTCCGAATATATTTAAGTAGACACACAGTATTCGGAAGTACAGTCACTACCGAATATATATATATATTGAAAAAATCTCAAAATTTCTGATATAGGAAAAATCCCATTTTGGGGCCAGTATTTATTCGGAAGACAATATAATGTTTTATACCTCCGATTGTGTAGGATAAAATTTTAGAGTTTCTGAACTCCAGTTGATGAATATTCGGTTGTAAACATGTTTAAATATATTCCGATTGTTTTTTATTCGGGAAAAATATGTGTCTTCTTACTTCCGAATTTGTTCATTCGGGTTATAGTTGTGTACTTTGTCTTCCGATTGTGTAGGATGAAAAATTTAGAGCTTCTGAACTCCAATTGATGCATATTCGGTTGTAAATATGTTTAGTTAGCTTTCGATTTTTATGTATTCGGGAACAATATGTGTCTTCTTACGTCCGAATGTGTACATTCGAGTTATATTTCCATACTTTGTCTTCCGATTGTATAGTTTGTAAATATTGTTCCTTTCTTTGTTGTTTAGACAAAGTCGAGAAAGGAGGAAGAAAGTGACAGCTAGTGCTAGGAGGTAAAGGAGTGCCAAAGATAATTCAAGTGCTCAACAAAGCTTACAAGAACAAAGCAATCAACAAGGAGTGCAACCAAGTGTTGAACAAAGTGTAGAACAACAAGGCAGTGAACAAGGGGTGCGACCAAGTGTTGAACAAGCCGCTCAACAAAGTGCAGAACCAAGTGTTGAACCAGTTGATCCAGTGCCAAGAGTAGAAGAAGAAGGACAACCAAGTGGTACCCAAAAAGTCAAAAAAGGAAAAGATGGTGTAAAGAAGGATATTGCTAAGAAAGCATCACATCTTGTCCCTCAGCACTTGAAGAAGAAGGGTATTCCAGCAGGCACAATCCTTGGGCTACCAGCGGATGGAGGAAAATTGCTATTTGGATACAAAGACTCATGGGCCAGAGAAATATACGAAACCGAGGTAATAAAATTATTATTTTTTATTAATGTATTGTCTATGTGTTATATCGTAATATTTGTATTAAGGATTTTTTTATGTACTTTAATAGGAATATCAAGATGCGGTCCGTCTACTCAAACCTACCGCTGCACCAACAAAAATGCTTGCGTGGCCTTTATCCGGTGAATGTGAAAGGTTCAAGTCAATTGTTGCCAACTCGGGGTTAGCTAATGCCGCCGAGAATTCATTGTTGGAACATGATCGTGTGGCCATATCGGCGTTCGTGGAGAGAATGTATCCTGAGACCGATACTTTCCATATGCCGTTTGGGGAGATGACGATTACCCCGGATGATGTTGTGCAGATTCTTAACCTTCCCGACCAAGGCACAGATGTGAAGTTTAACTACACAAAGAAGTTAAGTTGGGCACAACTTTATGCTCTAACTGAAAAGTGCTTAGGTTGGGATGAAGAGACAACAACAGCAGAGTTTAGGAGGCATGCAAGTTACAGAACAAGACAGATCAACATTACAGCTTTGATGAATATATTCTGAAGCACCTTGGAGAAGGAAAAGAATGGAACGTTAACTGATGAGAAAGTGAACCACGTTGCCACCGCATATCTCCTTTGTGTATTGGGATGTGTCATATTCCCCAATACTTCTGGAAACCGGATCGACGCCAACCTTATACAACTTTTATATCCTCTCCATGAAGTCGGTGACTATTCTTGGGGTACGGCATGCCTAGCATTCTTGATGGAAGAGTTGAGAAAGGCTTCGAGGCTAGGAACCTGCCAAGTTGCCGGGAACGTGGCTCTATTGCAGGTTTTTTCTTTAACTCTATAACTCACTCTATAGTTATTCGGTAGACAATACATATGATGCATATTCATAACTCCAAAGGACGCATATTCGGTAGGAATTGATCCATCTCTTTTTCCGAATGTTGGTTATTCAGTGGCTAGGTACTTTTTTTTTCCCGATTATATATAATCGGAAATATTCTTTTGATATTAGAACCGAATATACAGGCCAGAAAAACTATAGGTTACTGAACTCCAAATGACGCATATTCGGTAGGAAATGATCCATCTCTGTTTACGAATGTTGGTTATTCGGTGGCTAGGTACTTATTTTGTTTTTCGATTATATATAATCGGAAATATTCATTTGATATTAGAGCCGAATATACATGCCAGAAAAACTATAGGTTACTGAACTCCAAATGACGCATATTCGGTAGGAAATGATCCATTTCTTTTTTCGAATGTTGGTTATTCGGTGGATAGGTACTCAGTTTTATTTCCGATTATATATAATCGGAAATAATGTTTGGAAATTACTACCGAATATACACAATCTATTTACTAAAATTTGGTTTCTTATGTATATAGGCATGGATCTATGACCACTTCCCTATCCTGAAGTTGGCCGGAGAGAACCAGGGGTGGTGCAAAGGTACTCCTAGAGGAACAAAGTATATATTTGAAGACAACCGTTCTAGGACAAAAGAGCAGCAGTTGATTCGCATGAGGGAGATTTTGGACCAATTGAAGGCCTCAGACGTATGCTTTGATCCATACAAGGAAGATCGATCCAGTGGGCCTATAAATGTCCGGTCGGACTTGTCCCTTTATTTTGGACCATTGTGGCACCCCACAGGATATGTGATGTATAACCCCTCTGAAGGTGCAACTGAAGGTGCTCAAACCCGTGGTCGTGCAGGACTGGGAGGTGGTCACGGTCATAAAGTAAAGAAGAGCAGATAAATGACAATGATTTTTGTTGTACATTCGGAAGTTTGGGTAACTAAGTTAGACAAGTTCAAATGACAATGATTTGTGTGGTACATTCGGAAGTTTTGGTAACTAAGTTAACTTCTGATTATTTCAATTTCAAAATTTGAAAAGTATCATTTTTTTCTCAAATTCTGATTTTTGGGACATCGTACATTCGGGACTTTACAAAAAACATTATCCTCCGAATATTACAAGTTCAAAACAAACCATGCCATGGCTCTAGTTGGTTCCAATGGCCAATATAGAAGGTTAGACAACCCATATTCGGAAGTTTTGGTAACTAAGTTAACTTCCGATTATTTCAAGTTCAAAATTTGAAAAGTATCAGTTTTTCCCAAATTCTGATTTTTGGGCCATCGTACATTCGGGACTTTACAAAAAACATTATCCTCCGAATATTACAAGTTCAAAACAAACTATGCCATGGCTCTAGGTGGTTCCAAGGGACAATATAGAAGGTTAGACAGCCCATATTCGGAAGTTTTGGTAACTAAGTTAACTTCCGATTATTTCAATTTCAAAATTTGAAAAGTATCAGTTTTTTCCCAAATTCTGATTTTTGGGCCATCGTACATTCGGGACTTTACAAAAATCATTATCCTCCGAATATTACAAGTTCAGAACAAACCATGCCATGGCTCTAGGTGGTTCCAAGGGACAATATAGAAGGTTAGACATCCCATATTCAGAAGTTTTGGTAACTAAGTTAACTTCCGATTATTTCAATTTCAAAATTTGTAAAGTATCAGTTTTTTCCCAAATTCTGATTTTTGGGCCATCGTACATTCGGGACTTTACAAAAAACATTATCCTTTGAATATTACAAGTTCAAAACAAACCATGTCATGGCTCTAGGTGGTTCCAAGGGCCAATATAGAAGGTTAGATAGCCCATATTCGGAAGTTTTGGTAACTATGTTAACTTCCGATTATTTCAAGTTCAAAATTTGAAAAGTATCAGTTTTTCCCAAATTCTGATTTTTGGGCCATCGTACATTCGGGACTTTACAAAAAACATTATCCTCCGAATATTACAAGTTCAAAACAAACCATGCCATGGCTTTAGGTGGTTCCAAGGGCCAATATAGAAGGTTAGACAGCCCATATTCGGAAGTTTTGGTAACTAAGTTAACTTCCGATTATTTCAATTTCAAAATTTGAAAAGTATCAGTTTTTTTCCAGATTCTGATTTTTGGGCCATCGTACATTCGGGACTTTACAAAAAACATTATCCTCCGAATATTACAAGTTCAAAACAAACCATGCCATGGCTCTAGGTGGTTCCAAGGGCCAATATGGAAGGTTAGACAGCCCATATTCGGAAGTTTTGGTAACTAAGTTAACTTCCTATTATTTCAATTTCAAAATTTGAAAAGTATCAGTTTTTCCCAAATTCTGATTTTTGGGCCATCGTTCATTCGGGACTTTACAAATACATTATCCTCCGAATATTACAAGTTCAAAAAAAACCATGCCATGGCTCTAGGTGGTTCCAAGGGCCAATATAGAAGGTTAGACAGCCCATATTCGGAAGTTTTGGTAACTAAGTTAACTTCCGATTATTTCAAGTTCAAAATTTGAAAAGTATCAGTTTTTCCCAAATTCTGATTTTTGGGCCATCGTACATTCGGGACTTTACAAAAAACATTATCCTCCGAATACTACAAGTTCAAAACAAACCATGCCATGGATCTAGGTGGTTCCAAGGGCCAATATAGAAGGTTAGACAACCCATATTCGGAAGTTTTGGTAACTATGTTAACTTCCGATTATTTCAAGTTCAATATTTGAAAAGTATCAGTTTTTCCCAAATTCTGATTTTTGGGCCATCGTATATTCGGGACTTTACAAAAAACATTATCCTCCGAATAATATAGTCGTGTTTAGAAATACCAACTTAATCGGTAGATAAAAGATTAAGTTTGCCACCGAATGTTTTATTCGGGGGGAATACGTGTATCGTTAGCAACCGATTGTAGTGCATCATTGATACGAAACCTCAACGGCCATATTTTCAGAAACCTCAACGACCATATTTTCAAAAATTAGATCCATCGGAACTCTAATTTATATAAGGAGGGTAACCCCTCTCAGTTATTATTGAGTAAAAAATCGGAATGAAAAACCTTTTCAATGGCAAGTCCATCATCAATCGACAACATACTTCGAAGATGCAAGCGAACAACTACATCAATTGCAGCAATGGAAGAAGAAATACAAAAAAAGGAACAAACAACCCAAAAAAATTAAACCATCGTTAGTGGCAACGGAGGAGGAGGAAGAGGAAATCAAGGCTAAGAAGCGAGGTCAAGAACAATTCCATCATAGAGAAAGATTAAAACAAGTTGAGGAAGAGACCGAATGGATAAAAAATTATTACATTGTGAAAGATCTACCCAAAGAACAGCAGGACGATCGTATATTTTGGATTAACATTTCATTGGGCCCTTTTGTTGGTAAGTACAAGAAGCCACGCCACAATTATGAACCATCCCATGTTTCTTAAAGGGTGCACCATGTTATAAAATTGTGCACCGAGTACAACCGTATTCTTGCTAGGCACAGAGACGACAGGTTTGCGGCACAAGATGCTTATTCCAAGTGGAGAGGAGAGTCGTTTCTACATTTCGAAGCCACGTTGATTGTTGCATCTCGGACTAGGAAAAAAGAATAACATGTGATGTTTGAATGTTGTGAATTCAAATTTTTAATATTAATCGGCGGTTTGATAAAATATGGAATTCCCGAATATGATTAATCAGATTGAAGTGTTACAATACTGTTGTTCCGATTACATAGTTTCAAAAAAAATTATAGTCGTGCCTCGAAAAAAAAACGAGTGTCAGCTCACAAATCATTTCAAATCGAGTGTCACTAACATGATTATTTTGAACTACTACGCACATGTTATCTTTTGCCTTGTTCATAAGCCATTCCTTTGCCTCCTTCTTACTTCCAAATGTCTAAACGTGCATAAAACAAAACAAATCTAATAAGCATAACCATTTAACATATAAATAAGTAGTAATGAGTATACCAAATCGTTTGCATAGTATAGGGAAGTGTCGGGCCTCAAATAGAAATCATCAACAAACTCTTCAACAGCCTGCATATGAAAGCAATAAATTATTATACAATAATCGGAGGTTATTAAATAAGTCAAACTGCCGAATATACTATATTCGGAATCCTATCGGTTATCCAAAACACCCGATTTATGCAAATGAATGTACACAGTTTACTGAGTGCAAAAAATGATATAATCGGAAGCTAAAATATATAGTAAAACAGCCGAATATAAATAACCGGGAGATAACTTTAATCGATAAACATCCGATTTTCAATTTTTCGGAAATTTTATTTTGAGACCACTGTTATATTCGGCAGTCAAATAATGTTAAACTATTACCGATTGTAAAGGATAAGAATACTGAGTTTTGAAATTTTTTGAGGAATTCGTTTTTGGAGCGATTCGGGGGTAAATAACTCTACATAACTACCGAATGTAGACTTTTTTGGAAAACCAGTTTGGGGTTTTTTCTCATATTCGGCAGTAAACTACTATCTTGGAATTACCGAATATACATATTTGGTACTCAGTGTGTTATATTCATAAGTTTATTCGAGAAATTATCTACCGAATCTGGGTAGTTCATGGCATTCAATGCATGCAATAATCGGTTTTTCTTGTTTACAAAAGCACACAAACGCATGCAAATCGAGTATTTGAGATTCTTAACACAATACCTGTGTTTTACATGCATCGTTAGCTTCAATATCAGGCGATTCTCCATTTTCTTCCATGAAAGGGTCGTCTAGGTTTTCCTCTCCACAAAAGTTTGGATCATTCAACATATACCCCAAATCGTCTTCTCTAAACGGTCGTGAACCCTCAACGTTTTGTTCTTCGCCATGATTCTCACCTTCTTCTTCATATCCATCCATTTTTGTAGTGATAAAATGGGTTTTCCCTTTTTTCCTTCACCTTCTTCTCTATAACTCTAACAACTCAAAAATGAAAAAGAAATGGAAAAAATGAAACAGAAATCATTCTAATACTGCACCGACTACAATCGGAAGTCTGGATAATATTTTGGCTTCCGATTGCAATCGGAGGATAACAATGTTATCATATTCTCCGAATATATAAGGGTAATTTCGCCATTACGAATTACGCGAGATAAGGGATGGCTACATTTTCCCTTTGGGTAACCTTTTTTATTTTATTATTGGCCCCTGAATCCTTTTGAGTAGCCCCTAAAAACGCGAGGATTAAAATACCCCCTAATAATTTTGTGGTCAACCTCAAATATTGTCCATGAAAACATGCATAGAGACTTTTTTTTTTAAAGATAACTTATAATTTTTCTTTTAATAAATATTTTATTATTATGACTGCTATTAAATAAATATTTTATTTTATGACTGCTATTAAAGCAAAACTAAATGGAGTTTACAATAAGCTTCCCTGCATAAGTAAAAAACAGGGAATCTTCAAAAAAATTCAACAACAAAAAAAAGTATAAAAAATGGACGCTCTGACCAGCTGAGCTATTCCAGCGTACTTCGAATCTTCGGTTACAACAAACTATATATTCTGTTCTCTTCTATGTACGAACGATAAAGTTCATCTAAACGGACTTTTGGGCTTTGGCTATGAATCTGAACTCATCAACTCCTGAGCTTCGGTTGGCTATTGCAAAATTTCTCTGTTCAGGTCTGGGTATAAACACCAACGATTTTATCAAGACTTGTATAAGTTTTTAAGAGAGGCATGGGCAGAGTGCAGGTAATCTCCTTGAATTCTGTTTTAATATCAACTTCTATCACGAACACCATAAAATGTGGATCAATTGATGTTTGTTCTTAAAATGAGATAATGCCTACAAGCTGTTTGATGAAGTGGTGGAATGAGAAATGCCGGCATTGATTGATTCGCCTTAGCTGATCTTACTTCGTAGTTACCTGAAAGCTTGAAGTTTATAGTTTGAAAAGAAATCTTATACTACATTTATGATGTTTGCTGTTTGCTACTTGTCGATTAATCCTGTCAAAAGAAAAATGTTGATTTAAGGCATGTGTAAAGTTAATGAGGTTGGAATTTGGATTTTAAAGCTTAAGAAATGATTTTAGTTTGAGACAAGCATATATTAAGGGTAAATTAAAGATAGTGAAGAATGTTTAATGATTATGGATCCACCACGTGTCCATGAATGTTTTGCATAGTAGTTTGGTCTACTCAGCTGGCCGCAAGTAGCTTGGTGAGTTTTGAGTCTTTTGACCTTTCAAAGAAAATAATTGGAGAAAAAGGAGAAAACAAACAAGCCTTGCATACTTGGATCCGAGAAATATCTTCATAAATAATTAACTTTTTGGGTGTAAATGAAGTAAATTTACATCTCTAAAGCCGGCTACTTTGAGTGGTTATCTCAGTGATATTAGATTATACCCCATGCCCATGGTCTCCCAGTAATAATATTTCTATTGTGACCCAACACCCTTTTGATTCCTTATTACATGTAGAGAACAGAACACTTGATGCATGGGTACATTCAGGGTTTATTTACATGCGAAATCTGAATGGTGCAGGAGAAAGTCCCTGTATATCCAAATGGTCGTTGAAATGTAAGTTCTAAACTTTTCTACTCTACCTTTATTATATAAAGCTTTCTGGTGATACACTTCCATTTTGTGTAGTCTTAATTTTAGCTCCAGTATACATTTATATGTTTATCAGTTATAACCATGTCCCAAACTAGCTAGCTGATCCATATCCCTTATATCATGCTACTGAACTTTTCTTTAACTAATTGGACTTTGGAGGTGCCTCAAATTCTCCAAGGGAACGCTTGTGGACCAAGTCCCTGGACCCAGAGTGTAGGATGTCATCTCTATAATTGGCTGCACATGTACTGATCAACTGAAAAATAAAAAGTAAAGAGAAGGAAATTCGAACTTTTCCTGTATATATGATAGCTATCAGCTATAACATCGTTACGTAATCGTTCATGGAGATAGAAAAAGTAATAACCAGATTCTATAGGACAAAAATACTTTATCGTTACTTTTGCATTAATCAGCCATTGTCTCCTTTGTGTAGTCCGGTTGATGAATCTTCACCTGCATTCTGGTAGTAGACAAGATGCTATGATTGGTACATTTTAATCATCTCCACTCTTCCTTCCAATCTTTTCGTTCCTGCTTTATTTGTTGTAGTTTATGTTTCTTCCATTTTCTTCTATCTAATTGTTGGACGCTTCTAGTAGTTAATTGGTTGTGTGGGCGAATGGCTGAGCAATTCTCCCTTGGCGGACAGAAACTTAGAAGAGTACGTTCAGGAACATCGTATATTTTCTCTCTGCCAAGGGAAAATCGCACTGTCATTCATCAACCCCATATTTACTGCACATGCACTGATTGATAGTCAACTGAAAAATAAAAAATGAAGGAAATTCGAACTTTTCCAGTATCATATATGTGATAGCTATCAGCTATAACATCGTTATGTAATCATTCATGGAGATAGAAAAAGTAATAACCAGATTATATAGGAGAAAAATACTTCGCTTACTTTATATCTTTACTTTTGCATTAATCAGCCATTGTCTCCTTTATGTAGTCCAGTTCATGAAGCCTCACCTGCATTCTGGTAGTAGAGAAGATGTTATGATTGGTACATTTTAATCATCTCCACTCTTCCTTCCAATCTTTTCATTCCTGCTTTATTTCTTGTAGTTTATGTTTTCCTCTATCTAATTGCTGGACGCTTCTAGTAGTTAATTGGTTGTGTGGGCGAATGGCTGAGCAATTCTCCCTTGGCGGACAGAAACTTAGAAGAGTACGTTCAGGCACATCATACTAATTTCTCTCTGCCAAGGGAAAATCGCACTGTCATTCATCAACCCCACATTTACTGCATGCAGTTCTCTGCAGATTGTCATGCCATTTTAACATGCGTAATTCGGTTTTTATACTTGGTGTTTATGCCTTTTTATTTGGATATACTCTGTTTGAGTAAGCATATGCTATGAAGAATTCCTATTCTTAAATGAGGCTTATATGTTTTCAGCTATATTTTTGCTCATATATTACGTGGTCCAAAATTTCCCTCGCACATCTAGAATATTGGTATGAAATATCATCTGAGAACTACATATCGAACTGATTCAAACCCTGGTCTCAGTGATATTATTCTGGGGTTTTCTCTGGGAACTGCAGTTACCAACATGTTAATAATGCTTGTTTCTGATTCTTCATTCCAGGACTTTGCTTGATTAACGTAAGCATTGCTCTTGTAGTATCAAAACTTACCAATATATGTACGAGGAAGGCACTAAAGCTCATCATTATTCATATCTTTTCTGTCTATGTTTTCCCGTCAACTTACTAAGACTAAGCATTCAGAGGCTTAAAATGAAGCAAAAATCAAAGGTATCGAGTCAAATTAAGAATATTAGAGGACAAGCATATACTCAATTGACCACATGAACAAATAGCTAACATACGAGCCCGAGCTTCAACATAAAGGAATCACTTTTCCTTATTTCCATGTTTTGACAGATTGAACTATCACCACAGAAGAATAAAACTTACAAGAGAGGACATGCTGCAGGGTCTTCCCTCCTTTGATTCCTTGTCTCAGTAAAAACCAAATATAATCGATTAAACCAAAGCCGAATAATTCTCAAGTAAATTCAAGTTGGCCCCAACAGAAAATACTGTGCACGATTGCTCAACATTATCCTTACAAGTGCATAACTGTAATCATCATTGCACATGGCTATTTCAGTTTAACTTTAAACTTGTCCACATTGTTTAATCCTAGAGCAGATGCTTGTTCAGAATCATAAATATATGATACGTAGCTGATCTTTAAATCAAATTATCATATGCTTATGTTTAATGTGATCTGTTGCCTGTTGGTAACTTGCATTCTTCTTTCCAGGCTGTACTAAATATTTACTAATATCCATTTTTCCATTGCAGGTTGAAGAAATTTCTGCGGGGAATTCGTGCATATATTATTTTGGTATGTTTTAGCATGCTCCTACTCGGCCATGGGTGATGTTGTAGTATCAACTGAATTAGCTTCATACATATTGGGGAAGGGCCGGTAGGTTTACCTTTCATATGTTTCTACTTATGCTGTACCTTCTGCGAGGTTTTGTTTTTTTGTGATATCGGTCTGTCATTGTTCCACCAACACACTTAACATACCATTTGTTTTGTAAGGTTTTCTTTTTTGTCAGCAATTATGATGCTGATAAAGTTATTTGGTGTATTTTAGCTCCCCCGAGATAGCTTATTAACTGTGTTGTTCACAAGTTTGCACTCCTGACCAAATAGAAGTGAGGCTTTAGTCATGACAAACTGTGAAGGTTCCCATTTGGTTTCTGAGCCCTTTGATTTGGAACTAGTCATGTCATTGTAAAAATAAATTGCAGGCGACTTTTATTTTGAGGAGATAGAAAGTCATGTGCCTCACTCTGAACCCGAACATCTTTTTCTCTGCCAAATTAAGGAGAACAGCATGCATCGCGTCATCAATCCATATGCATTTCTTCACGAATGGTTGTGCCTGTGCTTTCATAAACACCACACGTGTAAGGTCATTTTTTGCATTGAATTTGGATATGCTGTGAATAAGTAAAGAGTAGCATATGCTTATGTGCAGTTCTTATAAATTCCTTCTTGGTGGAGCTATCTTTTTCTCATCTTACTTTAATTTGTTGCTGGGCTTTGACGAAAGATGTACATGGTCCCCCATGCCATAGATATCAATCATAAGCATTATTTATGAAAAAGCACCGTCGAGTAACCAAAATCAGTTGGTGACATTTAATGGTGGTACTGGTATGGACTATGGATGCATGTTATCTGATTGAAAACAAGTCAAGTAGGTTGAATTTGAGTGTGTAGATTTACCGACTGTTGGAAACAGAAAGCAACCCTCAATACAAATGAATACGACTTCACAGTCTATGAGCGAGTACATTCATCACGGCAAATTCAGAACATCTCTTTTTACAGGTTGAGAAATTAAAACCAGCACATGGAGAAACTGACATCTGAACGGGATAGATAAGACATTTACCCACCTCCCGGAGGTCGATAGTCCAAACCGCGTCCAACTCACATGGTGTAATATGTCTGTGCTGGGTGTGTGTGTGCAAGACTGAATGAACAGACTATCTCGAAAAGTACTTGTTACAGCCAATAATGGAGTATATGTGTAGTTCCACCGGCAATCCCACGTCCAAGAGTACCTGATCTCAAAGTTCCCTCCATCATGGGGCATCTAATGGGTACACAAACCTTACAAAAATACACCGCCATATTGTATATATAATTTGAGACCGAAATACTGGATTCACATTGAAAGTTAGGCCAAAAGCTTGAATTCTAGAGTTCCTGGCCCCCTGCCAATAAGAATCGAGGGTTTCCAATTTATTTATCAATTTTTAACGCACACGAAAGGTCTGGGGTGGTATATATAATTTGAGACCGAAATACTGGCCTCACATTGAAAGTTAGGCCAAAAACTTGAATTCTAGAGGTCCTGCCCCTACCAATAAGATTCGAGGGTTTCCAATCTATATATCAACTTTTAACGCACACCAAACGCCTGGGGTGAAGATTACTCGCCACCAAACAGCTGAAACATTTAACTCCCTTATCCAACAATCCTCCTCTACAAACCCTATTTCTTTTTTGCCGCATCCTTTCCTCTCCAACTTTCTTCTTCGTTTTCCTGTCTTCTGATGTATGCAAAAAGAATCAATCTTCTTCGTTTTCCTGTCTTTTGATGCATGCAAAAAGAATCAAAGATGCAACACATAAAGGGTTCACCGTAGATTTGTCTTTGTTCTTTTGTTCTGTATTGATTGTGTTCATCTTTGGTTTTTGCAGGTGAGGGTTTTTCTCTGTTTATTTCGATTTGGGGTTGGGCTTTTTAACAGTACCATATGCCTTCAACTGATTCTTGATATCTCATTATGTTATAATTTTGCAGGTGAGGGTTAATCTCCCGGCACTAGATGTGATTGGGGTAATTTTTGGCTTTTTTTTTCAGTTAGTTGTTCCTTTCTTTTTTGGGGTTTTTCTTTCTTAGTTTCGAATTAGTTTGGTTTTAAATTTGCAGGCAGATGGGTAATTTCTTAGTGATAAGCATGGTTGGTAATTTTTGGCTTTTTTTTTTTCCAGTTAGTTGTTCCTTTCTTTTTTGGGGTTTTTCTTTCTTAGTTTCGAATTAGTTTGGTTTTAAATTTGCAGGCAGATGGGTAATTTCTTAGTGATAAGCATGGTTTGTTTTTGATCTCCATTTTGTTTTGATTTTTTCCCAGCTTTAGTCTAATAAGATTTTGTTTATTTAACTTTGATTAATCTAAATAAATGCCTGAAAGGATTCTTTCGGCCTCCGCCCTGCTAACTCAAAATTATGAAGGCCAAGGTAATTTGTGTGCTAAGCAAGCAAAATAATTGATCTGTATGGTTAATCTTAGATAATTTGAGGTTCCTAAGTTTATTTTGAAGGTTAGAATTTGTAGCCAAGCAAAGGGTCAGCCTGTTTTGTGTGAAATGGAGTATATACTAATTCTAATAATTTTAAATATTCACTTTCTTATATACCTGCATCGGTTGGATAGTCTAAGTACATGATCTGCTTATTGTACTTCAGTTCCTCGTTTATTTAATCCATGCGAGTTTCTTTTATTCAATTTTGTTCCAATTGTTTTGTTTGGTTTGTTGCAGAGTGTAGGGAGTTAATTTGTGGGGTGACTTTTATCCCAACATGTATGTAGTCGGATCGGTAGTTCTCCAAAACTCATGCATTTTAAAATCCGGTATCTACATATCACGGTATGTTCATGTGCAATTGGGTATAAATGTTTACAAGTGTTTAGACAAGCATTGATTTTAATCTGTTACATATTCATTGTCATTAGTATGTTGTGTAAATTAATACATACGTTGTTTGTGTACAATTGCTTTAAGGTTTCAGCTAAAAATTCCTTCATGATTTATTTTATGAATTTTCCTTTCACTATGAAAAGTAAATTCCTGTGGTCCTCGATTTTGTGATTGTATTTATTAGCAGATGTTGGAGAAGAGAGAGGGTCTTCTCAAATGGCCGAAAATTATAGAATTTAGCAAGTTCATTGCCCACTTTGATGTTATAGATGAACATGGTTGTACCTTAAATTTTTCCTTGATTTGTTATTTAGGATGTGCAGTGCAGAAAAGTAGGGTATAAGGATCTTTGACATTTTGTTAGTCATGTTTTGCTTGCTTGCAGATGCTCATCAAAGGACATCAACTTTGTCGACCTCACGTATAGGAACTTTGAAATTGTTAAGGATCATCATATTCACTGTCTCCAAACATCAAACCGTTTCCAGCTCTTATGCATGTACATTTTCATTGATAAACAAGTGCTCGGGTTCAACTCATTTTATAATTTTGTGGTTTGGTAGAAAATATGAAAGTCTGTGTGTTACTGGGCATTTGGGAATGTTTGAAATTTATGGAGCTCATGGTTTGTTCCAAAAAAGAAAAGAAAAGAAAAAAAAAACAATCTATGAGCAAAGCCTGAAGGGAACAAAGGTGAGTATATATAAGATATATAGGATTCGCATTGCTACCTGACTTTGATAATTATGGAATCTCTATATGCAACTTTTAGAGGTATGTATACATATTTCACGCTTATATTTCACGCTTATAGCGTTAGCACCATATTTTCTTATTATAGTAGTGGTTAGTCAATTTGGTTATACTAAAGAAACATGAGTTTTGAGTAACTGGATCAGGGCTTTTCATAATCTGTGTAATATCCATAACTCCCTCATACCATCATTTCCCTTCTTAGATCAACTGGTAGAGCACGTGGCGTTCTGCCTCGAGGATGTGGGTTTGATTCACACAAATGGAAATCAACATGAAAGGCTAATCAACTATCGGCTTTACATCAACATCAATTTAAAATTATAACAACATGGAGCAACTAGCTCACATGCAAATCATGGTCTGTAGGTAATCATTGAACCACATGCACCCCACTAGCCCAACCCCATACTTGCAGTTATGCGAACTGCGTCACACTCACTAGACGGTATAAAATAATAGTCCGGGAACTGATAAATCTTTTCCTTATTGTTTATAAAATAATAGTCCGGGAACTAATCTGTCTTTATTTCTTATTCATCCTTCAAAACTCTTTCCGAAATGCCGATTAGCCTGATTGAATAACTGTGCCTGAATGTCAACAACTTTTCTTTTGTGAATTGTCAGTGAGTCATTAGTAACACTTCCTGTTTGACAGGCGTGCAAAGGCCCTCAATTGAATATCAAGTAGTTGTTTCTTAGTAATTGAGTACTTAGTGAGAAAGAGGTGGTGAACCATGTAGCATTCGTGATGCCAATAATAGTGTTAAACATCGACACTATGGGTTGTCAACTTCAAAATGCTTCCTGAAGATTGGCAAAAAATTGGTCGTCCCAAACAAGCAGGCCGATATGCTAAAACTCCGCAATCTCTACATTTTAAGGTCAAATTATAATCCAATTAACTTGACATGATTTTAGCCCCAGTTATTTCAGTTACGGCTACAACTATATCTATGCAAGTATAGATACTACGTTTGACATGATACTAGTGTATATTGATATGTACATTGAGAATTAGCACATTTTCTAATGTGTTTTATCTTAATTTTATATTGAGAGTATATTGACAAATTGGGATTTCTATTTTTTAACCCAACAAGATAATATAATATACGTGCTATCCACCTACTCTATATTTTATACTAAACAGTACTCCGTATATGTTTAACACTAACCACTATCCTTTGAAAGCTGACCAAATAATTGGTTCATGCAGCCATTAAGGTAAGGGCTGAAATCTTGTTAACACAAAGAAAGACTTCTTCTGCAAGAATTTCTTGTACAGCCGAAACTGCCCTTGTACAGGTATAACTGTTGGGAATAAAAATGGTAAAGAGATTAGAAAAACACAAATCAAACCGGCAAATCTGCAAATGGATACAGTTGCACAGTTTTTGCAACGTTTTTTTCCGGGCTTAAATACAATCTACTGATCTAATCTAGGGAAAGGGCAGAGCTAACTGCCAACTTGCAATATCTTTGGTAACATCCAAAGCAATATCTTTCTTCTTCGTCAACAGTTGGAATCTTTACAGGGTGGAATTCAACATAATGATGCTACGAGCCAAGTACAAGAGTTGGAGAATCAGATTGAGAAATGGCACCAAATCCAAAATGATTTTTGGGGTCAAAAAGCCAGAGATGAATACTTCTTAGAAATGGATCGCAACACCAAGTATCATCATGCCAATGCAAATAAAAGAAAATCAAAAAATAACATTGCTGCTCTTAAGAATGGTAATGGTGACTGGTGCACACCAAGAACTGATTTGGAACAGCTACTTACATATCATTACAAATTATTGCATACTACCGGTCATCCAGAAAGAAATGACCAAATTCTCCAATGTATACCTAGTGTTATAACATATATGGATAATGAAGATTTGATAAGGATACCAGATGAGGCTGAAATTAATAAAGCGCTAAAAGGAATGAAGTCTTGGAAGGCACCTGGACCAGACGGATTTCCGCCAGGTTTTTTTAAAACTCATTGGGATGTGGTTGGTCAAGATGTTGTGCATACGGTACAACAATTTTTTCGTACATGGTACATGCTGAAATGTTTGAATGTTACAAACCTAACACTTGTCCCGAAAACGAAAAACAAGCAGTTCCCCTCTGATCTGAGGCCAATTGCTTTGTGTAATACAAGTTATAAACTTATTTCTAAAATTTTGTCCATCAGAATGAAGGAATTAATGGGGAAAATAATATCACCTCTTCAAGCGGCTTATGTACCAGGCCATCAAATTTCAGATAACATTCAGCTTGCCCAGGAAATAGTTCATTCTATGAAAAATAAAAAAGAAGATTCTAAGCATCTGGCATTAAAGCTAGACATGTCTAAGGCGTTTGATCGTCTGGAATGGTCATTTCTCATGGATGTAATGGAGCAGATGGGTTTCTGTGCAGCTTTTCGCCAATTGATTTTGCAGTGCATCAGTACAACTAAAATATATGTCATATTAAATGGTGCTCCATGTGAAGCATATCAGCCTACAAGAGGAGTTCGTCAGGGTGATCCATTGTCACCCTATCTATCCATAATTGTAATGGAGGCATTCTCACGTCAACTCTACCATGCAGAAGAACTGAAGCAGATTGAGGGTATAAAAATTGCCAGTGGTGCACCTTCTATATCTCACTTATTTTTCGCCGACGACTGCTTACTTTTCTTTAATGCAGATCTTCATAATGTTAATAATGCACTGAAAATAATTGAAGATTTTGGAAGTGCGTCAGGCCAGATGGTTAACTTCACAAAGTCAAGTGTGCATTTCAGTGCAAATATCCCACAGAGGTTTTGTAGAATGTTAACAAGAAGATTAAAAGTGCCAAGAATGAATACCAATGAGAGATATCTAGGTATTTTATTCATCATTGGCAAGAATAAAGTACAATGCTTCACCCATTTATATGACAGGGTCAAAAATAGGCTATCCGCTTGGAATGGTAAAACTATGTCACAATATGGTAAGTCCTTAATGATAAAGACAACCACAAATACCATTCCCTCCTATTCTATGAGTTGTCTTCAAATTCCAGTTGATATCATTAAGAAGATTAATGCTGCACAAAGAGACTTTTGGTGGGGATATGAAGAAAAAAGAGGTACTTACTATACTTCATGGAAGAACTTCAATCTGCATAAAACTCAAGGTGGTCAAGGTTTCAGAGACTTGAGGATTTTGAACCAAGCACTCATAGTCAGAGCAGCTTGGAGGATTTGCACAAATGGAGAAACTCGATGGGTAAAAGCAATGAAGGCAAAATACTTCTCAGGCACCAGTTTGATTCATGTTCCTGTTAAAAATAATTGTTCATGGGCTTGGAATGGGATACAAAAACAAATCCCCTTTATCAGACAACATAGCCGTTGGAGAGTAGGCAAAGGCAACAAATAAAGATTTGGTTATATGTCTGGGTTATGGGATTGGATTCTCCACCAGTTCCTAGAGAAGATGTGACAGATTCTGAAAATTTTATATGGGTCCAAGAGCTTATAACTCAAGGTAACATGCAGTGGAATATTTCATTGGTGCAGTACCTGTTTGATACTGTTATAGCCAACCTGATTCTGCAAATGAACATTCCTGCATCAGCTGAAGATAAGTTTATCTGGAATTTAACAAGAAATCGTAATTTCACCTTGAAATCTGCATATAACAGGCTTTTTGAAATTAGCAGAGGTCATCTACAAGCTTCAAACCTTATTCCTGGCGTTGTGGATACTTAGAACATTATAGGCACTCTTAACTGAAAAGATTCCTTTCTTGTCAGGGATCCATATAAAAGTATATGATCCACTCATAGGCACATGTATTGCTAAAATTTTAGTAGCAGACTCATGAGAAATTGAATCATAAATGAGATGAACATTCCATTTTCTGGTTCCTGGCAAAAACATATCATTTACTAACATCGAATTTGAGGTGGTAGACATACCTACAGCAAGATTAGGGGGGTGATCAAGACCTACCGCCCATTTGTCAAGCCAAATCTTCACTTTGGTTACACATCTTACAGACCAACAACTATTTTCTTTAATGACCTTAAGACATCTATAAATTCCCTTCCAAATTCAAGAGTTATTGTAATTAAGTTTTACTAAGTGAAGAAAATTGCTGTCTCTAAAGTATTTGGCTTCAAAAAATTTAATCCAAAGTTCACCCTTCTGAGAACTAATTTTCCAAGCTCGCTTCATAACCAAAGCCCTATTTTCTAAGTTCCTGAAGCCTAATCCACCTAATTCCTTAGGATTATTGGGATTTCCTCAAGCCAAGAACTAATGCCTTTGTTACCTTTATGGCCCCACCAGAAATTTCTCTGTAGAGTATCTAACTTGTCAATGGTTGTGGTAGGAATTTTGAAACATCCCATTTGATAAGTGGGTAAAGAGTTTAAAACAGGCTTAACCATATATAGTGATCTTACCTGCTTAGTTAAGAGACACACTTACTCAATTTTTGAGTCTAGCTTCAAAGAACTAAGCAATATTGTCAAAAGACTTAATTTTAGAGTAACCTAGAAGAAGAGTGTTAAAGCATTGCTCGGTTGAACTCGCATGCATTTATATCTCAAGCATGTTTGTCAATGTTAGTGATCAAAACTATAAGTCTTGATTTCTAGTCTACTATAGCTAAGGTCTCGGACTAGGATAGAAAGTGTAGTTGAGCTCAAGAACTCCATGGAAATCATCATACAAGACGAATGACTACTCAAGGAACCGGTGGATCTTCATCGACTAAAAGATATGTGAAGACTTGAACTTATCTATCACTAAAAAGTCTATTTATCTCTTATCTTGAGACAAAATTCGTTTGCTATATAGACTTAGATTATACACATTTTCTATTTCGAGCCGAATTTATCTCGCCTATCTATTTCTCGAAATATGTGTTGGTAAGCTTTCGTTTTAGCCAAGTTCGTCTTTACCTAGTGACGAAAGTCATGACAAGTTTCAATCATTTTGAAAATTGCTTACTTTGACGAAAAATAGTTTGTGAATAACAACTATAGAATATCAACGTCCTCTAAGAATGTTTCAATGATTGAAATGAGAGTTTAGATTATATAACCATTGGAGGATATAAGCACTGTTGTGGAAACACACACACATATATATATATATAAGTCCTTATTCCTTGAACCGAAGTTTGCGAACTTTGTTGATCAAGAGAACCAGAATAGTGGCGTGAGCCAAGTCCGCGAACTGGCGGAAGTTCTCGACCCGAGAAATTCTGCTGGAGTTTGTGAACTCCGTCCGGGAACTTAAGTCTGCAAACCCAGTCCGCGAACTTGAGTAGGTTATATCTAAAAACGATGTTTGTGAACTTATTCTTATATAAACTAAGGAATGCAAATTGCAAACCGTGGCTATATAGTTCATGAACCGATTCGAGTGAATCAAATCGTTTTTGCTTCAGTTGTGTCTTGTGTAGTTACATAATATTTCCTTGCAATTGAACAACTCTCTAACTAGTTCATTTGAGTCACTTGAACAAGTTATGGTGAAGAAGAATATGGTTGATATGAAAATGATCATATGGCTAACCATTTGGTTGACTATTGTTGAACCAACAAATGTACAAGTTTGGGTACGGCTACACAAGCCTAGAAACGTGCATTTCATTTGTGTGTAACAATCTAGTTTTCGATCTAATGGTTGAAAGATATTAGCTTGAATCTAATCAGGTTTTCATCTAACGGTGAATATTGAATGCTTTGTTACCAAGCTAACATTGATTGCAAACCCTGATTTGAAAGATTCTATAAGGGAGAACTCTAGCAACTGGGAAACCTAATCCCCACACCTTCTGTGTGATACTAGTTGTGCTAAGCTAGAGTCGATTCTCCTTTAACCTTTGGTTTATTCTTCTAAACCAGGTTAACGACTTAAAGACTTCATAGGGATTGTGAAGCCAGACCGATACTACTTTCTTGTAGTTTTGTGATCTGATCTTGTTGTTTCTATCGTACGAGTACAATTGTAATAATTGGCTTGAGATTGATATCTCCGATAGGCAAGATATAAAATAAATCACAAACACTTCGTCTCATCGTTTGTGATTCCGCAATATCTTTTTTCGCTGCGTCAATTAAGATTATTGTGAGGTGATTGATAATACTAGGCTGTTCTTCGGGAATATAAGTCTGGTTTATCAATTGGTTCTTATTCACCTTGATTTATCAAAAGACGGAACAAAACTTGTAGGTATATTCGTGGGAGACGGATTTATCTATTACCGTAGACTTTTCTGTGTGATACATGTTTGTTTATTAAGGTCTTCGACTTTGGCTCGTAGCAACTCTTAGTTGTGGGTGAGATCAGCTAAGGGAATCAAGTACGTAGCATCCTGCTGGGACCAGAGACGTAGGAGCATAATTGTACCTTGGATCAGTGTGAGATTGATTGGGGTTCAACTACAGTCCAGACTGAAGTTAATTTAGAGTAGGCTAGTGTTTGTAGCGGCTTAATACAGTGTGTGTTCAAACTGGACTAGGTCCCGCGGGTTTTCTGCATTTGCGGTTTCCTCGTTAACAAAATTATGGTGTCTGTGTTATTTCCTTTTCGCATTAAATTTTGTTATATAATTGAAATATCACAGGTTGTGCGTTGTTCAATCAATTAGAATATCCGACCTTTTGGTTGTTGATTTAAATTGATTGACACTTGGATATTGGTCTTTGGTACCATCCAAGTTATCTCTCTAGTATTTGATAAAGACTCGCAGATTTCTATTTTCTTGAGTATATATCAAATCGAGAGATTGAGATATAAACTCTTTGATATACTTTTTATCTGGATTGAGTCTGACTGTCTAGTTGATTCTCTAGAAAGTATATTGGAGTTTGTCCATACAGATTGCTAAGCGAAATATTGGGTGTGGTTGTTGTACCCCCACTTTTTCAAAGAGGTGCATCTAAGTCGTAAGTTTCAGAATCTTTAACAATATACATATTCAATTTCTTGGCTAAATCCTCACAAGCACCAGAGATAATGTTACCACTAAAATAGACACAAGACTTATCAAAATTAAGATTTTGGCTTGAAACACTACCAAATTTGTGCAGGATACTCAAAATACTCTCAATGTTATGCATATCAGCTTTAGCAAAAATGAGAATGTCATCTACAAACAAAAGATGAGAAATATGTGGAGCTATTCTAGCCACTTTAATATCTGCAATATCCTGGTTAGTCTAAGCAAACATTAAACTTATGGAAAGAAATTTCATTTCCAAAATTAACAAATAAGGAGAGAATGGATCACCTTCTTATTTCTCTAGAAGGAATATATTCTGGACAAGGTGAACCATTGAGTAACACATTAATGATAGTAGTAGAAATGCGTTGATGTATTAAACTACAAAAACATCATTGAAACCAAAATGTGATAGGAATTTTTTTTTAACAGAAAAGTCTACTCAAGTTTATCAAAAGCTTTAGATAAGTCTAATTTCTGCCTCCAAAACTTTCTTTCTGTTTCATTATATGAATAGTTTCATTTCATGGGAAATTATGGATGCCTAATTATATTTGCTAGAATCTTAGAAACCATCTTGTAAGAAACGTTACAAAATCCTATAGGCCTAAAATCAGCAGGCTTTTTAGGGGTTCTCACCTTACAGATTAGATATATGTAAGTTTTATTCAAATATTTTGGCATATGGCATGTTTCAAAGAATTTCTGAACAACATATTTTCCCATAATATGTCATTAAGACTGGTAAAAACCAGCTTGAAAGCCATCAAGGGTAAGAGAACTCCAAGCTGACATAGATTTAATAACATTGACAATCTCATCAACATATGGTATAGAAACTAAAACGGTATTATCAACATCAGATATAACATGAGAAATGATATCAAAATCAACATCAGAAAATACAGGATTACTAGTGCAAACAATAGTACTAAAATGAGTTGTAAGCAGGTTAGAGACATCATCTTTGTCTCTATAACAGTTTCCATTAGCATCGCTAAGGGTATTAATGTTATTTCTATGAAGTCTCTTATTTACCAAAGAGTGAAAATACCTAGTTTTATTATCCACATCAAGTACATGCTTATCTCTAGAATAGTTTATCAAAAGCTTTAGATAAGTCTAATTTCTGCCTCCAAAACCTTCTTTCTGTTTCATTATATGAATAGTTTCATTTCATGGGAAATTATGAATGCCTAATTATATTTGCTAGAATCTTAGAAACCATCTTGTAAGAAACGTTACACAATCCTATAGGCCTAATATCAGCAGGATTTTTAGGGGTTTTCTCTTTACAGATTAGACATATGTAAGTTTTATTCAAATATTTTGGCATATGGCATGTTTCAAAGAATTTCTGAACAACATATTTTCCTACAATATGTCATTAAGACTGGTAAAAACCATCTTGAGAGCCATCAAGGGCAGGAGAACTCCAAGCTGACATAGATTTAATAACATTGACAATCTCATCAACAGATGGTATAGAAACTAAAGCGGTATTATCAACATCAGATATAACATGAGAAATGATATCAAAATCAACATCAGAATATACAGGATTACTAGTGCAAACAATAGTACTAAAATGAGTTGTAAGCAGGTTAGAGACATCATCTCTGTCTCTATACCAGTTTCCATTAGCATCACTAAGGATAGATGTGTGTAATTGATCTTTGGACTTCACGACGTTCACCAATTGAAGAAGAAGATATATTGAAGAGCTTGGAGGAACTTCGTCAACAAAAGGTATGCGAAGACTAAAACTTATATATCACTCAGAAGTCTATTCTATTCTATATTTTAATGAGACTAAGTCGTATAGATATATAGACTTTTAAATTATACACATTTGATATTTCGAGCCGAGTTGATCACGTTTATCCATTTCTGTAAATACGTGTTGTAAGCTTTAAGATTTAGCTAAGCTCATCGTATTCTTGACGAGTTTAGTTGGAGACAATCTATTTGTTGGAAACTAAATATTAAGTCAAAGATGATCATGTGAAAATTACCTTGAACATCTTATATGATTTATATGAGAAAATCATTTGATGCCAACTTGGGAAGTTTCATATTGATCGATTAATCACTTGAAAATTACTTGAAGCTAGTGGTATGTATAAGATTACCATTGTTGCATTCCAAGGATGTTTCTGATTAAATGAGAGCTTTAGAACGACTACCATGTCTGGATATAATACAGGTTGTATACTTTGTATACTAATTGTGCAAGTCTAGTTCAAGTTCGGAACTATTGTTTGCGAACCTTGTTTGTGAACTGGTTTACCTGTAAAAGTCCGGAGTTGTTGTCCGCGTACCTTGTTTGCAAACATGCTAGACAATGATGTTAGAGCATAGCTCGGTCGACCTCACATGCGTTGCTATATCAAGCATGTTTGTCAATGTTAGTGATCAAAACTATGAGTCTTGATTTCTAGTCTATTATAGCCAAGTCTCGGATTAGGATAGAAAAGTGTAGTTGAGCTCAAGGACTTCATGGCGATTCATCATACAACGACGAAGATCTACTCAAGGAACCGTGGAACTTCATAAAAAAAAGGTATGTGGAGACTTGAAATTATCTATCACTCAAAAGTCTATTTATTCTATCTCCTACTTCTTATGAGACAAAAAGTCGTATGCTATATAGACTGGATCATACACATTTGACATTTCGAGCTGATTATTCACTACTTATCTTTTTATCGAAATCGCGTGTTGGTAAAGCATTTCGCTTTGATCAAGTTTATCTTCACCTAGTTACGAAAGTCATGAAAAGTTTCAATTACTTTGAGAATTGCTCTGACGTGAAACGGTCTGTGAATAACGGATATATAACGTCCTCTGAGAATGTCTCAATGATTGGAATGAGAGTTTAGATTACATAACCATGTATTCCTTAATCCGAAGTTTTCGAACTTTGTTGATTGACAGAAATCGTAGGAATTGGATTTGCCAAGTCCGCGAACTGACGGAAGTTATCTTGCCGAGAATTTCTGCTGGGATTTTCCAAAAAATCGTTTGCGTGTTTAGTCCGCGAACTGGCGTAAGTCTCCTTGCCGAGATTTTCTGCTGAGTTTGGAAAACTCTGCCAGTTGCCTTAAGTCCACGAACTTGTTTGTGAGCTTAAGTGGTTATGATCTAAAGATGCGCTCGGAACATGAAACTTAAATTACTAAGGAATGCTTTATGCAAACCGTGGATATAAAATTCATGAGATGATTCAATCAAATCGAATCATCTTTGTTTCAATTGTGTCTTGTGTAGTTACATAAGATCTCATAACAATTGAATAACTCTCTAACTAGTTCATTTGAGTCAATTGAACTAGTTATGGTGAAGAATAACTAGGTTAATATGAATTGCTCATATGATTAACCTTTTGGGTTACTATGTTGAACCAACATACACGTACACGTTTGGGCATGGTTTTCAAAAACCCAGTAAACGTCTACCCAAGTGTGTGTGACAAGCTAAGTTTTCGATCTAACGGTTGAGAAATATTAGCTTGAATCTAAATCAGGTTTTCATCTAACGGTGAATATGGATTGCTTTGTAACTAAGGCAAAACCCTGATTTGAAGGCTATATAAAGGAGACATCTAGCATTGTGCAAAACTAATCCCCACACGTCTGTGTGATACTAGTGCGCTCGCTAGAGTCGATTCTCCTTTAACCTTTGGTTTTCTTCTCTAAAACCAGGTTAACGACTTAAAGACTTCATTGGGATTGTGAAGCCAGACCGATACTACTTTTATCGTAGTTGTGTGATCTGATCTTGCATCTTCTATCGTACGAGTACAATCTACTGATTTGCTTGAGATCGTGAGAGTTCTCCGATAGGAAAGATAAAGAAGTCACAAACATCTTCGTCTCACTGTTTGTGATTCCTCGACAAACCGCCTGTGTAGTCATGAAGGATTGTTGAGAGGTGATTGATTAATCTAGGATGTTCTTCGGGAATATAAGACCGGATTATCAATTGGTTCATGTTCACCTTGATTTTATATCTTAAGACGGAACAAAAACCTAGGGTTTTTCTGTGGGAGACAGATTTATCCTTTGATAGGCTTTTCTGTGTGAGACAGATTTGTTTATTATCAAGTCTGCGATTTTGGGTTGCAGCAACTCTTAGTTGTGGGTGAGATCAGCTAAGGGAATCAAGTGCGCAGTACCCTGCTGGGATCAGAGGCGTAGGAGTACAAATGTACCTTGGATCGATGGGAGACTGATTGGGGTTCAACTATAGTCCAGTCTGAAATTAGATTGTAGTAGGCTAGTGTCTGTAGCGGCTTAATACAGTGTGTATTCATTCTGGACTAGGTCCCGGGGGTTTTCTGCATTTGCGGTTTCCTCGTTAACAAAACTTCTGGTGTCTGTGTTATTTCTTTTCCGCATTATATTTTTTATATAATTTAAATAATACAGGTTGTGCGTTAAGATCATCAATTGGAAATCCAACCTTTAGTTGTTGATTGATATTGATTAATCCTTGGATATTAGTCTTTGGTACCGTCCAAGTTATTCCTTGTATTTGATAAAGACTCGCTATTATTTTTAGCTTGAGTAGAAATCAAATCAAGAGAGAGATATTAACTCCTTGAGATACTTTAATCTAGATTGAGTCTGACTGTCTAGTTAATTCTCTAGCAAAGTATTTCGGAGATAGTCCATACAGATTTCTAAGCGAAATATTGGGTGGTGTTGTTAGACCCCCGCTTTTTCAATTGGTATCAGAGCAGGCAAACACACTAAGACCTCATCAGTCTGTGTTTGTAGCGATCTGACTCTATGGACAAGAGTACTATCTCTGATAAACGCGTCACCAGTAATAAAGATTCTCTCTCGTCTAAATCTATTAAATAAAAAAGTTCAATCTCGAATATAGAGAAACCTTGTGATTCGACGAGACAGGCAAACAATGGCATGAGTGTTCATGATTACCCTTCGAAAGAGACCTTCTCTTATAATGAATGGGATACAGCTGAAGAGAGTAAATCGATTCTAAATCTTGTTAGAATTCAAGTTGTTAGAATGAATCAGTTAAAACACCATTTCAATGCTCTTCTTGGTATTGTAAGAGATTGCAAAGTCCATGGCAACGCTGAAGATCAGTCTTCATGCTTGACTTTTGAGGCCAGCCTCGAAAAGGATGCCTTGGATATTGAACGCCGCTTGAGTAAACTCTCCATTCAAGGATGTTCAAAGCAATCTAATGTACCAAGAACTTCTGATGCTTTACATTCAGAAGTAAATACATATGTTCCTAGTGTTTCTTCCAATCATGAACTTGGGACATTCTGTAAAGAGACAACTCTTCTGACGGTAATATTAAGACTACATCCTCCAATCATTCCTATGATCAAAAGGTATGTCTTATCTGTGAGACCAAGTGTTATGTTAGACAGAAGATAAACTCCAAGTTGAATAAAGACTCCTTAGTTCAACTTCAACACACCCTAGATTTGATTCTCAAAGGTGTGACTCACATCCGTATGATTGAACCAATTGGTTTTCGTACCTATCCTGTGTATGCAACCAGGAAAGTCAGTACAGCGAGTTTCTCCAATGTTCAAGGGAAGAATAGACGTCTTAATAAACATCGTCCTAAGGAAGTTCAACGCTTTGTCTCTAAAAGCAACATTGTTCCTGTTGAGTAGATCATTCCAGAAGAAAGGAAAATTGATAAGATAAGAGAGGATATTAAAGAGATAATTGTAAGATACAAAGAGCTTGTCAACAGATTATCTTCTTCCTCATGTCAAGGCACTTCTGGTAAGAACTCTAACTATGTCTCTTACTTTGACGACAGTAAATTTTTTGATAATTTCTCATGTCAAACAGGATCCCTCTCTAAGACTAAGAGAAAAAACAAACTTAACCAAAGACATAAACCTCGTAATGAGCCTGTAGGCTCGTACTTGTGCTAATTAATCACAAGGTTCGAGAACTTACTCATATAAAATCCTGTTGAGTAAGCTGTGTTAAAAACAGGTATACTTGTTGCCTGAATCTGTTAAGTTAAGTTATTTTCTTATCGTCCATAACTAAACCTGTGTTGACAGATCCGCTAAGATCAAGTATTGGTTAAGTCAAAAGAAAATGTTGCATACTGTCTTAAAATTTGTTTTTAGGACCTGTTTTCAAATGTTTGAAGGACTTTATTTCTTGGGTATTTTTTGTACTTGAACGGATTCCGTTCTGGCCCGAGTCATCAATTTATTTGAAACCCTAAATTTTTGTCCCCAAGGATAAAATATCCAACCTCTTAGGGTTACAAGTCACGTACGTGTACCTCTGGTGGTTTTTGGATTTTCAAAGAATGTCTTCCTCCTCTTCTTACTATGGTGGTTTCGGAAAAGGATTTCTTGACAAAAGTGTTGAGGTTGATTCCAGGAGGAAGAGAACACTTGTAGATGAAGATCATCCCAATGCTTCATGCTTCTTTGCTTATTCTCATGAAGATGTTGAGAATGATGATATGATCTCTGCTGAAGTCGTTCATGACTTTCTTTAATATTTGGGGAAGCAAAATAACAGCTTGTTGATACTTTAAAAGGTCTTGATAAGGTGAAAACTGAGTTGGAAAAGGTTGTGTCTGACCTTGGTCTCATAAAATCTCAAATCAAGGATCTTCGAAAATAGAATCATCTCTCCGTTGATACTGAGAAGGCTATCAATCACAAGCTTGAAGACTTCTTGTCTCGTATGGATCTTAAACCTCCCGTGCTCCTTTTCGCGTTTGTGGATACACCGGAATCCGTTTCCCTTTAGATTGTCCTTTGTTTTATATACCTAGTATGTTTTCTTTTTGGATTAGTTGGAAGAATAACTAGCGTTTTGAATAGCGAAGTTTGTGATTACACATAGTTATTTTTGTTTTCATCTTGTTATGTTTATTTTTTAGGTTTATTGGTTTTTAAATTCTAAAAATATTTGGAGGATGATATTATTGCAATATTAATCTGTTTTGAAGTATTGCAATATTTTTATGGGATATGTATTGTTTGCATCCGTGAACTTGAAGGTCCCGTATTGTGTCAAAAGTAAAGTCGCTCATAAATTGATATTCGTATTGATGAAAGGACGAATGGACTTTTGACAATTACAAAAGTTATGCCTATGCAATCATTTATTTTATGGAAAATAAGATGAAATCTTTTGTTTGACAAGGATAAAGTCTATTATGTCGTTATGCAAATAGTGATAGAAAATAGAATAGATCCTTGTATGTTATCCACGGTATTGATCTTCATTGATCCATTTTGTTATGTTTTACCGTGAAGGCTCCATTGTGGAGAAATAATGTATTTCACACTACAAATACATGTGGTTTTCGGATCATTGTGTAAGGGGGAGTGGTTTCCATGATCGAGATGGAGTATTGACTAAGGGGGAGTGATACATATCACCATAGTATTGTTGTTAAAGTCGTGATGCAATTGGACTTTGATGTTACATAATAATACTATGTCACTGTATAATAATGATCGAGAATCTCGATTTCTCTCATTGTTATAGCTACGGATCTTCAACAACGGTGGTGCTAAACTTACAACCTTTGGTATCATTGGAGTACTTGGAAGGACGAAGATTTCAAGGAACGTTGAAGATTAGACTATGGAATAAGAGCCACTAAAGTTTATCTTTTTTGTATTCCATATGTATTAATAGTTTTGTCACTAAAATTGACAAAGGGGGGATTGTTAGAGCATAGCTCGGTCGACCTCGCATGCGTTGCTATATCAAGCATGTTTGTCAATGTTAGTGATTAAAACTATGAGTCTTGATTTTTAGTCTATTATAGCGAAGTCTTGGACTAGGATAGAAAAGTATAGTTGAGCTCAAGGACTTCATGGGGATTCATCATACAACGACGAAGATCTACTCAAGGAACCGTGGAACTTCATCAACAAAAAGTATGTGGAGACTTGAACTTATCTATCACTCAAAAGTCTATCTATTCTATCTCCTACTTCTTATGAGACAAAAAGTCGTATGCTATATAGAATGGATCATACACATTTGACATTTCGAGCTGAGTATTCACTACTTATCTTTTTCTCGAAATCGTGTGTTGGTACAGCGTTTCGCTTTGATCAATTTTATCTTCACCTAGTGACGAAAGCCATGAAAAGTTTCAATTACTTTGAGAATTTCTCTGACGTGAACGGTCTGTGAATAACGTCTATATAACGTCCTCTGAGAATGTCTCGATGATTGTAATGAGAGTTTAGATTACACAACCATGTATTCCTTAATCCGAAGTTTTCGAACTTTGTTGATTGAAGAAACTGGAGGAATTGGCTTTGCCAAGTCCGCGAACTCATTCCGCGAACTGAAGGAAGTTCTCTTGCCGAGAATTTCTGTTAGGATTTTCCAAAAACTCGTTTGCGTGTTTAGTCCGCAAACAGGCGGAAGTCTCCTTGCCGAGATTTTCTGCTGAGTTTGGTAAACTCTGCCGGTTGCGTAAGTCCGCGAACTTGTTTGTGAGCTTAAGTGGTTATGACCTAAAGATGTGCTATGAACATGAAACTTAAATTACTAAGGAATGCTTTATGCAAACCGTGGCTATAAAATTCATGAGCCGATTCAATCGAAACGAATCATCTTTGTTTCAATTGTGTCTTGTGTAGTTACATAAGATCTCATAGCAATTGAACAACTCTCTAACTAGTTCATTTGAGTCAATTGAACTAGTTATGGTGAATAAGAACTAAGCTTATATGAATTGCTCATATGGTTAACCTTTTGGGTTACTATGTTGAACCAACATACACGTACACGTTTGGGCATGGTTTTCACAAACCCAGTAAACGTCTACCCAAGTGTGTGTGACAAGCTAAGTTTTCGATCTAACGGTTCAGAAATATTATCTTGAGTCAAAATCAGGTTTTCATATAACGGTGAATATGGATTGCTTTGTAACTAAGGCAAAACCCTAATTTGAAGGCTATATAAAGAAGAAATCTAGCATTGTGCAAAACTAATCCCCACACGTCTGTGTGATACTAGTGCTCTCTCTAGAGTCGATTCTCCTTTAACCTTTGGTTTTCTTCTCTAAAACCAGGTTAACAACTTAAAGACTTCATTGGGATTGTGAAGCCAGACCGATACTACTTTTATCGTAGTTGTGTGATCTGATCTTGAATCTTCTATCGTACGAGTACAATCTATTGATTGGCTTGAGATTGTGAGAGTTCTTCGATAGGCAAGATAAATAAGTCACAAACATCTTCGTCTCACTGTTTGTGATTCCTCGACAAACATCTTGTGTAGTCAAGAAGGATTGTTGAGAGGTGATTGATTAATCTAGGCTGTTCTTCGGGAATATAAGACCGGATTATCAATTGGTTCATGTTTACCTTGATTTTATATCTTAAGACGGAACAAAAACCTAGGGTTTTTCTGTGGGAGACAGATTTATCCTTTGATAGACTTTTCTGTGTGAGACAGATTTGTTTATTATCAAGTATGCGATTTTTGTTTGCAACAACTCTTAGTTGTGGGTGAGATCAGCTAAGGGAATCAAGTGTGCAGTATCCTGCTGGGATCAGAGGCATAGGAATACAACTGTACCTTGGATCGGTGGGAGACTGATTGGGGTTCAACTATAGTCCAGTCCGAAGTTAGCTTGTAGTAGGCTAGTGTCTGTAGCGGCTTAATACAGTGTGTATTCAATCTGGACTAGGTCCCGGAGTTTTTCTGCATTTTCGGTTTCCTCGTTAACAAAACTTTTGGTGTCTGTGTTATTTATTTTCCGCATTATATTTTCTATATAATTGAAATAATACAGGTTGTGCGCTAAGATCATCAATTGGAAATCCAACCTTTAGTTGTTGACTGATATTGATTAATCCTTGGATATTGGTCTTTGGTACCGTCCAAGTTATTCCTTGTATTTGATAAAGACTCGCTATTGTTTTTTGCTTGAGTAGAAATCAAATCAAGAGAGAGATATTAACTCCTTGAGGGGTCCAAGAGCATAGCTCAGTGGTATCCCATCAACTCTAGTAAGGAGGAAGTCAGGGGTTCGATACCCACCGTAATAAAGGTTTGTATTTAAATTAGTTGTATAGAGGGGATTGGCGGGGTTGGGTCTAGCAGTGGGGCTAGTCCAACTGGCTGGATTTGGGTAGGAGCCTGGGTCCGGATTTAGCCTATCAAAAAAAAAAAAAACTCCTTAAGATACTTTAATCTAGATCGAGTCTGACTGTCTAGTTGATTCTCTAGCAAAGTATTTCGGAGATATTCCATACAGATTGCTAAGCGAAATATTGGGTGGTGTTGTTAGACCCCCGCTCTTTCAAATGCCATCTCCTGAATTGCTATTTGCGTACCTTGTTTGCGAACGGCTGGACAAAGCTAAAGTCCGGAACTCTTGTTCGCGTACTCAGTTTGCGAACATAGTGGTCAGGTTCTAAAATCGGCGAGTTTGGATTTTCATATTCATGAATTTAGGTTCGTTTGCGAACTAAAGTCCCTGGAACTTTAATGTAATAAGGTATGGGAAGTAGTTTTACAAACGTGGCATTATGTTCATGAATTTGTTCTTGTATAAGTACTTTGTACAATTTGAAACCAAATCAATTTTGTTTCAAATGGTTCATATATATATTTCTATTGAATGATGAATATTTGAAGAACTCTCTTGAAATACACTTAGATTCATTTGATTATCCATCATGATTGATTGATCATCATATGTGGTCTAGAAATGTTAGATGAATATGGCCAAGTTATAAGAGTTAATATGGCTAACTTCGGTTAACTATTATTGACCCTACAAAGTATACACGTTTAGGTACGGTCCATCCATATCTAAATATAGGTATATTTAATTTGTGCGTACCAAGCTAATACCATCTAACGGTGGAGATTGATTTCTTAATTTCTAAGCAGACTTAGCTTCAATCTTAAATCAAGAGTTCATCTAACGGTGAATATTGAATGCGTTGTTACTAAGATATCTTAGCTTCGATTGTAAGCAACCATGATTTGAAAGACAATATAAGTGAGAACTCTAGCATCTGGGAAACCTAATCTTACACTTCTGTGTGTCCTAGTTGCAAACTAGAGTCGATTCTCCTTTAACCTAGGTTTTCCAAAACCATTATTAGGTTAACGACTTGAAGATTTTATTTGGGATTCGTGAAGCCAAATTCAACTATTTTCTTTGTAGTTGCGCATTCTGATCTTACTTGTTCTATCGTATTGAGTTTTATCTTCTCTAAGATTTACTCGAGATTCATCTCCGATAGGTAAGATATAAAAAGTAATCACAACAGTTTTTCATCTCAGACTCTTGTGATTCCGCAATAACTTCTTCTATTAATCAGTTAGGTTATTATGAGGTGACTAATATTTCTAGGATGCTCTTCGGGAGTATAAGACCGGATTCTTAGTTGAGTATCATGTTCACCTTGATTTATCTAAAGACGGAAACAAAACCAGAATAGACATATATGTGAGAGACATATTTGTTTATAATACTTCGACTTTGGGTCGTAGCAACTCTTAGTTGTGGGTGAGATTAGCTAAGAGAATCACGTGTGCAGATTCCTGCTGATATTCAAGAGGCGCAAGGAACACGACTATACCTTAATCGGTGTGAGACCTTGTTAGGGCTTAACTACATTCCAGTCCGAAGTTAACTTGTTGTAGGCTAGAGTCTGTAGCGGCTTAATACAGTGTGGTGTTCAAATCTGGACTAGGTCCCAGGGTTTTTCTATATTTGCGGTTTCCCCGTTAACAAAATTTCTGGTGTCTGTGTTATTTCTTTTCCGCATTATATTAGTTTATATAATTGAAATATCACAGGTTGTGCATAGTTCAATCACAATTGATAAACCCGACATTGTTTGTTGGATAGAACTTGATTGACACGTGGGCATTGGTCTTTGGTACCGTCCAATTTATTCTCTCATCAATCAGGCTTCTGTTCAATTTGCTAATTGTATTGAGAAAGAGATAAAACTCTTTGATATATTTCTGGATTGAGTCTCACTTTTAAGTTGCTTCTCTCGGAATTATTATTGGGAGTTTAATCCATACATATTGCCGAACGAAATATTGGGTGTGTTTGTTATACCCCCGCATTTTCAATTGGTATCAGAGCAGGGAAACACGCTAAGACCTCATAAGTCTGTATTTGTAGCAATCTGACTCTATGGACAGAAGTGATATCTCTGACAAACGCATTACCAGGAATAAAAATGTTGTTCATATGAAATTTGTCAGAGAAAATATTTCATCTTTCTCTATTATAGATGAATGTCATGTTCTCATGAAACAGCCAAATATTGATAAGTGTTATCCTTATTATCTTACTAACGAGTCTGACTCTGAAATAGAAAGGGAAGCAGCCCAAGAAAGTGCAGTGATTCTAAGACAAGTTAGAATCCAGTCTGTTGAAGTTAATAGGCTGAAATACAAGGTCAATATGCTTATTGGTATGGTTAATGATCGTGACTCTCAATTAAAGATTCTTCGTGAAGAAAAAGCCAAAGTAAGTTTATCAAAAACTTTATTCAAGGCTAAAATTGAGGAGAATGCTTTAGAAATTAAACGTCTATTGAGTAAATCCTTTATTCAATGTAAGGTAATGTAAGGTTCGTTCTAAAGAGTCCATTGTACCAATTTCCTCTAACACAACTGAGATGTTAGGAAATGTGACTACTTGTAATCATCTTTCTCTAATGAAACCGGTTTCAGAAGCTAAATTGAAAATCCTCCCTATTGCTGAAGACGTGCTTGTAACTTCCTCTAATCAAGGAATCACCACATCTCACGGAAGGAAGAAATCTTCTAACGATGATGTTAAACCTATTCACTTTAATCACTCTGGTGATCAGAAAGTGTGTCTCTACTGTGATACAAAGGAATATGCTCGATGGAAGTGCAAATTAAGGTTGGATGAAAACTATATTGGTCGACTCCAACACACCTTAGATTTAATACTCAAAGGTGTAACTGACATTCGTATGTCTAAACCAATCGGTTTTATAACTCACCCTGTGAAACCTTCTAGGAAAATCAGTTCAATTTGCTCTTCTAGTGTCCGAACCTGTAATAGTAGCTTTAACGCGAATCAGTCAAGGAGGTTTCAAAAATATCCTTCTCAAACTAAGGTTGGGGATGTTTTTCAAGGTGTGAAAAGATACCAGAAGGTGTAAACCACAATGGAGCTATGAAGGACAACCTAAATCTTATAATTGAAGGGTACAACGATCTTATCAACAGGCTGTCAAATTCCTCCAAACAAACTTTTTCAGGTAAGGATTCAAACTTAGTCTCATATTTTGATGATAGTAATTTTTATGACGATTTTTCACATCAAAAAGGATTTCCTCCAAAAATTAGAAGAAAAAAGAGGTTTAACCATGAACATTATTCATTTGATGAGCATAAAGCTCATACTTGTGTTAGTTAATCACAAATTTTGGAATCTTACTCATGAAAAATCCTATTGAGTAAGATGCGCTAATGATATACTTGATGGAAAATTGTTTTCTGTTTAGTTAAGCTATTTTCTTCTTTGTTCATAGCTAGACTATTGTCTGTACACAACATTGCATAAGTATTTTCTTTGTTGTGAATCACTTCAAAGTGTCTACATCTTTAGTCATGTTTTCAAAATTCAAAAGTTATAAGTGTTAATATGGCTAATTTCGATTAACTATTATTGAGCCAACAAAGTATACACGTTTGGGTGCGGTTCATCCATATCTAAATATAGGTATATTTCATTTGTGTGTCTCAAGCTAATACCATATAACGGTGGAGATTGATTTCTTAATTTCTAAGCAGACTTAGCTTGAATCTTAAATCAAGAGTTCATCTAACGGTGAATATTAAATGCTTTGTTACTAAGATAGCTTAGCTTTGATTGTAAGCAACCCTGATTTGAAAGACTATATAAGGGATAACTCTAGCATCTTGGATACCTAATACCGAAACTTCTGTGTGTCCTAGTTGCAAACTAGAGTCGATTCTCCTTTAACCTAGGTTTTCCAAAACCATTATTAGGTTAACCACTTGAAGACTTCATATGGGATTCGTGAAGCCAGATCCAACTATTTGCTTTGTAGTTGCGTATTCTAATCTTACTTGTTCTATCGTATTGAGTTTTATCTTCTCTAAGATTTACTCAAGATTCATCTCTGATAGGTAAGATGTAAAAAGTAATCACAACAGTTATTCATCTCAGACTCTTGTGATTCCGCAATAACTTCTTTTGTTAATCAATTAGGTTATTGAGAGGTAACTAATATTTCTAGGCTGCTCTTCGGGAGTGTAAGACTGGATTATTAGTTGAGTTTCCTGTTCACCTTGATTTATCTAAAGCCGAAAACAAAACCAGAATAGACATATCTGTGGGAGACATAGATGTTTATAAGTCTTCGACTTTGGATCGTAGCAACTCTTAGTTATGGGTGAGATCATCTAAGGGAATCACGTGTGCAGATTCCTGCTAATATTCAAGAGGTTAAGGAACGCGATTGTACTTTAATCGCTGTGATACTTGGTAAGGTCTCAACTACATTCCAGTCTGAAGTTAACTTGTAGTAGGATAGAGTCTGTAGCGGCTTAATACAGTGTGGTGTTCAAATATAGACTAGGTCCTCGGGTTTTTTTTTCTGGATTTGCGGTTTCCTCGTTGACAAAATTTCTGGTGTCTGTGTTATTTCTTTTCCGCATTATATTTGTTTATATAATTGAAATATCACAGATTGTGCGTAGTTCAATCACAGTTGATAAATCCGACCTTGTTTGTTGGATAAAACTTGATTGACACTTGAGCATTGGTCTTTGGTATCGTCCAAGTTCTTCTCACATCAATCAGGCTCACGGATTTTTATTTGTTTGATTTGCTGATCGTATTGAGAAAGAGATAAATCTCTTTGATATATTTCTTGATTGAGTCTCACTTTTAAGTTGGTGCTCTCAGAATTATATTGGAGTTTAGTCCATACAGATTTCCGAACGAAATATTGGGTGTGGTTGTTATAACACCGCGTTTTCAAAAACAAAATCAGGACTTTGAGATTTTATTAAGTTTTGCAATTGTTGTTTTGTAAAACTATTGGCAATGCCTTGGACATTCCAAGATAATATTTTCATTTTCAAATGGTAGTCGAATTTAAAAGCTTTCAAAATAAAAACAAAATAAAGTCTAGAATTTACCTTTTCCTTCCCAATAGTGTCATTGTTTTGTATTTCATGTTGAGTGGCCTTTGAGGGTGCTTGTGAATCTTGATGCTTATCATTGAGAAAAGTTCAAAACTGAGAAGTTTGAGCAGCAAAGGGAATATGAGTTGGACTATTTCTCTGTCTCTTTCCAGCCCAGCAGTATCGTAATAATCATCCTTATCATTATCTAAAATTCTTCCATCATTAATCTTAAAGCCATCTTGTGGGGGGGACAAATGCTGGTTTTTTGGTATTAGTATACTGACGAACTAGCCCTACAGTCCTAGGCTGAGCTGTTTGTTTTTTTCCTTTTTAGCTTCCTTACTCCAAAATAGTGAGCCTTCTTATGAGCAGCTTCAAGATATTCAATAGCAGCTTTACATACATTTTTGATATGATTAAGAATGAAACAACTAGGACATAGTTTCTTAGGTTGTTTCTCATAGAAATACCTTATCCATCTGGTACATCCAGCTTCAGTCATAGTCATGAATCCTCTTCTTATTGGGTTGTCTATGTCAATAATGACACAAACTTTAACCAGATCACCAACACTAGGGATAACATTTAGATGATCAATAACAATCACTTCACCCATAAGAGAACCCATCTTCCTTACTGAATCCACATTCATATGTTCTGGTAACATTTTCTTCAGTTGAATCAAGAATCACTGGTGTCTCCAATCAAGTTCTTGATAAATAACATTAGCATTATAGTGGTGTGGAATAACAAGACATCCATTAATATTCCAAGGTCTTGTATCAAAAAATTTCCTCAGAGTATCCCAATCCTTAAACTTGAAAACCATAATGTTGTTGCCAATCTCAACGATTTGGACTTCATCTTCGGCTAGAAAAGGTCATGTAAAGCCTATGTTTTTCTCAACTAATTTCAGACCCATTGTTCCTTCAATGATGATTTTCCCTGCAAGGCAAATATCCCATTGTGTATCTTCATCAATTACTTCTTGTTCTTGATGATGAACCACTGGCTCAGAAGATTCACCTAATTCCAAAGTAGCAGTCTTGAATTTCTGTACCAAACCTGAGACATTTTGATCTTTGTTTGCAGCCATATTCTTTGTTATTCTTTTGTGGTAGAGATACGAACTTCCGGTTGTGATATTGTTCTTAGAAGTGTTACAGAATATATATTGGTCTCTATTTTGATTTAGGGATTGAATATCTTTGTGGAAATAACTCATTAAAGATATGGATTTTCTGATTAAGAAATTTTCTAATTAAATATAAATAGCTAAATTAATGCTTGACCCAGTAAAAACAACATGGAAAGATACAAATAAGATAACAGAAATTCCGAAAATTGAAAATTTGAAAATTGAAAATGCAGAAGTTACGGTTATTCTGATTTTTAAACTGAGTTGGATCGTTTATTGAAGAAAACCAAAGAAAACTTCATAACTACAATGATAAACATCTGGAACACTTTTGCTTCTACGAGCAATCGAACAACCTCAGCATATGCCTTTACCACTTCCGATAATATAGCAAATGCGATCAGGAAATAGACAATCTGTAAACACATGGGAAGGAAAGGAAAATAAAAATTTGTTAGAATACTCACACCAAATGAAAACTTCTTTGAAATGAAAGATAAAGAAAAGAAAAGAAAAATTAAGAGATTAGGATCCACTAGATCATAAAAGCATTAGGGTAATAGAAAAATTTGAAAAAGATGTTTGTTGGGGTACCAACACCGATCAGGAGAGTCTAGTTGTTTTAGGAATAATTATATATTTTCTTATTTAATATTTGCTTAGGACTCTAGTTATGTTCTCTATATATTGATAGTTTGTTCTAGGGTTTATTATTCAATCAATACAATCAATATTATTAAGTGTTAAGTTTAACATGGTGTCTAATCCCCAAATCAAAGGATTATGGTGGTTGATCGCCAGTCAACCGATCAATTTATTTATCTTTGGTATTAAGATCCCTCTAGTTCGGTGTCGGATCCTAACATCTGGTACCATGGTAGCCCCGGGAAAGCGTGTAAAATTGAAGCGAAATGAAACGGGCCTACAGTAATACCGCAAGTGCACGGTCGTCGGTTGTAGCTCGTGCAAGTACGGGTCGACCCACAGAGACTGGGTGTGTTTGGAGTTCTCTAGCTATTTTGGGCTCTAATTTGTTATTGGGCTATGAATAATCAATGGGCTTTTGAGTGCTAATGGGTTATGAATACCCTTGGAATGAGTTGGGCTTTCAGTGGTTTTGAAGGGCTGAACTTGGGTTCAGTTGGTTTCTGATGTGAATTGAACTGGGCTTGATCTTTGGATTGAACTGGGTCTTTGCCTTAGTGAACTGGGCTTCAGTTTGTACAAACAATTGACAGTGGACTTAGAGAGTTTTTGGTCAAGAAGAAAAGAAGTGACCAGGAGAGACAGGTAACAGTGAGCAATAATGGCTCTAGGCCAAAACATCAAAGATAGAGGAAGAAGGCAGTGAGGCAATAATACAAAGGCAGTTAGCCTAAGGTAAAGACAATGAAGAAAATTAAACAAGACAATGACTAAACAGCAAAGAACTAAACAACAATGCACTAAACAAAGCAGTGACAAAAGATTGTGAAAGTGATGAAGATAGTAGTGAAATAATGAGGCAATGGATGATAAAACAATAAACACAAGGTAATAGTGAAGTAAATGTGACAGTACAATGAAACTACAAGCAGAGAACAATGGAACCAAGGCCTAAGCCAAGGGCAGGGGAGATGGTGAAGGTGAAATGGTGAAGGTGAGCCTAGGCATACTACTAGAGTGGGAAGAGAACCAGCTTGCTCACAGTCACTAGTGAGCACTAGTTTCTCCCCACTGCTCAATCAACACAATGCTCTAAAGGCTTTAGCCTAACATTCACACAAAACAGTAAACATGAGTGATGAAAGAACACTAGGATGTTGAATCCACCATTAACCTAGGGGATATTCTACTCACAGCTAAAATAGTTACCAAAGTACTAATTGTCTGATTAAAGTACAACTAATCTAAGGGCTTAACAACATTGGACAAGAGCTGCACATGATGAAGACTATCTTATTGATTCATGGTTTCATCTAGTCCTAGCATTTGAGGTTTAGAACATACATAACAAGAACATTACAGAACATGATACAAACATTACAGAAACATAACATAACAGGAATATGGGAGTGACAGCAAAGAACAAACATAACACAACAGTGGAGTTCATAACAGGAACAACACATAACAACATCACAGTGACATAAAATGGAGAAAATCAAAACATTAAAATGGATAAACAGTGAACAGCAAAATGAACATTTAACAGAACTAAGTTCTGGACGCCGGCTATTCCAGGCATAAAACCTCACACACAAACCCACAGTTCCCTTTTATACCCAATACCCAATTTAGGGTTTATAGAAAAATACCCAAATTCAAACAGTGAAATTAGGTATATGATTTACCTAATTTTTGACAGTACAAATTGAACCCATAACTAATTCATTGCTTCTCCTAACAGAAATTAGGGTTTTCTATAAAAATCCCAAAAATTGAGAAATTAGGGTTTCGTAAAATCTTACTTTGATGGCGCAATTTCTTCAATCAATCGCTGACCCATCCTTCCTCTGACTTCACTGCTCCTTCCCATGCCTTTTCTAGCTTCGATTGATAACATGCAATCATTCTCATCAATTCCACACGTCACTGAAATCGTGTGATGTTGATGAAGTTGATTGAAAGTTACCATGTGCGGTAGGTGGTGGTGATGATAAAGAAGGTGGTGTGGTTGTGGCAGAGGTATGGTGGCGGAATGGGTGTTGCAGTTGCAGCTCTGCAACTGTCGGGTGGAGGAGAAGAAGAAAGAAAGAGGAGAAGAATGGGTCGACAGTTTAGGGTATATGGTATCCGTTTTTAGGGTGTTGAGCGGGCGCATCAAAATTAGATGTTGGCGAAGCTGAGCCACTGGAATCGAAGCTGGTAGGTGAATCGGACGGCTCCGCCTGAAGAGGTTGGTATCGACCGTCGGATGTCTTGATACAACGAAGTTAACGGCTCTAGATGGGGTTAGGTGTTGAAGTGTTAAGCGGAAGTATCGAGATTTGATGCGCAGGCAAAGAAGCGACCGTAGGATCTAAATGTGATCTAATCTGAAGGCTTGGAATTTAGGCACTATGGTGTTTTGCAGGTACTTCAGATTTTGATGAACGATGAAGAAGCGACCATTGGATGATGAGATGGATCCAATCTAACGGCTGAGAATGGAGGCGGGTATGGATATAGAAAATGGGTTTGAGTAAGGGTTTTGGGCCTTGGGTATGCCAAGCCCATATCTTCTTTAAGAACAATTCTTCCTTCTTGAGCCCATTCCTAGCTTTTTGGACGTGCGCTCCATTCTTTGCGGCTTCCTTGCGTAATTTCTTCCGGCTTTTCACCACTCTTCTGCTCCGCAAATCATCCAGACTTTATTTGGTACCTAAAAATGCAAAATTAAGTAAGAAAAATATTTATTCTTGAAAACAATGAAAATACAGAATATGGGATAAAATGTAGAATTAATGCACAAAAGATGAGTTAAATGCCAACAAAAAGGGATAAATATATGCACTTTTTAGCACTCATCATACCAGAGCATTCGTTTTGAAACCACTCTTCCCATCCTTTTTTTCTGTACCTTCTTCCGCTGCTCTATTACCATATCCATCTAAAAAAAATATTAAAGAAAAAGGACGTGAATCTACTTATCTTCCATCTGGTGAACATGATACGACAACAAGGGCTTCTTCATCTTACTGGTCGTGTGAGTATATTCATTGAATTAAGTACTTGTTCTATAGTTCATCATTCTGTCGTGTGGTATATTTGGTGGGTCAGATAAATATTTGTTCGTATATACTCATCTTAGATTTTAACATATTATCAACATCTGTTTTAGAATCTATTTAAGCTTTTGGCTCATGTTAGTTTACATGTGGCTTGTTAATAGTCAATCCAACTAGTAGAATTTTAGGTACTCTTTATTGGCGATGATGAGTGTGATTAATGCACCTTTGGTTGAGCGTGAAGCTTCTCAAAGGATTATCACAGCAATTGCATCTATTCTTCGTGAGCCGCGAAAAACTCCTGAAATTTTGAAGTTCCCGGTACATGACGAAGATGATTTCGAAAGATTTTTTTTTGAGGCGGAAAAATACTTTAGTTTTCATGGTATCGCTGATGCCGACAAAGTCTCCTTGACTGCTATTATCTCAATGGTGATGTAATTCGATGGTATGGAAGAAAAATATACGAACTTGGAGAATTAACATGGCCACAATTTTTTCGTATGCTTTGTTCTCGATTCGGATCTCGAAGGCATATTATTCCATGCCGCATTTATTCTAAATTCGCAAAAACATGTAATAAATCAGTCAATCTTTTTCAATCTGACGATCAATGTTTTGAAATCCGGACCGCACTGTCCGGTCCAACCGCGAAACTGGTCTGGGCTGATAATGACCCAGTAAACCGGCTTCTATTTTATGAACCAGATGACTTGGACGATTGGACCACCAAACCCTCTGAACCGTCCGGGTTTTTAACTGGTATAATTATGTATTACTTTATAAAATAAAATGAAAAAAAAAGGTGGTGACAAGGTTCGAACTACTGCCTACAGGGTTATGGGCTAGTGGTGGGCCCGGGAAAGCGTATAAATTGAAGCGTAATAAAAACGGGCCTATAGTAATACCGCAAGTGCACGGTCGTCAGTTGTAGCTCGTGCAAGTACGGGTCGATCCACAGAGACTGGGTGTGTTTTGTAGTTTCTAGCTATTTTGGGTTCTAAATTGCTATTGGGCTTTTGAGTTAAGGTGATAACAATGGGCTATGGGCTTTGGTACCAATGAGTTTTGAGTACCAATGAAGTGAACTGATCCTTTGTACTCAAGTGGTCTGGGCTCAATATTCTTGAAGTGAACTGAGCCTTGGGCTCAGTTGGATGGGCCTCAGGTTAAGCTAGGCTTTTGGTTTACACCTGAACTTGGCCTTTCCTTGGAAATGAGATGAACTGAGCTTGGTAATGAAGTGGGCTTTGGTTGACTCAACAGTGGACTGGGCCTTTGGCCTTACAATGAGCTGGTCCTTTGCAAAACAGAATGCAATTAAGAGACAATGGCCAAGGCAGGGCAGTAAGCTAACAAGCCAAGACAATGGCTCTAATGAGGCAAAGGAAGCTAGAGAAGACAATGCTATTTACAATGCAATGCTATTTACAGTGAAATGAAAACAGAAAAGAAAAAGCAGCCCAGTTGCAGCAGCAGCAGCAAGGAAAAGAAAGCAGCAGCAGAACAAGGAGTAGTTGAAGTAGCAGGAGCAAATAGCAAACAAAATGAAGGATAAGTGAAAGTAAAACAGTGGCAGTGAAGGAATGAGGAAAAGTGACAGTGCAATGAAACTAAACAAGAACAATGGAAGTAAACCAAGGCCTAAGCCAAGGGCAGGGGAGATGGTGAAGGTGAGATGGTGAAGGTGAGCCTAGGCATACTACTAGAGTAGGAAGAGAACTAGTTTGCTCACAGTCACTAGTGAACACTAGTTTCTCCCCACTGCTCAATCAACACAATGCTCTAAAGGCTTTAGCCTAACATTCACACAAAACAGTAAACATGAGTGATGAAAGAACACTAGGATGTTGAATCCACCATTAACCTAGGGGATATTCTACTCACAGCTAAAATAGTTACCAAAGTACTAATTGTCTGATTAAAGTACAACTAGTCTAAGGTCTTAACAACATTGGACATGAGCTGCACATGATGAAGACTATCTTATTGATTCATGGTTTCATCTAGTCCTAGCATTTGAGGTTTAGAACATACATAACAAGAACATTACAGAATATGATACAAACATTACAGAAACATAACATAACAGGAATATGGGAGTGACAACAAAGAACAAACATAACACAACAGTGGAGTTCATAACAGGAACAACACATAACAACATCACAGTGACATAAAATGGAGAAAATCAAAACATTGAAATGGATAAACAGTGAACAGAAAAATGAACATTTAACAGAACTAAGTTCTGGACACTGGCTAGTCCAGCATGAGCCAATTTCACACCCAACACCTTCTATTTATACAAGCAAGCAAAAACCTAAAAATCCCCAAAATATCAGAGAATTAGGGTTTCACCAAAAAGTGAAATTGACTCACCTAACCTACTGATAACAGCCCTCATACGTTGACCCATGCCTCTTATTCTTCTCCTGATGCAACCCATGCCTTCAATTTGTACATGCAAGCTCAATCCCAAAAATCCCCAAATTAACAGTAAAATTAGGGTTTTGATTTTTTTACTCACCAACTGTGATAAGACGAGTCCGTCTTCAACCCATGATTCTTCTCCCTTCTCTGCTCCTTCCCATGCCTCAATTTCATCTCTAGGTCACCTACTTCATCAACCTATCACGCTTAGGGTTTCAGGGAAGAAACGTGAGAGATTGAGGGAATAGGGGGCTAGATAGTTAGGGGGTGATGATGGGTTGGTAGTTTAGGGATGATGTGAGACAGGAGCGATGGATGATGGAAGTAGCAGGTGGAGGTGATGGTGGTGGAATGGGTGTTTCTGCAGAGGAATGGGGGAGAAGAAGTCGATGGGAATGATGGAGGGTATGTTTGGTTAAGGTATAGGCATTAGGTACTAGAGTGTTGGTCGGGTGTAGCGGATTTAGATGTTCGCGAATCTGAGTCACTGGATGCGAAGCTGTAGGTGAATCGGATGGCTACCCCTGAAGAGTCTGGTAGCGACCGTCGGATGTCTTGATACAACGAAGTTAATCGGCGAAGATTGAGGTTAGGTGCTGTAGTGTTTAGCGGAAGTATCGCTATTTGATGCGCAGGCAAAGAAGCGACCGTAGGATCTAAATGTGATCTAATCTGAAGGCTTGGAATTTAGGTACTATGGTGTTTTGCAGAGACTTCAGATTTTGTTGCTCTACGAAGGATCGACCATTGGATGATGAGATGGATCCGATCTAACGGTTGAGAATGGAGGCGGGTATGGATATAGAAAATGGGTTTGGGTAAGGGTTTTGGGCCTTGGGTATGCCAAGCCCATATCTTCTTCAAGAACAATTCTTCCTTCTTGAGCCCATTCCTAGCTTTTTGGACGTGCGCTCCATTCTTTGCGGCTTCCTTGCGTAATTTCTTCCGGCTTTTCACTACTTTTCTGCTCTTTTCCGCTCCGCAAGTCATCCAGACTTTATTTATTACCTAAAAATGCAAAATTAAGTAAGAAAAATATTTATTCTTGAAAACAAAGAAAATACAGAATATGGGATAAAATGTAGAATTAATGCACAAAAGATGAGTTAAATGCCAAGAAAAATATGTAGAAATATGCACTTTTTAGCACTCATCAAATACCCCCAAACCTGAATTTTACTTGTCCTCAAGTAAAACAAAACTAAGGAAATCCTAACTATACCACTGTCGCTGGTCTCTCGAATGCATTTAGCGTATGCACTAAGCCTTTTAAACCACTAAGTGTCCCTAGTGGACGAGTTGAAGTCTCGTGAAGGTTTGCTTAGAACGTACCTACAAAGTTCTAGGTCAAAATATAAGCTCAGATTCCACCAAATGTGACATGTGCAAGACAGTTTAAGCTCACAGCAAAATGGAAATGTCAATCTAGCTATCAAAGGCACAATCCTAGCACTGATAACAAAAAAAGACATGTGATAAGAGTGTAAAGTGTATCTACACATGTGTAAAGAAAGATCTGAAGTTATGACTACTAATCACCATGAGATAGTTTCTCAGGCTAAGAACCAAGGTCGAAATCTAGCTAGCTGTCCGGACTTTACGAGAATTGTGAATGAGTTGGAGGTATTTCACAATTACTCGCGTTGTACATCAATGGCATACACCCTCCTTGCTTATTACAATGAAACAACAAAAGATGACTCTTTACATGACTCTTATTTACATTGACTACTCTCTTTTATTTTTGGAACAAGAGAAGATGGAATTGATAAATACATGATTTTTTTTTTTTTTTTTTGTATTTTTCTGATATTTTTTTTCTGAATATATACATCGTGTTTTTTTTTTTTTTTTTTGAATAAGGAAACACTTTTGATACATATACAAAAGGAAACAAAAGATTACATGACACTTTGCAAGAGGTAGCCCTTTTTGATGCACCCAGTTAAATTCGATGGTTGTCTTTCTTAATGTAACCTCCACCTTCTATCCCAACCAACCAAAGAACAAGCTAGTCAAGTTTTGTTCAGTATTCTAAAGTGATTGGCAATCGTGACTTCCTATCAAACACCTTGAAGATCGAGGCTATACATGTATTGGTAGATCGTGCGCGTGCAAATTTCTTATCACTATGTGAATTGTGCTAGAATCAGGGTGCCTAAATATCTAGACTAAGACTCCTAATAATTACATATTTGCACAAGAGTCAACATTTCAAGGTAAATGAGCTCCATTTTTTATGTTTTTTTTCAATTTTTTAATTTTTTTGAATTTTTTCGATTTTTTCAAAAGAAGGAGTTTGTTTTCAATTATAGCATATTATCGTGGTATCTACTCTATACCCCCAAACCTAAACTAAACATTGTCCTCAATGTTTAAAAATATGGAAAGAATTAGAATGCAACATATGGAAAGGGACATGCTGAGTAGAGTAAAAGGAGAGAGAATACCCGATTTCGGCGAAAGCAGAATTAAAACTCCGTTATCCAAGGCAAAACTCCAACATATTCGGAGTCACAATGGATGAGCACAAAATATATACAAAAGGAATTTTAACTAACACATTATCTACAAGAAAATTTGGTTTTTTAATGGGATTGGACTTTTTGGGAAAAATTTGGTTTTGTCGGGAGACATTTGGCTTTGATGGGAAAAAGAAAAATTTTGGTTTTTTAGGGAAACATTTGGAAAACTTTGGTTTTTATGGGAGAAATTTTTGGTTTTTGAAATTGGGAGCAAAAGAAAATTTTGGTTTTTTGGTTTTTTGGTTTTTTGGTTTTTTTTTTTTTTTTTTTTAAGAACAATAAAATGAAGAAAATAAAATTTGGTTTTTGAAATGGGAGCACGCCCACTGTTGGTTTTGTGTTTGCTTTGGCCCAGCTTGGTTGAAAACTTTTGGTGGAACTGAGTCCAAAATCTCGGCCTAGAATTTGGGTACTCGGCCCACTAACGAGTTCAACTAGCGTGATCGGTTACAAGCTCAGCTGGGTTTAAACCCAGAATACAAGATACAAGTCCAATTTAAACAAGCTCACAAAAATTAAATACAAGCCCACAAATAAATTATTACAAACCCAACAGAAAATAAGAGAAGCCCAAAAATTGGCTTTAATATTACAAGCCCACAATTAAAAATTGGAAGCCCACAATTCGGGTTCTCTTAAATGGGTTACCTTTTAAGCACAGCCCAGCTGCTCTGATATTGTTGCAAAAACCCAGTTGGGCTTTGGTTCTTTTCCTTGGTGGCGTCCCAGCAGAGGAAAAACAGGTTCAGAACAGCAGGTCCAACAGCAAATGAAGTGAAGCAGATGCAGATGCAAATGCTATGCAGTGAAATGCAAAAATAGCTAATAAAACTACAAGAAAAACACAGCACCAATCCCCGGCAGCGGCGCCAAAAACTTGGTGGGCCCGGGAAAGCGTATAAATTGAAGCGTAATAAAAACGGGCCTATAGTAATACCGCAAGTGCACGGTCGTCAGTTGTAGGTCGTGCAAGTACGGGTCGATCCACAGAGACTGGGTGTGTTTTGTAGTTTCTAGCTATTTTGGGTTCTAAATTGCTATTGGGCTTTTGAGTTAAGGTGATAACAATGGGCTATGGGCTTTGGTACCAATGAGTTTTGAGTACCAATGAAGTGAACTGATCCTTTGTACTCAAGTGGTCTGGGCTCAATATTCTTGAAGTGAACTGAGCCTTGGGCTCAGTTGGATGGGCCTCAGGTTAAGCTAGGCTTTTGGTTTACACCTGAACTTGGCCTTTCCTTGGAAATGAGATGAACTGAGCTTGGTAATGAAGTGGGCTTTGGTTGACTCAACAGTGGACTGGGCCTTTGGCCTTACAATGAGCTGGTCCTTTGCAAAACAGAATGCAATTAAGAGACAATGGCCAAGGCAGGGCAGTAAGCTATCAAGCCAAGACAATGGCTCTAATGAGGCAAAGGAAGCTAGAGAAGACAATGCTATTTACAATGCAATGCTATTTACAGTGAAATGAAAACAGAAAAGAAAAAGCAGCCCTGTTGCAGCAGCAGCAGCAAGGAAAAGAAAGCAGCAGCAGAACAAGGAGTAGTTGAAGTAGCAGGAGCAAATAGCAAACAAAATGAAGGATAAGTGAAAGTAAAACAGTGGCAGTGAAGGAATGAGGAAAAGTGACAGTGCAATGAAACTAAACAAGAACAATGGAAGTAAACCAAGGCCTAAGCCAAGGGCAGGGGAGATGGTGAAGGTGAGATGGTGAAGGTGAGCCTAGGCATATACTAGAGTGGGAAGAGAACTAGTTTGCTCACAGTCACTAGTGAACACTAGTTTCTCCCCACTGCTCAATCAACACAATGCTCTAAAGGCTTTAGCCTAACATTCACACAAAACAGTAAACATGAGTGATGAAAGAACACTAGGATGTTGAATCCACCATTAACCTAGGGGATATTCTACTCACAGCTAAAATAGTTACCAAAGTACTAATTGTCTGATTAAAGTACAACTAGTCTAAGGGCTTAACAACATTGGACATGAGCTGCACATGATGAAGACTATCTTATTGATTCATGGTTTCATCTAGTCCTAGCATTTGAGGTTTAGAACATACATAACAAGAACATTACAGAACATGATACAAACATTACAGAAACATAACATAACAGGAATATGGGAGTGACAGCAAAGAACAAACATAACACAACAGTGGAGTTCATAACAGGAACAACACATAACAACATCACAGTGACATAAAATGGAGAAAATCAAAACATTGAAATGGATAAACAGTGAACAGAAAAATGAACATTTAACAGAACTAAGTTCTGGACACTGGCTAGTCCAGCATGAGCCAATTTCACACCCAACACCTTCTATTTATACAAGCAAGCAAAAACCTAAAAATCCCCAAAATATCAGAGAATTAGGGTTTCACCAAAAAGTGAAATTGACTCACCTAACCTACTGATAACAGCCCTCATACGTTGACCCATGCCTCTTATTCTTCTCCTGATGCAACCCATGCCTTCAATTTGTACATGCAAGCTCAATCCCAAAAATCCCCAAATTAACAGTAAAATTAGGGTTTTGATTTTTTTACTCACCAACTGTGATAAGACGAGTCCGTATTCAACCCATGCTTCTTCTCCCTTCTCTGCTCCTTCCCATGCCTCAATTTCATCTCTAGGTCACCTACTTCATCAACCTATCACGCTTAGGGTTTCAGGGAAGAAACGTGAGAGATTGAGGGAATAGGGGGCTAGATAGTTAGGGGGTGATGATGGGTTGGTAGTTTAGGGATGATGTGAGACAGGAGCGATGGATGATGGAAGTAGCAGGTGGAGGTGATGGTGGTGGAATGGGTGTTTCTGCAGAGGAATGGGGGAGAAGAAGTCGATGGGAATGATGGAGGGTATGTTTGGTTAAGGTATAGGCATTAGGTACTAGAGTGTTGGTCGGGTGTAGCGGATTTAGATGTTCGCGAATCTGAGTCACTGGATGCGAAGCTGTAGGTGAATCGGATGGCTACCCCTGAAGAGTCTGGTAGCGACCGTCGGATGTCTTGATACAACGAAGTTAATCGGCGAAGATTGAGGTTAGGTGCTGTAGTGTTTAGCGGAAGTATCGCTATTTGATGCGCAGGCAAAGAAGCGACCGTAGGATCTAAATGTGATCTAATCTGAAGGCTTGGAATTTAGGTACTATGGTGTTTTGCAGAGACTTCAGATTTTGATGCTCTACGAAGGATCGACCATTGGATGATGAGATGGATCCGATCTAACGGTTGAGAATGGAGGCGGGTATGGATATAGAAAATGGGTTTGGGTAAGGGTTTTGGGCCTTGGGTATGCCAAGCCCATATCTTCTTCAAGAACAATTCTTCCTTCTTGAGCCCATTCCTAGCTTTTTGGACGTGCGCTCCATTCTTTGCGGCTTCCTTGCGTAATTTCTTCCGGCTTTTCACTACTTTTCTGCTCTTTTCCGCTCCGCAAGTCATCCAGACTTTATTTATTACCTAAAAATGCAAAATTAAGTAAGAAAAATATTTATTCTTGAAAACAAAGAAAATACAGAATATGGGATAAAATGTAGAATTAATGCACAAAAGATGAGTTAAATGCCAAGAAAAATATGTAGAAATATGCACTTTTTAGCACTCATCAGCTAGAAACCAAACCATTGTACGCTCGTTGTTGATGGAAATAAGTTGTATGTTCATATATGAATACTTTAGTTAATTTTGTTCACAAAGAACACCTCAACTATCTAATTATGGCTATTATTCATTTAACAATTAACCCGATTAACCAACTGGTTAGCCCTGATTGACCCAACCCACTGATATTTGCGGTTTGATGCCCGGACCGGTTTTTAGAACATTGCTGACGATACATTAAGTGAAAATAATACATATAAATTTGGCTCTCATTCTAAATTATCGCAAACAGAAGACCGCATCGCTGCCCTTACTAAGACTATAAAGATTATAAAGTCTGTGATTATTGAGTTGAAAGAAGATCAACAAAAAAGAAATAAAGTTCTGGCATCTATTGCAACCTACTTCGAAAAGAAACAAGGTACTACCAAAAAGGATGCTAAAAAGTTGTAGTCAACCAACATCACACTTAATGCACCAAAAAAATCTACCACCACCTGGAGAGCAATTAACCGAGAAAGCTGAGGTCGTAGAAGCACCAACAATTGAGGAAAAAGCTAGCACTGAAGATTTGGTACTTGGTTCAGTTCCATTAGAGGATGCACAAGATGGCATACACATGGATATCATGTTAAAAGATGTTTTCTTTGCTTATCCCGCAGGGCTAAATTAACAAATATTTAATGGATTTTTTCTTCGCATATCAAGTGGAACGACTAATGCTATATCAAAGTGGAAATGGAAAATCTACTGTAATTAGTTTAATAGAAAGATATTATGATTCACGAACTTCTGAAATTCTAATTTTTGGTGCCAATATCAAAGAGTTTCATTTCGTATGGCTACGAGAGAAAATAGGAGTTGTCAGCCAAGAAATCGTGTTGTTCATTTTTTGAATTCATGCTGACTATGGAAAGGATCTCGAAGAAATTAGATTATGGAAATGTAGTTACCTAAAATCGACGAGAGACTAAATGTGAGATTCCAGGGTTTCTGAAAGTGAGTTACGGGAGGTTGAGAACAAACAATCTTAGCCTAAACCACGCACAGAGGCCGTTCAAAGGCTATTTCAGTCACTGAGAATGACGCTTAGGGATGGTTTTAGGGAGGGAAGAAGAGGAAGAGAGGGAGAGAGATCAGAGAATAAGTTATTGCTCTGAGAGGTTATGAGAAGGTTGTGTGTTAGCTTGGAGAAATAGATGACCTATTTATAGCTGAATTTTCTAATCTCAAGTCGGTGAAGATAGGGATTGCTTGTCGTGCGGAACACTTTTCCCATCTCTTCAGGAATAGATAGAGATAAACTAAGATGATTTTATCTCATTATTCCATCGCTTTACTATCTTCTGTGGTGAGAAATAGGGCGCGTATTTCTCACTCGTGTCGTAAGCAGACAGACCAAAACCCTAATTAATATCCCCTCATTTGTGTGAAGCTGGGTCAGCCTTTCTGATGATGTGTTGAGAGACAGAAAAATTCTCTGATTTGTGAGAATGACTAGGATGAGTCGTGTGAAAAGATATGGAATGCCTCAGAAATCGTGTCTAAATTGTGAAAGAAGCTGAGGTTGAGATCCCTCTCTCCATGGTCGGTCAAATATGTCACGTGGAGACCGTATTATTGCTTGTGGGTCCCTTTGTTGAGCACAAGGCTCACCCATGGCTCAAGGGAGCTTATCCACGTTTTTGGATATACATGTACAATTCATGCCCAATTTACTAATCGTGAGTGTGTTTGAGACGTTGAGAAATAGGCTTGAGCCATGGGTGAGGCTTGTGCCTGAGTCTTACGCTTGTATAAGACTCTTCAGACGAGCTGACTCAGCTTGGATAAGGCCATCTGAGGCTTAGCTGACGCGACTAAGGATGTCTGAGATTTAGCCGACGCGACTGAGGATGTCTGAGACTAGGCTGACGCGACTGAGGCCGTCCTAGACTTTGCTGATGCGACTGAGATCCTCTGAGATTTGGATGACGTGATTGAGTCTCTCCGAAGTCAGCTGGGACATATTCGGGAGAGAAAGGAAAACTCGCACGCCTAATAATGTCTCTGCGAGACTTCGACTCATTATCTTTGACCAGCGTATCTTGCAAAGATGTGTTAGAAGTCAATTATGTCTGTATTGTGAGGACGACATGTGTATCTCGAAAGGATGTTCTGGGAGCCTGTCGAAAGGGCCCAAAGGCAGAATAACCAGCGTATCTCGCGGGGATGTCCTAGGAATTATTCGGAAGCCTCAGTAAGTCGAGTCAGACCCTAGAGTAGACATAACAGTGTATCTCGCGATGATGTACTAGGAATCAGTCATTTATCTCAAATAGGGTGAGTTGTGCTTACAGGAGACATGTATGTCTTCGCTCTGGGTCATAAGTCCGTCAGGGACGTTTTTACGCATCTACAAAGCTTTCATGACCAACAATATCTCGTCGGGGATGTATACTAGGAATCATGGCATCACAACCAGGTGTGTCTCGCGAAGACATGTTGCAATTGTGGATGTTCTTGTTCATAAGTCTGTCGGTGACATTTTACGCTCTACAGAACCTACGTGACCAGCAATATCTCGTCGAGGATGTGCGCAAGGAGTCATGGCATCACAACCAGCAGTGTCTCGTGGGGATATATACTAAAAATTGTGGTTATGGGTGCCTTAATGACCAAGGGCTGAATCTCTCTCGTGAGAGTTGAGTTTTGTCCTATGGTCTTAAAATGATACTTTTACCCCTTATCCAAATTTCACTATCTACAGGAAGCCACCTTGGTCAACTATTGAGGAGTGAGAAAAGTACGATCCAACTTGAAGACAAGTTGCGTTTCAAGGGGCTGGGAATATTGGGATAATAATTCTATTTTTAGGCTATATATATTTAACTATGTAGTGTTTTAGCTTAGTCTTATGATCCAACTTGAGGATGAGTTGGGCCTCAAGGGGTTGGGGATGTTGGGATATCAACACCAATTAGGAGAATCTAGTTATTTTAGGAATAATTATATGTTCCTTACAGGGCGGATGTATGCACAGGCTTCCCTGGTTGAAGCCAGGGGTCAATCAAATAATATATTTTTTGAAGATAGTAAATGATGGCTTAATTTAGTCAAACCCAGCTACACATAGAGTCAAGCCTGGGTAGGAATCTACTGTCAAGCCAGGGTAAGGAACTTTGTTGAGAGCTTCTTAAACGAAGTATGCAACTATGGGTAATAGAAGTTGTTCTTTTCTTTAATTAATTCCAGCGGAACTCAGTAGATATGGTAATGGTTCGTGAGTGATGTTTTCTATTGAATGCACTCATAGTGTTCGACAAAATTACTCATCCGAGTCGGATCTCGGCACGTTACTAATGAAGACGACATCGACATCTATTATTAGGATTAAAAACATGGATTGTTCCATCAATCTCACCAACAGGAGAAAACTAGGAAGAAAATCTCAATCTCTACTGGAACATAAATTACTAAAATAGCCAGCGGCGGTTAAATTCTAGTGATGAAGTTCCATGACGCTTTCGGGTTTGTTAAATTCCACTGATGGGTTATGGTCATGTTGTAGAAGTGAAAGAATATTTATCTTCACTAGAAATCACATTGAAAAACTAGACCCAGCACTACTAAGAAGTGGAAGGATGAATATGCAAATAAATATGAGCTTTTGCTGATTTGAAGCTTCGAAGGTTTTGCTAAAAAACTATGTTGGATTGGATGAAAAAGACTTGTGGAAGAATGAGTTTGTGAAAGGTATGGAGCAAGTGATATAGTTCCTTTTGCATCTGTGAAAGGTATGGAGCAAGTGATGTGGTTCATTTTAGAGCTATCTTTATTTTGTTTTATGTATGCTTCTGTTTACACTTTTCTTGACTTCAAATTCTTATTTAAATTGAAAGAGTGGCCTGGTTTCTGTATTATGTTTTTGTCATCCTTATTGCGTCTCCCAAATATGTGTATACGTAACTGTTGTGTATCAAGCATACCTGCATAGGAGCCAACCACAACATGAAAGAACAGTAGAGTCAGTAGTTCACTATCGCAAATTAACATATAATCGTTATATATCCTGTGTCCGGTTTAGTTATTAGCAGTTGGTGCTGAAGAAAAAACCTTACACAATGTATACAAAATCGTGTTATTTGCAGTTAGAATTGAACAATGCACTCAGTATAGACAAAATTAGCGCATATATGTTTAGAATGAAATGTAATACGGTCATGTATGAACACCCGCAGTCTGGCACACAAAAAAGGTTCACTTAACAACGTGCCTTTCATAAACTCCTTTTATTTTTTTGAACGAATGTTATCCATAAACTGATGACTTGATTAGTCGCTAGAACAGAAAATCTACTTTGTTGCTTTGGGGCTTGCCTGTGATTTTGCTAATCTGATATGCATTTGTTGGGGGTGCATTCTTTACCGATACTTGTAGTAGTGCTTGTTCTTGGGGTTGCTAATAATGTCTTGGCCCATCAGGAAACACATTGAGAAGCTCTGCCCATATCACCTAGAAAAAATTGTCAAAAAGGGACATGATATACAATTATGCTATTAGGACTTCCGATGTTCTTTTAATAGTTAATCTTCTTATTTGTCTTGCACCGTAACTTTTTTTTTTGACAAGTGCATAATTTTTTTCCCAAGCCATCCCCAGTCTTTAGTCCTGGTGTTTATGGGTGAAAACTGTTTCTACTTATTTTGGTAAATTTGGGTGTATGGATGAGAAACGAATCTAAGCCCTAAACAAATGCACTGCACGGGAGTGCTTTTGATTCGAGAGATCAATCTATACAATTCTAGCCTAAACCAAGAAATGGTCGTCACCGACTTGCTTCAGTCACAAAGTGAAGGAGATGGGGTTGATCTTAGGGAGGGAAGCGAAGAAGGTGTTGAGATTGTGAAGGTGTTGGTTGTTTATGACTTGTATCAGAATGTTGAACTGGATTGCACAATGTAAGCTATCGGTTCTGGGTGTTCTCTGGATACTGTGACAACACTTGGTTTCTCTGTGTTTGTGTGTTGTTTGGAAATAGGTCAAGGACCTATTTATACAAGTCATTGAGCGCAACCCTCATCTCGTAGGAAGTGGAGGAGGTGAAGTGATGGAGTAGTGGGGTCGTGTAGGAGTGGTGATTATCACACGATCACACCTTTGCCCACTTCCCTCATCACTGTTAACCGTCCAACTTTACCTGACACGTTCTTGTAATGGCGTGTTGCACGCTGCACGCTGTAAACCGCCAGACCAATACCCCAGTAAGTATCCCTCAGTTTGTGACATGCTTGATGTCTCGAATGAGCGGATCGTGGGACCCACTACAGTAAATAGCATACGATGCTAAGTTAAATAACTAAGTTATTTAAGAAATTGATATTCATGAAATAACGTGTATGCTCGATGCATGTAATGCATCGAAAACAATCAATATGTATGAAGCATTGTTGTTTTAAAGCTTAACCGAATAAGTCGCGGATTAAGCGTCTTAAAATAGCATCACGTCCAACCATCTTCGAGTGGTCGTTTGGAGTCTGCATGGGTGAGCCATCCCCTGGTCGATCACTCCCTGTGGAAGAGTGGCAGACGGTGATCATCGAGGTGCTTAGTCGCCTAACTTTTAACCTAGGTTGTCCGACCAAGCTGGAAAAGTTGGACGGACGAGATGGTTTGAGGCATATATTTGCGACCGTTGATGGAATTTTAGGGTTTTTAAGAGGTGCGCAAGCATACCTCTTTGGCTTGATCGAACTCAAGCATGGGCGTTAATTTTGGTGGGATCGATCGGGCATGCGTGTAGACGGCATGCCGGCGAGCATGTCAACGCCTCTCGGTTTCACAAAGATTCGATCTAGGCCGCTCAATTTGACCGGCAAAGATGAGTAGTCGTGATCGATTTGCTACAGAAATCCATATCCGCAAAGGATTGAAGGCCGCGTGGCATGCCACCTTCAGGCGTGCGTTTCGAGGCGCTTTGCCATATTTCGCCTAGGCCGGTCGGTCACACGCACAGGTGGGCCCGTGGTGATCACGTCAACATCCTTGGGACCTCTTGAGTCTATATCTACACCCTCCGTTTAGGCTGGCGAAGATGGATGGACGCGATCGAACTACGATAGATATGCATTGTCGCAAACCCTAATTAGGGTTTTTAAATAGTCACGCACGCGTGACTTTGGCCAAACGGTTTGGCGAGCTATGCTTCTCCTTTGGAGAGACCGATCGTGTGGGGCCCATGTTGGGCTGACGGTGAACATGTGTGCACCTTCCTGATGGTCCTAGGCGCGATCTAAGCCATCCAAATATGCTGGCTAAGTTGGATGGTTGTGATCGTTTTAAGACGCTAGTGGAATTTCCACGACCCTTTGAAGCATCACGCCAGCCATGTTTCGAGCAAACGTTCATTGCTTCATGGCTTTGCCGTGAGAAAACTGATCGGGTAGGGATAGAGTGGGCCCGCCAATGTATGTAGGCGCCTCCTCAATCGTTCATGGTACGATCTAAGACGTCCAATCAGGCTGGTGAAGTTGGACGATCATGATCGTTTTAAGACTGTCTTGAACAGTCTTGCTCGTTCGAGCTTCTTCCAAAGCAGCGCGGCTACCCTATTTTAGGGTTGGCGTTTTGGCACGCTGCGAAGCAAGATGTGATGTTCGACCAGCTAGGTCATAAGTGGGCCCGCCGGTGGTCATTACGGTGATCGTCTGCTCCTGCTAGGGTTCGTCTAGGATGGTTAAATCATGTGGCCAACTTGCGCGGTCGTGATTATTTCTGAGACTGATACAGACAGTCCAGATTTCCTTTAAGGAAATTAAATACATTCGATCGAGCTGTTTCACGTCGATTCGAAATTCTCTTTGTCAGAGAGTGATGCAGCCTGTACGGGTATTTCGTGCATGTCCCAAAATTGGCACTTGGAGATTCATGTTACTCTGTTGAGAGTGAACACTCAGTCGTCATGCCATGCTAATAGTGAGAGTTCGGCTAGGAACAGCACAGGAAATACTAGGCAAATCATGAATTAATTAATAATGCTAAAATTCACAGAAAATTTGGGATTTCTGTTGCACGCACCATTCTGGGTGAATTTTGTGTATTTATTGAATTTCTTCGAATAAATAAAGTGAAGAAGTACTCATCACTTATCAAACGGGTTTACCCTTTGCAAGATGTCAACGCATTATCAAGCGGCTATACCCTTTGCAGGATGTCAGCATATTAAATTTGGTTTTACAATTTTATCCCTGAACTAAAATCCACCGTCAACATTAAGTCCCCTGCCTAGCATGCAATGGTTGCACGATTGTGGGGTAGGCATTAGATGGTGACAAATAAAGATAAAACATATGAGACAAAGTTAGATGTTATCAGGAGAGATGGGTCGTCCTGTCCTTGGAACATGTCACGTTCAAGAGGCGTCCAGGTGAGCGTTCCCCTAGCATGATGTCGGTTGGCCCCAGGTAGATTAGGCATATTTTTGGTTGGATTCTCAAACTATTCATGATGATGTCGTAATCCCCGACTCTGATGAGGACGAGCCCTATCATGAGTAATATCCTTAAAAGGCTGCTGAAGCAATTTCTGAAAAATATGTTGAAGCATCTCCCAAAGAGAACGGTGATGTAGCTTCTGGAAAGCGTGTTGAAGCGGCTTCTGAAGCGAACGTCGAGGCGGCTCCTGAAGAGAGCGTTGAAGCAGCTTCTGGAGCGAATGTCGACGGGGATCCCGGAGAGAGCGTTGAAGAAGCTTCTGAAGCGAACGTCAAGGCGGCTCCTGGAGAGAGCGTTGAAGCGGCTTCTGGAGCGAACGTCGAAGCGGGTCCTAGAGAGAGCGTTGAAGAGGATTCTTCTTCTAGAGAGAGCGTTGAAGCGGCTTCTTCTTATGGAGAGAGCGTTGAAGCATCTTCTGAAGCGAACGTCGAAGCGGCTTCTGGAGAGAGCGTTGAAGCAGCTTCTGGAGGGCGGCTCCCGGAGAGAGCGTTGAAGCGGCTTCTTCTTCAGTTTAATTTTCCCTTGCGAATTACATGCTCCTTGATTGACCATCTCTATTGTGTTGAAGAAGTCCTTGAATCTGTTCATAGTGGTTGTTGTTATGGTGAAGCTCCGTCACCATAACAATCTCACGCCTTTAGTCTCCCTGAAATTCCTAAAATAATTCCACAAAGTTTCCGTGTTCACTTCAACCTCTGTTTCCTTTTTCGGATTATTCATCCCAATTTGATCGATTCCAGCGCACATACCAAGCCTTTTATTCTCAATCACGTCCAGCCCAACAAATTTCAGCGATTGAATCTCTCTAAAACACCCTAGAAATCCAACCCAAAGTCTGGTATGCAACCTGGTTCTTTTTCCCACCTTTTTGATTTTTTGAAATGTTGAAGATGACCTCCCCCTATCCTGTGTTGGTCTCCCTTTAGCAGCTGCCTGGAAATGGATGCCCCTTAGTAATTAGGTCGCCCCTTAGTAATTGTTTACCCCTTAGTAATTGTTTACCCCTTATCCATTTGAGGGGTCCGAATAGCAAGTGTCCTCCGGGGTGCCCTGCGCAACTTTTTGAGCATATTTTTCCAAAAATGCTTATTGGCCAAAAATAGCTACACACACATAAAACACCATAATAAGTACAAAAATGAGCACTATCAATATATAGAATCGAGACAAATTAGACACAAAAATGTGTCTATCAAATACCCCCAAACCTATTATTTGCTAGTCCTCGAGCAAAAATAAAATAAAATCCTAACTCACTGACCCAGGCATCGTCGATTGCATTTAGCGTATGCAATAAGCCTTTAAACCCCTAAGTGTCCCTAGTGGCGGAGTGTTGTCTCCGGAGGGATTACAAGAGGTATACCCACAAAACCTTTACTTCAGACCTTAGATATCTACACAGAACCTTGGAAGGCACTAAAGAATCTCCTTGGTTGGCATACTTATTGACTATAAGAGGAAGTACCCTGATGCGAAATTCCAATTGTTGTACACGAGTTTGCACTCATGCATACTAAAATTCATATAAAGTGACAAAGCTCTACTCAGATAGTCGCACTATGGACATCAATATCCGGAGTCAAAACTAATCACATGGATAGATCAAGAAGATGGATATAGAGAAAAACATAGATGGTTTTGTTGTTTACTAAGTGAACGGCGTTTCCCATATCTGTCTGAAGGCCTCCGCCAAAATGAACCTATCATAATGGATTGAGATACTGGTCTGACTAATATCAACACAACTGGCATATACAAGGGAACCAGTGATCGATAATCCTAATTCTAGTTCAACACAACTGGCATATACAAGGGAACCAGTGGTCGACTTTATTCACTTTTTTTTTCTTCTTTTTTTTCAACTTTTTCATTTCATTCATATTTTATTTATTTTTTGATCTGTTTGGTCTAATTGGTCTGGTTTTTTTTTTCTTAGTAACTCAATCACTCTAATTCACCCTAGCATTGGTAACAACTTGAATCGTGGGCCCACCTATCACTTAGAGAAACATGGTTTAAAAACAAAATAAAATAAAAATAGAAGTGAAAAGGACTCAACGAGATATGGTGAAACTATCATGTTATTTCTAAAACCTGAGCTCTGTGCTTTTATGAATAGACTCTTCTAGATGTTGCCATCTAATCAGATTGGTTCCTGAACTCCTACAATCAAAATGCTTCCATCCACTTAGATTGGTTAGTGCAATCCTTAATAGGCATAAATTTCTAGGCTTTGGAGTTTATTTATTGCAACTAAAAAGTTTCTCCCATACCCCCAAACTTAAATCTAACATTGTCCTCAATGTTCTAAAGATAAAATTAAAAGCATGAACAAGGAGAAACTGTTACCATTTGAAGCAAAAGAGATAAGGAAAGATATTACCGTGTTGCATGAGATTGGGTTACCTCCCAAGAAGTGCTAAGTTTAACGTCTTCAGACAGACATAAGAAAGGATTAATCACCTCGTATCATAAAGTAATAGCCTAAATATCTGCGGGTCATCAAAACCAAATAGAGCTATCACAAGTAAAAGGAATCTGCAACATGCCAAGAAAATTAACAAATAAAGCGCACCCTTGTCTAGTTTCCTGTTTAAGACAACTACATCTAGCTGTGGTTCAGGTTCAGGCTCTATGAAAGGGTCTAGATAAAATATTTTCATGCGCTGGAATTCGTCAAAGCTAAGGTTCGGTTCAGGTATTAGAGTCTGGAAAAACTCAAGTAAAAACTTAGAAGCACATAATAATAACCTGAATAATTGTGGATCCCTAAAGTCAATCAGTTTTGACTCACACAGCTGACCACAATGAGAGTCGTGGTCTTCCTTAAACAAATGTGTCGACCCTAATCTCCTAAAGTAATTAGGTTTAGTCTCAAAACTTAATAATTGACACATATGAAACTTATACGTTCCCACAATTGGTCGAAAAATATTTGGTGGGAAAACAAAGTCAATCTGGATATCATAGCCTGGGTAAACCACATCAACTAGAGGATGGGTTTCTAACAACTGAACTTCCTTATGGACATCACTAGGTTCAGGAAAACGTGTATGAAGATAATCTTGTAAAATGGTTGAGGAAAATATGTCAAGTCCCAAGTGAGGGACCTTTCTAAAAGTTAAAGCACGTGGAGAATGATAATCACCCCCAAACTTAGAGTTTTCAGTGTCTCTAGAAAGACTAGTCACAACTTCCCTAATTTCAAGGTCATCTGATTCCTGAAAATGGTCAATTGATTCTTCTAAGTCGGGTTTATCCTCACTCATCTCTACGAGTTCACTTTCTTTGTCTAAGACTAATGTTTCTAAATCGCTAGACTCTAAAACAATATTCTCAGAAAAAACTCATTCCACTAAACCATTATTAGCTTCGTAATCAAAAGGAAATACTACATCGTCTAAAACGGGGGTATCTCTAGTCAAATCCTCGTCCTTTTGAATAGGTGAATAATTATTAAAATTATTTGGATTTGAACTAGAAACATTATCATTATTAAGCTCAATTGGAGTAACAAATTCCTGATCATTATGCCTAGTTATTTCAAATTCTTCATCAACACTATCCTCATCATAATCATCATTATAATAACATGAAAATGGTTGAACCTCATCTAAACAAGTAGTGTTACCAATTTTATCCTCATCATCTTGATTATGTGAATAACTATCTTCATTTTCAAAGGTACTATTGGAAACACTATATTGGAAATTAAGAGCAGTTATGTTCTGGGCCTCTAACAAAATATTTTGAGTCGACTCACATGACTTCTTGATTGAATCTAGGAAAGAAAGTTCACTCGTTGCATTGCTTTCGTCCATAACTAAGTTATTCATTTCTGCTAACTTACGTGTCGACTCAGCTAACTTACGTGTTGACTCTAGTAGAGAGGAATTTTGCTCGTATGACCGGTTGGCGTGTGGATAGTAATTGGGCTCACCATGGTATGGACCATAACCTTCAAAAGGCTGATGTTCCCAACCATTATTCACACTATGGTCAAAGTAGTAACGTCCATTTTGAAACTCAGTCTGATATTCGTTGTATTGGCTATTGTAATACCAGTTCGACATTCTATTGCAGGGGTGTGAGTTGTCACACAAAATAAAACCCACTGACATGGGATTCGTGGGTGGATAGAATCTTACTTCCCGTACCAGACGGGCGATGAACCGTTGAAGTCGACTCAGGCCACCGACTCCGATGTCAGTGTACGAACCCGAGGGGCCGAGACAGCATCGTAACTGTCGTCCTTCCCTGCAAACAGTTGATATTTAATTTTGACCCTTCCTTAGGGTTTAAAAATAATGTCCAAGAATGTCCAAAAAAGTCCAAAAATAAAAATGTCCAAAAAGGAAAAGAAAAATTACAAAAATAACACCCTATTTACAGTTTCTAAAAATAAAACAAAATAACTATATACAAAATCTTCTTCTTCACTCCTTTCGGATTCCTCTTTTCTTTCCTTCTTTGGCGATGCTTTTCTTTTATAACACTTTTTCTTCCCTTGTAGCTTCGCTCCAAATCTGAAAAGAATCGAAAAATACCAAAACGCGTAAAAAAGAACAAAAAAATAATAAAAATAAAAAGAAACCTAAAACAAATCTAAATACAAGTCCGCGTCGGCGGCGCCAAAAATTAATGTAGTTTTTCAAGTGGTAAATAAATTTCATTCAACTCGGACTTGTGTAGACTTGATTCTAGACTTAAATACTAATTCTAATAAATATATACAAAAATATGGTAGCAGTATCGGGAGAAATTGGGACAGGATTCCACCAAACTCACAACATAAGGTTCAAATATTAATTCTTTTAATAATTATAGATCAATAAAGACATGGACTCTTATTTTTGCCAAGGTAGATTCTCAAAACTTTAGTTGTAAATCCTAAGCATGGGACATCAAAACATCTAAGCAAGCATGACCCATCAAACGAGATGACAACTAATTAATCAAAATCATAATTCAATTTTAATTAGTGCAAAAGTCATATAAGAATTAAATATAATTACCCAAGTATGATATTAGGATTCCTCCGTCATCCCAGTGTTGGGGTTTAGCTCTTCATGGTGAAAACACGCTCAAAATAATATCTCATGGCTCAAAAGGTGTTTTTATTGAAGGTATGTGAGAAAAGAATGAAAGTAGCTTAATCGTAACAGTTATAATTGTTACAGATCGAGTGTTACAAGGAATTGTTGCAAACTGAAATAATTGTTACGAATGGACTGTTACAGGATTTGAAATTTAAAACCCTAAGAAACGACTGTCCTTTACAGCCTTATGTTCTTCGTGTTCTTCAGCAGCAGCAGCAGAACTCGACTTCCTGCACCTTCGATTTCTTGATTCTGTGGTGTTCTAAACTTCCCCAAACTGTTCCAATAACTTCGTAACCTTCCCTGGAACTCGAACACACCTTTTATACTGCTCAGAAACCTAAAAATAGCGATTAATTCTCTCTTTTTCTTTTCGTGCAAGCCACGGCAATAATCTTCTCTGCCGATTTCCTTAAGCGTTTCTAAGACTTCCATATCATCCGAAACTTTTCCTTAGATAGAATATCACCTTAGGAAACAATCTCACGCCTTTAGTCTCCCTGAAATTCCTAAAATAATTCCACAAAGTTTTCGTGTTCACTTCAACCTCTGTTTCCTTTTTTCGGATTATCCAACCCAATTTGATCGATTCCAGCGCACATACCAAGCCTGTTATGCTCAATCACGTCCATCCCAACAAATTTCAGCGATTGAATCTCTCTAAAACACCTTAGAAATCCAACCCAAAGTCTGGTATGCAACCTGGTTCTTTTTCCCGCCTTTTTGATTTTTTGAAATGTTGAAGATGACCTCCCCCTATCCTGTGTTGGTCTCCCTTTAGCAGCTGTCTGGAAATGGATGCCCCTTAGTAATTAGGTCGCCCCTTAGTAATTGTTTACCCCTTAGTAATTGTTTACCCCTTATCCATTTGAGGGGTCCGAATAGCAAGTGTCCTCCGGGGTGCCCTGCACAACTTTTCGAGCAGATTTTTCCAAAAATGTTTATTGGCCAAAAATACCTACACACACATAAAACACCATAATAAGTACAAAAATGAGCACTATCAATATATAGAATCGAGACAAATTAGACACAAAAATGTGTCTATCAGGGGGTGAATGAAGCAACAAGATGGGATAGACCAGGTATAAAACGTCAAATGTAGTTCACCTTGCCCATGAAGCCTTAGAGTTCCTTCACAGTTCGCGGAGGCAGCATCGTGAGGATGGCTTGGGTCTTGGATGGGTCCACTTTGATTCCCTCAGCAGTCACCTGGAATCCCAGAAATTTTCCTGAAGAAACGCCGAAAGGGAATTTCAAAGGATTCATCTTCAACTTGTATTCACGAAAATCGAGCAGTTATCGTAAGACTCCTGAGTGGGACGCCCGAGCTTTTGATTTGACTACTATATCATCCACGTAGTCTTCAACTTGCTTATGCATCATGTCTTGGAAGATTGACGTCACAGCGCATTGATACGTTGCACCGGCATTCTTTAAACCAAATGGCATTACAGTATAATAAAAATTTCCGAGAGGATTTCGAAAAGTTGTCTTACTCGCGTCATGCTCATACATCCTTATATGATTCTAGCCGCTATATCCATCCATGAAGGATAACACGCCGTGTCCGCTGGTGGCATCCACTAATATGTCGATGTTAGGCAGAGGAAGATCATCTTTGGGCAGCATCTCTTCAAGTCTCTGAAATCCACACAGCACCTGATCTGTCCATTTTTCTTTTGTGCCGGAACCACATTAGCCAACCAGGCTGGATGATGAATGGGTTTGATGAAGCCAACAGCTAACAACTTCTGAATCTCAGTCTTGATTTGCTCTTCTACCTCGTGTCTGAACCTCCTCGGAGACTGTTTAACCGACTTGGATCCAGGTATGACATGTAAATTATGGGTGACCAATTTTTCATCTAAACCGGGCATTTCTTCATACGTCCAAGCGAATATGTCCTGGTACTCTTTGAGAAGTTCCACGAGCTTCGTGCGTTCATCCGTACACAAGGTTGGGCTGATGGAGATAGGCCTAGGAGATTCCCCATTCCCGATGTTAACGATTTCGATCTCATCAGCTGTGGAGTTGGTGTCATCTTGGAGCTGTCATGGAGCATCTAGCACTTCTTCTTGTGGCTCGTCGTTGTTGTAGCATTCCATTGGGCGGAGAGACTGGGTAACAGTCTTCCCTGCTAATTGCTAACAGCGGCATCGGTACACGATTTTCCCTTTCTGATCACGGCTCACCACAAAAGTTTGCTCCCTCTTCGTGTGAGCGTGGGTCGTGGCTTCACATGATGAAAAAGAATTGGTACGTCTTGTCAGCAAAGATGCATCGTGGGACTTAGCCTTCAATGATGCAAGTCGGTCCTCTTCCTGGATTGACGCCCACGTGGGGAGTGGGGTGCAATGAACTTTGTCTGATTCTTCCGTCAGAGCTTCCCTTGGTTCCAACAATTCCGCTCCACATATTGGTGCGTAAGGAGACAATAATGCAGGAATACGAACGACTTCTTTATTCAGCATAGTCTTCAGGCATTGGCGATACGTCGAGGGGACGATGCTATTTTCATGAAGCCATGGTCTCCCCAGTATCACATGGTAGTCTGGCTCCTTTTCTATGACTTCGAAATTCACCTTTGATTGGACGGGCCCTACAGATAAATTCAGATTGACATACCCGTATGTGTTGGTTTGGTTTCCTTCAAAGTCTGTCATCGTGGTAGGCTGTTGCACGATCTTGCTTGGGAGAACCTTGGCCATCCTGTGTGTCTTGAGAGTAATCACATTCAAAGATACTCCCGTGTATATGAGATCCCTTTTGAAATCTGAATCCTTGATGCGTGCAGTAATGTGTAGGGCCCGGTTGTGACCTTCTTCCGCCATCATGTCTTCTTCTGTAAATGTGACATTATTCACAGACACCTCTGGTGTTTTCGAGGCTTCTGACACAAAGGAGTTAAATGCACGTCTAGGGCTATCTGGTTGATCGCAGAAAACGTCTCCGCCCGCTGATTCTTCGAGAGGTGTAAAAGTTCGCATAAAATTTCCACTAGAGAAGCTGCTTCCTGGTCCACCGGCCTCTGGTTCATAGTGAAACTATTTACTTGAGGAGGATCGTTGTGAGGATCAGTCTCCAGTGTATAAATCTTTGTGACAGGAGAATCGCTTATATCTGATGTCATCTTGATGAGGAGATCGAGTATGCCGTTTATTGTTTCTTTGATCAGGTCCAAGTTCTTCGTGTGAATCTCATGTACCCGTGCTAACTCGATCAATGTTGGGATTCGTCTGGGAAAAGTGGCATCTTCACTGGAGGAACTTCGACCGGATCTGAAGTTGTTGGGGCAGTCCTAAGACCAACCATTTTGAAAATCATCCAAATGGGATTGGGTATTGAAGAAATTGACTTCACAACCGAGAGATAATCTCCCACTGTGGTCGCCAATTGTTTATGGGTGAAAACTGTTTCTACTGGTTTTGATAAATTTGGGTGTATGGATGAGAAACGAATCTAAACCCTAAACAAATGCACCGCACGGGAGTGCTTTTGATTCGAGAGATCAATCTATACAATTCTGGCATAAGCCAAGAAATGGTCGTTCCAGACTTGCTTCGGTCACAAAGTGAAGGGGATGGGGTTGATCTTAGGGAAGTTAGCGAAGAAGGTGTTGAGATTGTGAAGGTGTTGGCTGTTTATGACTTGTATCAGAATGTTGAACTGGCTAGCACAATGTAAGCTATCAGTTCTGGGTGTTTTCTGGATACTGTGACAACACTTGGTTTCTCTGTGTTTGTGTGTTGTTTGGAAATAGGTGAAGGACCTATTTATACAAGTCATTAAGCGCAACCCTCATCTCGTAGGAAGTGGAGGAGGTGAAGTGATGGAGTAGTGGGGTCTTGTAGGAGTGGTGATTATCAGACGATCACACCTTTGCCCACTTCCCTCATCACTGTTAACCATCCACCTTTTCCTGACACGTTCTTGTAATGACGTGTTACACGCTGCACGCTGTAAACCGCCAGACCAATACCCCAGTAAGTATCCTCCAGTTTGTGACATGCTTGATGTCTCGAATGAGCGGGTCATGGGACCCACTGCAGGAAATAGCATACGGTGCGAAGTTAAATAACTAAGTTATTTAAGAAATTGATATTCATGAAATATCGTGTATGCTCGATGCATGTAATGCATCGAAAACAATCAATATGTGTGAAGCATTGTTGTTTTAAAGCTTAACCGAATAAGTCGCAGATTAAGCGTCTTAAAATAGCATCACGTCCAACCATCTTCGAGTGATCGTTTGGAGGCCGCATGGGTGAGTCATCCCTGGTCGATCACTCCCTGTGGAAGAGTGGCAGACGGTGATCATCGAGGTGCTTCATTAGTCGCCTAACTTTTAACTTAGGTTGTCCGACCAAGATGGAAAATTTGGACGGACAAGATGGTTTACGACATATATTTGCGACCGTTGATGGAATTTTAGGGTTTTTAAGAGGTGCGCAAGCATACCTCTTTGGCTTGATCGAACTCAAGCATGGGCGTTAATTTTGGTGAGACCGACCGGGCATGCGTGTAGACGGCATGCCGGCGAGCATGCCAACGCCTCTCGGTTTCACAAAGATTCGATCTAGGCCGCTCAATTTGACTGGCAAAGATGAGTGGTCGTGATCGATTTGCGACAGAAATCTATTGCCGCAAAGGATTGAAGGCCGCGTGGCATGCCACCTTCGGGCGTGCGTTTCGAGGCGCTTGGCCATAGTTCGTTAGGACGGTCGGTCACACGCACAGGTGGGCCCGTGGTGATCACATAAACATCCTTGGGACCTCTTGAGTCTATATCTACACCCTCCGTTTAGGCTAGTGAAGATGGATGGACGCGATCGAACTACGACAGATATGCATTGCCGCAAATCCTAATTAGGGTTTTTAAATAGTCACGCACGCGTGACTTTGGCCAAACGGTTTGGCGAGCTATGCTTCTCCTTTGGAGAGATCGATCGCGTAGGGCCCACGTTGGGCTGACGGTGAACATGTGTGCACCTTCCTGATGGTCCTAGACGCGATCTAAGCCATCCAAATATGCTAGCTAAGTTGGATGGTTGTGATTGTTTTAATACGCTAATGGAATTTCCACGACCCTTTAAAGCATCACGTCGGTCATGTTTCGAGCAAACGTTCATTGTTCCATGGCTTTGTCGTGAGAAAACCGATCGGATAGGAATAGAGTGGGCCCCACCAATGTGTGTTGGCGCCTCCTCAATAGTTCATGGTGCGATATAAGCCGTCCAATCAGGCTGGTGAAGTTGGACAGTCGCGATCGTTTTAAGACTGTCTTGAACAGTCTTGCTCGTTCGAGCTTCTTCCAAAGCAGCGCGGCTACCCTATTTTAGGGCTGGCGTTTTGTCACGCTGGGAAGCAAGATGTGATGTTCGACCGGCTAGGTCATAAGTGGGCCCTCCGGTGGTCATTAAGGTGACCGCCTGCTCCTGCTAGGGTTCATCTAGGATGGTTAAATCATGTGGCCAACTTGTGCGGCCGTTATTATTTCTGAGACTGATAAGGACAGTCCAGATTTATCGAGCTGTTTCGCGTCGATTCGAAATTCTCTTTGTCAGAGAGTGATGCAGCCTGTACGGGTATTTCGTGCATGTCCCAAAATTGACACTTGGAGATTCATGTTACTCTGCTGAGAGTGAACACTCAGTCGTCATGCCATGCTAATAATAAGAGTTCGGCTAGGAACAGCACAGAAAATACTAGGCAAATCATGCATTAATTAATAATGCTAAAATTCACAGAATATTTGGGATTGTTGTTGCGCACACCATTGTGGGTGAATTTTGTGTATTAATTGAATTGCTTCGAATAAAAAAAGCGAAGAGGTACTCATCACTTATCAAACGGCTTTACCCTTTGCAGGATGTCAATGCATTATCAAATGGATTTACCCTTTGTAGGATGTCAGCGTATTAAATTTGGTTTTACAATTTTAGCCCTGAACTAAAATCCACCATCAACACCTGGTTTCGTCATTGTTTCCTTATTTAGTATTTGCTTAGGACTCCAGTTATGTTCTCTACATATTTATAGTTTATTTTAGCGTTTATTATCCAATTAATATAATTAAGTGCTAAGCTAAACTTGGTTGCTAATCCCAACTCAAAGAATTATGGTGGCTGATAGCCAATCAAATGATCAATTTATCTATCTTTAGTATTAAGATCCCTCCAGTTTGATGTCGGATCCTAACAATGTTGAGAATCCTCGATTTGATCTGCAACAAATTTAGTGAGTTATGGGAAGAAAGACCATTCACGAAAAAGAGAGAGAAAGTTAGACATTAAGATCAAGTATATGTAACGTACAAAAGTCTGTATAGACCGACAGAAAAACCACACTGAAAAACCGCCACACACAATGCCTCCCATGCACGTCTCCCGAGAGGCTGGGCCCACTGGGACCCACAAATTAAAAGAAAAGTGGGAATTAAGTGTTTGACCCTCGCTCACTCTCTCTTACTCAAATAGCCTTTGGCTTAAAACTCAATTTTAAAAAAACTAATCCATTTTATTGAAATGACCCTTAAAAAAGAAGGAGGGTCATTTGGATAAAGATGTTTGATGATGTTATCAAATGATAAATTATATCCTTTAAGGGTATAATCGTCATACCAACTTAAACATAACATGTCTAACAAATCATACGTAAGAATTCGACAAAGTTTATATATTTGGAAAGCTTTTTGAAAGAGCTACACAACGAGCGTAAATACAACTATCAAATTTACATTTCATGAAATTTTTTATTCTCTAAATAATTTTTTAAATTTTCTTCATATTTTGTAGTGTGCAGACAATATGCACACTAATTTTATGTGCAGGAAATATACACACTGATTTTTGTACATAAATTTTCTTCATATTTTATAGTGTGTAGGTAATGTGCACACTGATTTTATGTGCAGGCAATTTGCACACTGATTATAATATTCCAGGGCCACCGAAATAATTTGCAAATTTTATTAAATAACCCTGGGGCCAAAAGAGTAAGACCCATAATTTCCAGGGTCATAAGAATAAATTTCTCAAAAGAAAAACTGTGAGTGACGGTTTTGTCATGGTTTTTTTTCTCGGTTCAACCACTGTATGTAACGTTAGTGATGTGCCTGACCTATGCATACATTGTCGGGCGCTGCGTTGGAGGCACCACCCCAAAGAACAAAAAATTATCCGAAGCTGCTACACTTCCCCACTCCTTTCCCCCACGGGCCCCACCCCCTTCCTCCATTAGGTGGCAGCGATATTAGCCCTTGATCCCTTGGATTGGAGTTAACAGGGGACCCTTTTGTGTGGCGTCAAACCACTATCTGTTTGCCACCTAATGGGGGAAGGGGAAAAAACGGTTTAGTCCAAAAACACGTCAAAAAGTACGGATTAGTCCATCCCGAGTTAACTAGGTACAATTTAGTCCAAAATATGAAAAATACATATATAACCTTCCTGATTTACAATTTAGTCCAAATATTTATAGTTTAGTCCAAAGTGACTCATGATGATGTCGGCAATTTTATATAGTATAAATTAAAAAACTTTAAAAAAAACAATTTATCTTTTGAACCGTTTGTCTAAAATTCACAAACTTTATATATTCGGAAAGCTCTTTCGAGAGCTACAAAAAGAGTACCCGTATGACTATATAATTCGCATTTTTAAAAAAATCTTAGTTTATACTGGTGTACAAACATGTACACATCTACGAAAATACAAAGACAAGATGCACCAGTTTGCACACCACATACAACTCGAATCGTCCACCTAAGCACCACTTCGGCTCTTTCCGAGACCTGCAAAAAGAGTACTCATATGACTATAATTTTCATTTTCTAAAAAATTAATTTTATTTATCCGATCTAATGTGTACAAGAAAATAAACATGCATAAAATTTACCAAAGCTTATGGAGTCATTTTTTCACATGCACTGCTTTGTGGACACCTACAAAAAAATATGTATGAAATCGATCATTCATAATCCCACACAAACCTATTTTTCATAAGAATTACATTAGTGCACCAATATGTTCACCCCTGCGAAAACATACCTAAAATCGATCCTTCATAACCACACGCAAACCTACTTTTTCATGAAAAATACATTGTTGCACCAATGTGTACAACGCTACAAAACATGCATAAAACCGATTATTCATAACCACACACAAACCTATTTTTTATGGGAATTTCACTGGCGCACCAATATATACACCCTTACAAAACATGCAGAAAAACGATCATTCATAATCGCACGCAAACCTACTTTTTCATGGGAATCACACAGGTGCACTAATATGTATACCGCTTCAAAACATGCATAAAGCCGATCATCCACAACCACACGCAAACCTATTTTTTCATGGGAATTACAAGGTGCACCAATACATACGCCGCTGTAAAACATGGGAAACCTATTTTTCATGGGATTTACACAGGTGCACCAATATGTACACCCCTACAAAACATGCATAAAACCAATCATTCATAACCACCCACAAACCTAATTTTTCATGGAAAGAACATAGGTGCATCAATATGTACGTCATTGCAAAACATGCACCAAACCGATCATTCATAACCACACACAAACCTAGTTTTTCATGGAAAATACAAAGATGCACCGATGTGTACACCCTTGCAAAAAATGCATAAAACCAATCATTCATAACCACCCATGAACCTACTTTTTCATGGGAATTCCACTGGTGCACCAACATGTACACCCTCGCAAAGCATGCAGAGAAACTATAATTCATAACCAAACACAGACGTACTTTTACATGTATACTCATGTGTACAATTATGTGCACATTAACGATTAATAGGTGCACAACTATGTACACATTAAAAATCAACATGTGTACAATTATGTACACATTAAGAATCATGTGTACAACTATGTACACATTAACAATTTAATATCAACACAATTCAGTAACCTAAAATTGAGATAACCAAGAACAAGACATTAACATAGTTAAAACATCAAAACAAAATTTCCCGAAACTTTATAAAGAAAATGAAACACTGACCACATGAAAACTTACATTTATAAAGTGTTATCTTATCCATAGTACCATAAAGTTGCATGAGCACTAGGCCACCCACCTCCATAATCAGTCATTCTAGCAAAATCAAACTATCAATAATGTTAAATTGTTAATACCAAATGAAACCTGGGAACAAAAAAAAATGAGAAAGGAAGTGTAATTGTAACCTAGCCGTCATAAGTTTACGCCCTCATTTGTACGCAAACATAAGCTTATCCCTTCATTTTTTTTCCATGGTGCACTAACTTGTACACTGTGCTTTCCACATGCTAGTGTTGCTCCTACATTAATAGTCATTTCAGATACACATAAAAAAAAAGAAAAAAAAAACATGTTTACCCAAGTGATTCTATCTGCAAGCTTAGAAGACCAAATAAATAATCACATAGGGTCCAACTAAATAAATAATTCCATAGGATCCAACACAATGGATACTGCAACCTATGCAAGGATTTTGGACATCTAGATATGTGATATGCAATTAAGAATATAGAGTTGCAAGTTACAACCCAGATTCAAAATTGACAGTGAACTTCCTTGCTCAAGTAAATCCAGCATAAAAAAAAAGTTTTAAGTGCATCACTTACTTGCACCGCGCTCCCAGACTCGCATTTTCAGGTGGAAACGAGATAATACTTGCACAACTCTGAATATGAAGAAGAAGAAAAAGAATCATATGAACTTTTTCAAATTAAAAAGGAAACCATGTGTTAATAGAAAATGGAGAATCAAAGGCTGTCAGTGATAAATAAGGAACTGAATAAACTAATCAGTATTAGTTCGAGCAGGAAATACTTCATGATACTAAAATTTCGGACCAATCTCTGATAACTTTAAGTCGCCAACCAGCAAATTATGTTCAAACACTATTATGAGATGTTGCACTGATATATTAAAGAAGGCCGAAATGCTAAGGAGCATTCTCGGAGATCAACGGTAACATGGTAAAGGAACATAGGGCATGATGCATGAAATTTGGTGTTACTAATTTTCTCCAAAAATGTATACCTTGTATTCACTTGTGGAGAAAGTAACACAATGAGGATTTCCCATGCTAACACATGTCACATTCCAGGTTGCACCAACAATTTCAAGTCCTGCCTTCACCACAGCTTGGTCCTTGTTGGCTGGTAATTTGGTAGGTACATCCAATGCTCTAAGTACAGGTTGACCCATATCAACTTTAACCTGCAAACAAAACGATTATTTACAAGAAATGGTCAATTTCGTTGTAAATACTAATTTGTCAAAGAGAGTTCTATCGAAATCAACTTGTACCGAAATCTAACTATGAGGAATAAAACAACAAGTCAAGTAATCTTATTAAAAGCTCATTCAAAGTAAGAAACATAAATTAAGATGAACCATTGCAGGTAATTGTCATTCATCGCATATGACAATCGCATGCCTGACATCAGATGGAATTGCTAATTCACACTCTTTAAATTAAAAAGCTTCATCGATTAACTATTACCAACTTCAATTTCAGAGGAATTCCATTCCTCTTAGAATGAACCACCGATTCCATAATAAACCAGCAACCTAAAGCTACCACAGTCACTGATTCCTAAACAAATATGTACCCAGTTCTTCCGTTCTTACCAATCGCTGAAACCCATCTCAGTCTGTCCAATGCGGGCACCTGAATTCATGGCACATACCCACGGAAACAAATTTGTCATTTAATAACTTCTTTTGACTGATTCTCATATCAAGAATTCAGTGCAAATCCAACACAAATTCAATCCCAATCATACGAGATGCTAAAACTACAACATTCTTTGTTCTTCTAAGTTGAAACCACTTCAAATCCTCCTCTAAATCACCATATAACATGTGCACCAATATGTACACTTGTACTACATGTGCACCAATATGTACACTTGTACTACATGTGCACTAATATATGCACACTTATACATCACATAAAACATACATACATGATACATCTCGAATACCTTATTAATTTTGGACCATCACATAAAACATAATCTTCCAAGAGAATAATACAACAGTGGAAGCCAGAAATGCCAACAGTGAGTATACTAAAAAAGGAGGCTGAAATGCCAAACCTAAATTGTTATTGGAATGCTAGGGGTCTTGCTCGCAAGAAAGCAAGAACTAAGTTAGGAACTTTTAGATATGTCATATTCCAGAATGCAGTATAATTTGCAAGTTTTTTGACTACACCATCAAACAAAGAATCTAGAGTCAATTAGCATAATACTATCGATACATAAATAGTGGGCATGCAAGAGTGTATGGTGACTACAGATCATGGCAAATGGTTGGGTAGAGAAGACGTCTTTGGGATGATTGTCACTTTTGACTTCCCATGCCTAGGTTACGAGTGGATTTAATTGCATTTTTTGTACAACTAAAAAAAAGTGGTAAATGTCCTAATTACACTTTGGTGTGTGATTTCGGTATGCTGTAAATAATGCGAGTCCTATAGAAATAGGAACTGTTTGCCCATTTTACTATCCACATCTTAAACCTTAAATGAATTCAAAAAATCAATACAAAAGGAATTCGTTTCAGGATGGTCAGACAGTCATACTGTAAAACATAAAAAAAAAAATTGTAAATACAACATATTAACCAATGTAAAGTACATATATGAGATAAGCTCAATCATTATATAAGATAGCCTCTGAGATTACAGTTCTTTCAAAGTACTAACATTATTATTTGATTTGATTGAAAATAACATAAAAGCTTACAACCGAGTGAAGATTATAGAGATTTCAAATTGAGGTTTAGCGGATTCCGACAGAGAATATAGATCTAAATAGAGAGATGAGACTAAATTCACAAACATTAGCAATTGAAAGGTAAAATTAACAAAATAATTGAAATTAGGTATGTAACTTACGGTTCTTAACAGATGCAATCAGATCTTCTCCGTTCATGTCTTTCGGTTAGTTGTAACTAAACTCACTCCTGCGATTTACATATCAACGACATTAAACAAAACGGAAAATCGGAGATTTCAGTAAATGGAGGGAAGAATAACTGATGCAGGACAAGATCGAGGGCTAATGAAGTTGAATAAACTAAATTTGAGATTTCCATAAACAAATCGAACCTTGAAAATCGAAGAAGAACAAATGAAGAAATCAATCAAATAAACATAAAACGAAAAAGATCAAACGGTGACACGCAGTAAGAATCTCAGCTGAAGAACAACAATACTAAATCGCTTCTGGCTCTGTCTCTCTCCAAAAGAAAATCTAAAGATCCAAAAAAATTGAATACTGAAACATCAAAAAGGTAACTAGGAAAATAACGAAAAATCGCATTTCCTAAATCGGCTTCCATTTGGACTAACTCGTCTAAAAAAGGATTAAATTGTTCCAGATTGTAAATTTGGACTAGCGAGTACTAGGCCTGAAAACGTTGGACTAGAATGTCTAAAGCCCAACTAATATGGGATTAAACGTCAATTTCTACACGAGGAAAGGGGTGGGGGAAGACCAGCATTTTCGAGAATTATCCGTGCTAGCCTGGAGTAAAGTACACCTACCGCGCCAGTCTATGCCAAACCCTTTCTAGGCTTTAGTAGTTCAGTTAAACCTAAAAAGGAGAATCTTATTTTAACAGGAAATAAGTGAAGAAATACGGAAAGTAAAACAGTAATCATAACTTTTAACCATTTTCTGTATTTCTGCAAAGGCGTATCACAGAAAACGAATCCTTGGGAGCCACGTATTTTTCTGACCGTTGGCTTGAAGTGGACTACACTGTTGTTCTCTTTTCTCTCCATACCTTGAACCACGTGAGTGGAAAACAGCAAAATTTGCTGCCATCGACGCTGGACTTTTTTGCTTCGTCAAAATGACGAAAACACCTCCCAGATTCAAGTCCACTCAACACTGACATCAAAGGGGTATTTCAGTCATTTAAATAATTAATATACGATTTGTTTTTTGTCATCTTGGATTTCTCCAATAAATTCCCCATAATTCTCTCCATCAGGCTTCTGTTACTGTTTTTTTTTTCTTTACTTCTCCGCTCTATCTTTTTTTTTTCTTTTCTTTTTTTAGTATTTTTTTTTCTTTGATTTTATGTATCAATAATGGAGCATGAACAAATCATAGAAGACATTGATTCTCTATGGTTCTTCTCTAATATCCTTTCACCACCAAAATTGCCATCTGTTTCGTTCTCAACTGATGAGAACATCATCACTACCCAAAACCCTACAGTATCAGATTCTGAATCAGAGAAGGTTCAATGTGAAAGTTATACAGATTCTCAGTTTGAAATTAGTGCATCAGAGTCTGAATACAGTGAAACTGAATCTGAAGTACTGGAAGAATTGGGTTCGCTTAGATTGAAAACAGCAGTTGCAGAGGCAGATATAATGGAGAAGAAAGAAGAAGCAAACAGAAGATACACAAGAGGTAATGAAGAAAGGTTTGATTTTAGAGATTTAGGGTTTGATTTTAGAGATATTGGGTTTGATTCTATAATAATACCAATGATGCCTAAGCTACCAAAATCAGGAGACCCATATCTTATCTGCAAAATGCCACCTCTTAGTGATGGAATGGCAATGAAGAAGCATCTCAAATTATGGGCTCATGCTGTTGCTTGCACAGTCAAATAAACAAGATTTTGATGGAGCAAAACTAGATTTAACTGGTCCAATTACAGATGAGTTATTTTGGTATTCAATTTAGGGTATTTCTTAACAGGGTGTCAGGGGTGGACTGGATATTTCTTGAACTAATGTAATTGTGTTGAGCTCTTCAGCTTGGTAACTGTATGAAGTAGGTTGAGCTTCCTAATTGAGTGACAAAGTATGCCTGCACAGTCAAATAAACAGACTGACAATTCTTTTCTCATTTGTATTCTTTTTTCTCCCAAAACTTTATAAGAATTTCAGGATTTATGTTGGTAGGGATGAACTTTTTTTTGTTATTTTTTCTTCTTCTAGGGATTGTTCGTTCACTTGGTGTCAGTGGTGTAACAGAGAATCCTATAATTAAGCTAATGAGGTTTGACAAATATCTTAAGGTTGTTACTTTGGAATCTTTTTCTATCTAGTTCTTTTTTACTGCTTTGAGGCATTATCTACAAATTCTTATGAAACTTCACAATTATTTCTCTATTTGATTCCATTGCAATGTATTATGTGCGACCATCCAAGTAAATGTTGGAATATTTTCAACGCCGCTAACCAAAGGGGGGTCCTGGGGGCATCGTCCTCACATGCTCATTCATCTCGTCATCGTTTACTGTTGGAGGGTAAAAACTTTCGCCCTCAAAGAAATCGACTTCAGCTGAGCATTTTTGTATACTCTTGCTTGTTCCACAATTACCTGTTGAAGATATAGTGATTTCAAATCTCAAATAGGATTATCTTAATTAGTTCTATATATCGTGCAACCTCTCTTATAAAATGGTAGGGTGGGATAATTAGTTATCACAAACCTGCTCTATCCTCTGTCTCAGCCGGTAGAAGCTTGTGTTTGAGAATGCTCTGAAGGTGCCACCAAGAACGGACGATTCAGGAATGACGTCGAGATTATCCCCTCCATTAAATGAAGCCATTGATACTACCTAAACCAAGGAAAGAAATCGAGTTGCCGGAAATTAGAAAAAAAAAAACTTATAGATATGTTCTCAAGTCTCACCTACATTTTCCTGGGGTTGTGCAAATTCTTGGCAATTTAGATAGTGTTGGAATATTTTCAACGCCGCTAACCAAAGGGGGGTCCTGGGGGCATCGCCCCCCAGGTTGTGGTCGACCTGACAGGTCAGGTCGTGGGGGTCCAGGGGAGACCGCCCCTGGTGGGGGTTTCAAGGGGGCAACGCCCCCGGAAGAATTTTTTGAACTGAAGGTTTTATTTGGCCGATAAAAGCCTGTTCGAAAATTTCGAATCCAAAAGACACCATTGATGTCTGTTGATGAAGGAACCTGACGTTTCGTGAATAGAAACCTGTTGGCGAATAAAAACCTATTCCCAACAGGTGCAAAACCCTTTATAAATAGCTTCTCCCAGTTTCGTTTAACATATAAGAAAAATCAATCTGTTTTCTCTGTTTCAAAAAGCATCATCAGAAATCAGAAATCTCTTTGTGTGTTCTTGATTGAATCAAGGGGTACAAACCTTGAATTCAATTTTTCGTTGCAGGGCTTTCATTGTATCCTGAAGGCAATATTTCGCATACCTGTTGTAATCGCCAATTGTTATTGGGAGGGTAGAAATATTTGTCTAAAAGAAATTTATACAAGCCTTGAAAGTTTTGCAGTGCAACACTTTCTTCTCTGTGTCATTCATCCTTTGTGAAACCCATTTTTTTCCAACAGTAAACAAGAAAAGATATGAATCCTACATATATTACAATGAGATACATGATTTACTACTAGATTTTTGTACAGATAAACTATGATGATATAATTGTATCACATTTTACTAAACTATAAAGGGTGTTGGAATTGTTACTGGGTTTTATTCCTTGTTGATTGATTCTGGCAATTTATATGTTGGAGGCCTATCAGCGCCCTTCCTTGAATACTCCCTCCATCTTCTAGCTGCTGCAGCAGCTCGCTTTGCTCTCTCCTGGACTTCTTCGGCTGCAACCAGTAATCATTTTCAATAGATATTCTACTACACAAACTGTAAAGCTCACAAAAGACTTACAAGCAGACCAGCGCGAACTAAAATGGGCTCGAGCACCATATTTCTTCAGTAAGAAAGAACTACGTGGCAAATGACATGCATCGCCGCTGTTTTGTTTGATTTTGGTATTGCTGCATACCTAAAAAAAACTTTTGGATCTCGTAGCTGATTATGGTAGTAAGTAGTAACTAAAGAAAGACACGTGCCTAATCAACAACAGATGATTGATTATGCTATAACAATTAACATTTCTGTAAACAATGGGTACACTTTGTTTTGTAAACAATGGGTACACTTTGGTTAACAGTAATAAGAAACTAAAGTTCGCATAACAAGTTATTGAAGATTTAGAAAGTCAGGTGAAAGAGATAAAACTAGGAAGCGAGAAAACCTCGAAAAATAAGATTTGGTGTGTTTTATTCTTAATACCTGAAGTTTCATAGGTTGCAGGCTTTCCCCAAAGGTCATTCCAGTATGTTTCAGATTTATTTGCATCTTTTTGCTGCATCATCCTTATTCTAGCCTTTTCCTGCATGCAAATTGGGGAAACTGTTAGAACCCAACAAGTTATATATGCATAAGTTCAATATATGTTGTTTTAGTGGTGATGTCTGTGTCAACGATCAAATTCAAATAGAAATAGTGCACCACATCTTTATCAGATGATATAGGGAAAGGACCAAAATCACAAGAAATTGTAGGTACTCTATGAACCTCTTCTGCCAAGTGGTGTAATCACCTACCCTTAATGCTACTTGGTTTGGTAGGCAGATGAGATAATGCTTAGAGAGGGTTATCTAATATGGGTTGCCTGACAAAGAACTAAAAAAGAATAGGTGAAACTTCCTACCAAGACTTTGGATTGGCGCTTTTCCCAACGGTTGTTTGCCTGTAAAACAACAGGATCCTTTAGTAATACTGAGGCTATGGTTAAAGCTTGAAAAGAACAATTTACTCATAAAACAAGAGTCAGATCAAACCCCTTGGTGATTTTTCGTACATTTGATGACGATATATCAAGAAGATAGTTTTAGTGTCTTACCATTCTGAAAACATCGGAGGAAGTTCCCATTCCAGCAAGCATCAGTGCAACCTATTTCATACAAAACCTCATGTTAAGGCATATTCTGCAACGGAAAGCTTTCATTCAAATGTTATTTTAACTATTGTGGGCGCCAACAGTAATTAACCACGAGTTATCATCCACATTGGCATGCTAACCACATCAAATTTCCCAATACGTTTATAGTTCACATGGAAAAATAATTTGCAGGTTACTCGGTATAAACATATAATTCACCCACTTATGCCATTAATTGTCAAAAGAAAAAGAGGTCCACAAATGTTAGGAGCTCATTTTGCAGGTTTAAATGGGAAGATGGAGGCTCTTAGCTTGTCAGAGACTACTCTTAAGCAATACAAAATCATTTCTTAAAGAAAGAGGAGAAGTGCTTCATAACTCCAAACAAGAATATCTCTCAAAATATATGCTGATAAAAGTTAGCCGACCAGTATAGCATCTCAGCCATAAAATATCCAAATCAGGCCATCCTATTGTATACACATTGTTGTAACGTGGAAGACCAAAATTTTACAATGGTATCCTTCCCAATCAACCTAGAATATTAATAAGCGCAATCGATAATGTCCACCTACAAGTATGATTGTATCTATTTGCGCTGGATAAATTCCTAAAACCACTGGTCAATGAGGTTACTGGGTTTCAGCACTCGAGCCTGATTAGTATTACATAGATTAGAAGACAGAATGGACTCCTGTAGCTAAACCATCTAAACTTAATAAGCATAGCAAGTTCTGCATCACTTAATCAAACTAAGCAAAGGTAATCACAACTTGAAATATTTGAAAGATTAGGTGATGTAGTGTGTCTTACAGTTACTCTTTCAACCCGGCGCATTTCATCTTCGAGTAAAGATACTTGTGCAGCAGAAGTCCAATGAATACAGTCAACAGGGCTGACAAAGCAAATGAGTAAGATTGAGTTTTAATTTATCCATGGTTTGCGGAAAAAAAGAACAGAATAAACTAAGTACTTGATAAAGGACAAAACAGCATGTTAGGCTCTGGTAAATAAATAAATATATAAAGCAGTAATAGAACAGCAACAAAATTCCATAGTACTCGTGGTCACCATAAAGTTGTAGTTATTATGACATAGAGATCAGTAAGTCACTGACTTACACTAATGCCTAGTAAAGATGTTTAAATGAGCAGCTATTTCAAATTATTTCTTTCATATCTGTGAGAACGTATAGGAACAGATAATATAAAGACGATATTAGTGCAGAACCTCTCTTGTCTCTATAATAGGATACCTGTCCTAGAAAACACAAACAACATCTCAGGAGTTTCCAGGCAACTGTATCCTATACTTTTCCTTCATATAAAACTATGTATATACCTAGCTACACCATGGATAAACCAAGCGGAAAAGAAAATATTACAAAGCAGATGACTAGAGAACTTACGTATCATCATCTATCTACATCATGGACAAAAAAAGAGGAGAAACAATTGAAAAATCAGAGGACCTAGATTTATCATTTAAGCAGCAAGCATCATATTCCCATTGGCTTATGTCAAGAAAAACATGTATATAAAGCTGGTAGCAGATGAACATGATATATAATCTGAACAATGACTTGTAACATGGTTGCGAAATTTTATGGATATACCACTGTAGTAGTGCATACTAGTCCATCATAGCTGAATCCAAATAGTAAGCTCTTACCAACTTTCAATAGCTTGGTTAACCAAATCAATATTGCCAGATTGGTTGCAGACTCTAGCTCTTCCAAATTCTTCTTCTATATTAAATACATCGGGGGCGACATTGGCGCAATTTTTACAACCTGCTTACAAGTAGAGATCATACAGAGCCTATTATTGTCAGTGTCATTCAGGATATGGTTTTATCTAAAATGCATGTACAAAACCTTTTCTGCTTCACAACAAGTAGTAAGCATTCAGGTTAACCTATTAGAAGAGAGCATATGCACAAACTTAACACAAATGTTGTGTTAGTTATCTTATTGGAGGCATAAGTCCTATTATCTTACACCAAAATAACACCTCCATTTGGAAAATATGGACACAAAATGCTCAAACCAAAACCAAGGTGCCAACAACAAAACATTCCACTATCTCATCACCTTGCAAAAGGAGGACTGTAGATTTGCCTTATAAATAAACAACGGCAAGGGCAGACGTTTCTAGTGGAAAATGCAAGAAAATGTAATTGAAGGATGGACATTTGTATGCTACAAGACATGCCAAAAACATAAATGGATCACTATTATATGATCTTAAAACTAGTTTGACCTTGTCAACATCCTACTGGGAAATTTGCAGTTAAACAGTGTAGTAAAAACCTTTGTGCCTCACCACTCCTAGAAATCATGGACAAACAAACGAGCAAAAGGTTATATCTACATAAAATCAAAGAAGAAGTAAAGATCAAAACCAATTCATACCTATGCAACTAAACTCATCCACAAAAGCATGATCCTTAACACTAGTGTCATCCAAGAAAGGATTTACTGCTGACAATGCATATCCATGGATTTCATCATAAACCATTCGCTGCACAGGATCACTAAGTACCTGCAGAATGAATCTTACTTACTGAGAAAAATATATAAAAAATTAAACAGCTAGGTTTATTTTGGAGTTTCAATAAGACAGCATGTAGTTGACCCAATAGGTCAAAGGATCATACAAAGTACATAAAGAGTTAGCAATAAAAAGTTTGGTGCAATATTCTGTATGGAGAATTAGATTCAAACCGTGTAGACTTCGTTGATAAACATGCAGAAATTAGTCGTCTCTGGATCATTTCCACTCAAATCTGGATGGCAAGCTTTCATGCAAGTATAATAAGCTTTCTTTATTTGCTCTGGTGTTGCATCTGGTAGCTATTTGAACAACAACAACAACAAACCGGTGAAAATTGGTCAAATCAAATCATTTAAAGTGCTCAAATCGGATCAAATCTATACTAAAAACTGAATCTAGAAACTTTACCAGTCCTAAAACGGCGTAATAATCATCTGCAATTGCATCACTAGAAAAGGATTCTTCAGCAACAGCTCTAATTCTAGAGTCACGCCGTTTTGAACCACTAAATGTTGTTATCAAATGGTTGCTATTGATCTTTGTTAACATTCGCCATGGTTTAATTGAACTGAAGAATTGATTATTAGGGTTTTGGAATTTGAGTAAATCTGTACAAACAGGACTCAGTAATTGAGCCATCAAATCACAGACAGTTGATAATTTAGAATATACAGTGAGAAGGTTTAGAATATACAGTGAGAAGGAGTTGTGAAAGAGGAAAATGTAGCGGGAGCTGTGTATTTAAGAGATATTTTAATGGAGAATATTTGAGGAGGAGAAATTTTGGTGGGAAATATTTACTGCTGAACTGGCAAATTAGGAGCCAATCATTCTACTAGAATATTGCGTCCATGTGGTGATGGTAGGACTCGTAGGAGTAAGAAGGCACGTAATGTCACGTGTACCAATCAACTGGCACGTGGTGAAGTGTTTCTTGGGGACACGTCAAGCAACCAACTAGCAGAACGCAGATAATAGTTTGACGAGTTTACATGTTTTCTTTTTGATTTTTTTTTTTTTAATCAATCAACAAACTTCAATTCATTCAAATCAAAACGTGATTACATGATCGCTTACAAGAATAACAAAAACATTAAGGTACGAGGTAATAAAATTCCTAACACGAATGAAGATATCAATTACAAATACATAGCGAAGAGAAAGAGCTTTATACCGTAAAGATACCCAATTTTTGTAAATGTGGTAGGGAAGGATGATGGTATAATCCGTAATCGATTCCGACCGTTTAATCAAATTTTCTTCTTCTTCAATAAGAGTTACTCCTGTAAGAAATGAGTTATTTGCCCAAAATCTTGTAGATCCCAACGAGCCCAGATGCCCTGAATCCCTTAGATTGAATATAGATTCTAATCAATACCGTATTGGATTGTTGATGTTCTTGAATCGAGAATAGCAATTCACGAACCAGCGATCAAGGTTTGAATAAATCGCCCTCAAAGCGAAGAGAAACTCGCCCCAAATGGCGAAGAAAAATCGCTCCAAATAGCGAAGAAATATGTCAAATAACATCATAAACAAAAGAAATCTACTTTATTTGATTAAAACTTGAAAAGAAAAAGAAATCTTGCTAAGATCTGGTCCAAAAAGGACCAAATCTGTGCAAAAGATTAATGGAGACTAAGAGTTTTTTCTTAAAGAGAAGAGGAAAAAAGAGGAGAGAGAATAAGAGAGATTTTTTGTTATTTGATTGAGTAGTGCAGTGGTCCGTAGACCGTCCTTTAGATTGGATTTGGTTTAGCAATTATGGGGTTTGAATCCCGCTTATGGGATTTGAATCATGCCTCTGTAATGGGTGGGAATATTAGAACCATTAGATCACTCGGATGGTTCTTTAAAAAACAAAGAATCCTATTATTGGGGCTGTAAAAAGGCTTGGATTTTAGGGGCTTATGAGGTCATGAAATAACAACACATAGAGCCCCTTATCATGGTATTTTATGTAATACCTAATCTACCCTTAATATGATTAGTACTAATTATATTGATTAAGCTAATTAATCAGTCTTAGTGAATGAATTAGACTAATCAAATGATTAAACTTTTGATGATTTTGGAAATTAAAACTTGATTTTGAAGAAGGAAAAATGGTGATTTTGGTAAATTTTTTTGAGAAATTTTGAAGAAAAATGATGAAACCCTTCGTCACAAAACTCGGGATAACTTTATAATCAACTCCCAACATCAATTTTATCGATTCAGATCCGTTAAAAAGCAAAGACAATTCTGAAAATTTCACTAGTTACGGCTGGGAAATTGTGTCGAACCAGCCGTAAATAAGCTATTATGGTTGTGATACGAGGAATTCCCAAATGTAAACAATAAAAACGGATGGGAAGTTAAGAACTTATAGCCGTTATTCTACCCAGAATCTTCTGAGTCTTTTTCACTGCTGGGAATTCTTATATTTCCCGTTCGTAATTGAATATGTAAGCTGAGCAATTTTGATTTTCAACATGAATACATACTACGATTGAAAATTAGTAATACTTTCATTAATTAGACCACAATCAAACCCATTACTTACTTAATAGATCCTCATTACAAAGTTGGTTTTAATAACATCCCTTTCTATGTATTAAGTCTTTGATGATGGCGTATTGAGCTTCCAAGTTGAAAGTATAACCTTTCCATTTTTTCCATTCCTTCTTAGCTTGAGCTACGACTTCTCCATCAGTCTCACCTCTAAGTCGAAGTTGGTTGCACATACGACGTAAAGCCATATATTCTTCCACTTTTTGGTGTATGTCTGAAAATCGAAGATACAATTCAACCCCATCGCGGTTGTTAGTGTTACCTGTTTCACTACAAAAATTCTCAAAAATCTTACTCCAATACGATTTACTTGGTAAACCACCTTTCCTTCGTTCTTCTCCCCTCTTTGGATAGCATAGTACAAAATTGTTGCAAAGAGATAAGTTTTCTTCCAAAGTAAAGTTGGGTTTATCCTCTAAGTACATTGCATTGAGTTTGTAGGAGTTTTGGTGGAGATTATTGATGTAGAAGTTGTGATTTTGATTTGGAATGGGTGGTTATATGGAGGTGGATTTATTTCAAGTTTAAATAAGTGGTTGAACAACTAGAACCTTCTATAGATCAGTCTTCAAACAGATCTATTTTTCAAAATTCAAAAAACTAGCCGATATGATGTGGTATTCAAAATTATAGGTATTTACGGCTAGGAAAATGCAAGGTAGACTCGGCCGTAATTCTGTATAAACCTGCAGGGTTTGTGGTGTGTCAGATTTACGGCTAGATATTTCCGGATGTAAATAATAGTTGTTAATTTTTGTCAGAATTACGGCCTGGATATCTAGCCGCAACAAGGAGCCATTTTCTCTTTGGGTTATCAGAATGATACACAGCTAGGAAATCCCAACCGTAAAACAGTTTACGGTCGGGAACTTGAAATTTCGACCCAGCTATAAACCAGAGTTGCGGATTTATGTCATAATTACGGTTTAGAGTTCTAACCGCAACTACGATACACGACTCGGATATGTAGTCGTAACCAAGACTCATTTTATTTATGAGTCTCTAGAGAAATACACGGTTAGGTATTTCCCAACCGTAACTTTTTCCTAACCATTTTTTGTTTAGCGGCCGGGAATTTCTAACCGAAATTTTGTGCAAGTTTATTTGACAAGAATTATAGGTATTTACGGCTAGGTTATGTGAAGCATCGACCTAGACGAAAGTGCACAAAAAATTAGTAAATCTTGATTTTCTTTTTCCTCAGTTTTCTTAGATTAGACAAATGAAAAGACTGACATTCATTCATACATGCAAATTTATAAAAATTCATTCATCTAAATTCATAACCAAACAACAAAAATAGTAAATAGACAAAGTCTTAGATAATAAAATATCTATGAAGTAAAATAATAAAAAGCGAGTAAATAGTCATTCACTTTCACTTGATGCCTCCTCTGAAGACGAGCGAATAAACGCATCCAAATCGTCATCTTGCTCATGTTCCACAACTTGTTCTACAACTCTAGATTTTTTACCACGACCACGTCCACCTCGAGCACTTGTTCCAGCACGGCCACCTTTTGCACTTGTTCCAGTACGACCACCTTTTGCACTTGTTCCAGCACGGCCACCTTTTTCACCTCTACCACCTCAATCGCCTTTTCCTTGCTTAGATTGAACTTGTTCACGGGGGGAGTGTCCGAGTCGTCGCTAGAATAAGGATACCTAGCCCTTTTAGCTCTCCTTGATCGGTCCTCTTCATAAGCATATAAACCTCCTTTCTTAGGGATTATTATGCCTTTAACTCGATTCCGGAGTAATCTTTGTTCAGGTACCGTTAAGTCCTCAACCGAATTAATCATACGGGTGATGTCCTTGACCACCCAATTAACTCGTTCAACCTATTTTTTCATATCAAACACACATACTCTAATTATTCATAGATAATTAAAAAAAAAAAAATGATATTCAGCTCTCCACTTAGAGCTCTATTCACCACTCAATGCTAGGTGTCACAAGAGTAGTGGTTCAGGGATATTCAGCAAGGACCCACTATTAAGTAAAAATATATACAAACATAATTAGTAGTGTACGTACCACCATCTTCTCCAAATCTTCTTGTTCATTCATTGATGTCTTTGATTTTGAACTCTCTTTCTCTGCATTCTTGAAATGTCTCTGCGCCTCCGGATCCAAATTTTCCACATAAGGATGAGCGCACTCTTGATACCGTTCCATGTGATTCGCATACGCTTCGGAATTCCCATGAGAAGCTTCAAGCGTTCTTCTACTCATTTGGTTTACTTCTTGGGAATGAGCATTCCAATGCTCGATCAACGGTGCTTCTTCATAGGTCAATCTAACATCTTTGTCCTTAAATTGGGAGTTGGCTACGCTCAGTTTGAAATGAGAATCTTCAGGTAGAATTTTCTGGACAATGCCAATTTGGCGGAGCGTTCTATGAGGATCTAAAATGACGAACCCAGTTGCATGAAATAGAGGTCCCGTATAGGTCTCCATATTAGAAAATACTTTATCACCAACTTCATCATCTCCATCCTCATCAAGTTTCAAATATGGATCAAAAACCACATCATAGATTGTCAAAGCATCCAACTTTTTCCTCATTTCGACCATTTTCATCTCTTTAGCCTTGTGTTGGGTCCCTCCAAAGGGGTATCTTCCTCCTGTAGGTTTCTCTAGAGTCCATGTTGTATTCCGAGAATGCCTCAAGCATTTAAAATGGTCGTAAGCCCATGACTACGTGAAAAAAATATTATAAATAAGATATTACATATAAACCAATATATAAAAGTAAAAATAAATAAACATTTGTTATATTAAAACAAAAAGATACCTGGATAAGAGCAACATATCCCGTAATTTGTGTTTCATTCCACCTAGAAGCTTTGCAAAGACTGTCCAACATACTAGCAAGGAGGGAGGTGCCCAACGAGTACCTAGGTACCTCGTTTGTTTCCGGATCGAGACTGAGAGTCATCAACCACTGCAAATAATAAGCATTTACCTTATTTCCTGAGATAACGGGGAAAAAGACGGTCCCAAGAGCGTGCAACAAGTAAGTTATAGCCGTATGTCTAGCTCTTTCTACGTCCATCACCACCTCTCCACTATCAGTCTTGCGTTTAGAATCCCCAAACTTATCCTTTAGACGAACCAAATTAATCTTCCTTGCCATATTAACTGTTTCACTAAGTTCGCCCGGTACACTAAATTTCCTTTTAGCTCTAGGCGCGGCTCCATACCCTATCTCAAACTCTACTTCCGCTTTATCTTTGCCCCACCCAAGACATTCCTTCGCCAAGACACAAAGCTGATTAAAAGGCATAGAATTGTTGAAACCCTCAAATACAGCCTTTCCTTCCAAAGCAAGACCAGTGATTTTCTTTGCATCATCCGGAGTTATAGTCATCTCGCCAAACGGGAGATGAAAAGTCGTAGTTTCGGGCCAAAACCTTTCTCGAAAACCACAAAATGTCACAACATCATATGCCTTCTGCAAAGCCTCGATTCCAGACCATAACCCCGAAGCTTTTACCAAAGCTACCACATCTGGATGCTCATTGTCCAACGGCCAAACCTTTCCTTGTTGGTGCTTTAGTTTAGGGGCCGCTTTATTCGGGAAATACAAAAACAAAAAAATTTGGTTGTTATAATTAATAATCCATAATAAAATGAAAATAACATATATGTAATTTGATTTATTACCTTTGTGCCACAAAGCCTAGCAGCCCATGAAGACGGGTAACCAATCAAGACGGAACGATCTCTTTGCGCACCCCAAGGTATCTCATTCCTCTTGGGAGGTAAAGGCACCATAGCATCAATTACTTGTCTTGCCGTTTCTTTTGGTGGATACTTCTTCTTTCCATCCTTCTTGTCTTCCTCAACTACGGATTTACCTTTATCAATAGCAGCACCACTAGAAGTGTCAACTTCAGTTCCTCCGGTAACAACAAGTACACCTTCATTTCCTTCAGCAACTCCAACTTCATTTCCTCCAGTAACAGCAACTCCAATTTCACTTCCTCCACCAACTCCAACTTCAGTTCCTCCAGTAACAGCAACTCCAATCTCACTTCCTCCACCAACTCCAACTTCAGTTCCTCCAGTAATAGCAACTCCAATCTCACTTCCTCCATCTGTGGGAACTACAACTTGACTACCTAAAGCACTTCCAGCTCCAACTTCATTTCCTCCGGTAACAACACCTTCACATTCATTTTCTCCAGCAGTCACAACTCCACTTGCATTCCTTGCGTTTGCACCCAATGGTTTTGCATGACGAGGTTGCAGAGTCGGGTCACTACGAGGTGTTACTTCTTGTAATCTTTTCTTTTCTTCTGTTCAAAGACAAACAAGTCCAAAAACTAAAAGTAGATAAGCAAAAACGGCTGGGAAATTTTGACAAAACCGAACCATGACAGTCAAAACGGCTAGGAAAATTGGATAGTCCAAGACGCAACAATAATTATGGATGGGAAATTTAGTATCGACCTATCCGAACACCAAATAATGGATAGGAAAACCTATACGTGGAAATAAAGCTAGTTTAATATTCAACACAGTACCACATACGGTTAGGAAATTCCAAGCCGTAATTTATAAACGGCTAGGAAACTAAATATAACGGTCAGGAAACAACGTTACGGATAGAAAGACTGAGACGTAAACTAAACTACCGCTGAAAAAAATTCGAACATAGGAGAATATATGGCTAGGAATAACCTAGCCGTATACAACTTGTTGCGGATATGATTTTTCCATCTCGTATGCATCGACTATATTACGGCTGGGAGTTCTTAGATATCACATCCGTAAAACTTAAAAACGGTTGGGAGTTCTTAGATATCCCAACCGGGTAACATATAAACGACTGGGAAAACAATAAATCCCAACCGTGATACCTATTTACGGCTGGGAACACAAGAACTCCCAGCCGTTAGCATTTTCATAAACTGTTTTTTCAGCCTAAAATTTTCGAAACCAACAGAATAATCAACAAAACGCTTAAAGAAATAGTGGGTTTTTAAATTCATACCTTATTCCTGTCATATCAGGAGTCTCGGCGGCTGGTGCATCTCCTTCATTCACTTCTTCTTAATCTTCACTTTCTACTTCATTTGATGAAGTTGTTTTCTCTGCTTCATGAGGAGGTTGATTCGACGAAGATTTACCTAGATTTTCCTTAGGTTTCATGGTTTTATAGAATGGGTTTAACCGACGACGATTTTTTTTTTTGAATCGACACCTAATCGTTGAACAACGAAGAATGGAAGAAGAAAAGAAGAAGAAAGAAAACATAAAGAAGAAGAATGGGAAGAAATAAGAGAGTGAGAGGGACGATTTTTTTTCTTTCTTTTAATGATTTTCGTTTTTTTTTAATGATTTTTCAAATTTTTTTTATTAGATTAATTAGTTAATGGAAGGGTAGAAGGGTAATAAGTGAAAATGATTGAGGGTATTTTTGAACTTTTACATAAATATGATCTCCCCCTATAACATTTAGGTTCCACTTATTAATTTAAGCCCCCAAAGTCCCATCCCCCTAAAGCCCCAATAATAGGATTCAAAAAAAAAAACTTTGTCCTGGTGAAGTGATGAATTTAAACAAAAAAAAACATCACAAACAAGGGAGACCATAATTTTGGAACGTGTAATTGGGGGATACTAAAACTAATCGGGGATATAGGAAAAAGACAAAACAGAATTTAAATAGTAAATCAAGGTCACCCCCTAGCCGGGTAATTTACATAATTCCTAATCTACCCCTCACTAATCATGCTTAGTTGTTAAATATGATTAGTTAAGTTAATAGATTAGTTTGATAATCATTATAATAAGCCATTATCATTGTTAGTGGTTAAATATGATTAGTTAAGTTAACAGATTAGTTTCATAATCATTAGAATAAATCATTATCGTTGAATTTGTTGATGCAACAATATTATATCAAGATATTTATGATCTTAGGTGAAGAACTAACCCAGAAAAGTAAACAAGCTGAACATACAAGTGCTCCAATTACTCATGTATAGGTATTAATTATTTAAATTTGATTTTTTTCATTGAATTCGTCATTGTTACACCTGAAAAACTCATTGTCGGCATGGTAAAAGTATGAATACCATGCCGGCAGGGACCAAATCGGCATGGTATTCATGCTTTCACCATGTCGATACACAATATCCCTCAAGCCGGTAGTAGTGTCGGCAATGTACATTGTAACTTGCTATTTTAGACAAAAATTTTGTATGTTTTTGTCCTCAAATTGGCACGGTACACTTGGGAATCGACCATGCCGGCACAAACAAGTTTTCGGACATTCTTTCTGAGTTATGTTGGTATCGGCATGGTATTCATCCTAACAGCCATGCCGGCACCAGATATCGACATGGTATTCAAACAAAAAACAATGTCGGCACAATAAATTGGGAGGATATTCATCATGAACACAATGACGGGAGTGGATAAAAACTGAAAAGTTTCAGTTTATGATTCTAACCCAAACAAAGTTTTAAGACAATAACAACACTTTAAATAAGATTGGGTATCATGTACCTTCTCAATGAAGTCACTTCTTCTTCTTCTTGCTCAACAACAATTCAATTTAACATATCTTTAAGAACTTGTTGGGGTTTGATTTTGATTTTTTAGTTTTAAATTTTAATTTAGATGGAAGTGTATTAACCTAAACGGTATTTTAGTATTTCCGCCTCCAAAAACACCCCTTAGCAGGTACTATTGGATGGAGTTAGTAATTTATATCCCCCAATCGCGCGTTTATAATTTGCATTATATTTTATTCCTTTTCCTCTTGTATATATAATGGATGTTAGATTGGTATATTAAACTTGTGAGTTACATCGATAGGATAGGTAAGTAAGTTTTATTTGTGCAACCATTCTAGCACATATAAAAAACTAGATTAAAAAGTTCTTCAGGGAATAACCCCTAAATCCAAAAAGTATTATACCCTAGCAACATAAGAATAAAGAATGACAAGAGACAGACAGTATTGTCTCAATATCTAAAAAAATCTATTTCTAGCAACTGAATTGTTGTGAGGGTTTAATTCGCTCTCAACTACATTCCAGTCCGAAGTTAATTGGTAGTAGGCTAGTGTCTGTAGCGGCTTAATATAATTTGATGTTCAATCTGGACTAGGTCCCGGGGTTTTTCTACATTTGCAGTTTCCTCGATAACAAATTTTCTGGTGTATGTTTTATTTCTTTTCCGCATTATATTGTTTATCTTTATAATTGAAATATTATAGGTTGTACGTTAATCAATCAAAGTAGATACATCCATCCTTGTTTGTAGGATACGACTTGATTGATTCTTGGATATTGATATTTGAAATCGTCCAAGTACTCTCACACGTAAATCAAGCTCGCGGACTTGTCTTTGTACACTTTTTGATTGTGAGAGATATAGATATAACTCTAAATATTATTCCTTGATTGAGATTCATTAAGTTGAACTCCCGGAATTATATTTAAGTTTGTCCATACAGGTTTCCTAATAAGAAGTTGGTGGTGTATTTTGGTACCCCCTCGTTTTCATTTATCCTTGAAGAATGAAGATTGCATACTCCACGAAGACATTTATGAAGAACTTCATTCAAGGTTAATAACAAATACTTGATTCTCTTGTTTATTATACCTATCTATCCATCGAAACAAGTGCTCACTTTATGGAACAATTCCTATGACGGTAAGTATATATTTGTATGCAAACTCTAGGATATTATTATCACTAGAAAGGTCCTCATATTACAGTGAATGAGAATACGAATGCAACGAGCCAAACCTAAATTACATCTCTTCATATGTGTGAATGAGTCAACCTTCGTGTGTGATGTGTTGGTAGGAAGCAATATCTTGATATTCAATCTTAACTGGGTAGAGGATTATTCTTAATATGTACATTATGACTAATCTGAGTCATGTGGAGAGCTCGAGATAGCACGAGATAACATGTGGATCGTGTGTGATACACGAGATTAACTGAGGTTGAATATAAACTTTGTGTGGTCATCCATGCATGGCACGTAGAGGTTTAATTCCCTTTAGTGGGGTCCCTTGATGAGCGCACATAGATTGGGGGTTTTGTGTATAGTTTTGTTACGTGTTTGAATGATTTTGTATCACTCATACTCATGATACCATCTGTTGGCATGTTTATGAGGTTGGGGATGAGGCTTATGTATGATGATAGTGTCTCGTATTAGTATGAGACTAAGGAACCCTTTTTATTTGGCCGTCGACTCTCGAGGGGACATTATTAGGAGTCAGTAGTGGACGTGTCCATGAGAATAAAGAGTATCTTAGAGCAATGCTCGGTTGAACCCATTAGCATTGGTATGTCAAGTTAGTCGTCAAATTTAGATGACAAAACACATTCTTGATTTAGTTTAACAAAGTCAGTTTCGGACTAGATTAGGTTAAGAAGTGGATTATTGAATCAAAGTTATTGTTAGATCATTTCTCGGTCGAACTCACAAGTGTTGCTATCTCAAGCTTGTTGTCAAATTTAGTTGTCAAAACTATATCTTGATTTCTAGTCTACAATTAGTTAAGTCTCGGATTAGGATAGAAGTATGTAGTTGAGAATCGTACATCACTGTGTTCTACCGTTTAAAGTCGAAGATCAACCGAAGCTTTTGGAGAACTTCTTCAACAAAAGGTAAGTGATTATTGAACCACCTATTTCTCAAGTTATATCCATCCTTATATCTATGAGACATTGTCGCGTAACTAATTAGACTATCATAAGCATATCAAGAATTTCCAGTCAAACTTATCTTGGTAATTAGTTCTCGAAATATATATGACTAAGCTTAATGAACATTTGTTCATACTTGATGAATTTCAGTTAAGAACAATTTATTATTCATAATCTAAATTATGATTCAAGATTATCATTCGAAAATAACCTGGAACAATGGTATGTGTCATTGATGTTATTTGGGAATGTTTCGAATTGATTTGGAGAAAAATATAGAACTACTGAAAATCTGGATACATGACAGTATGCATACCAGTTTCACAAACTGGAAAAATTGTTATAGGTCCGGATCCGCAGTATATGTACCCAGTACACGTACCAGAGTAGCTATATGTCGACTGTGACTTAGTGGTATGCATACCCGGTATTCATACCACAAAAAGTTTGTGAACTCGTGAACCTTGAATGGTCGCATACCTAGTATAACGAAAAAGAACTGTTGGTTTTGAAACCGTTGTGGTATCCATACCCGGTACGCAAATTGGAAAAGTTTTGTATGTTCTGGAACTTATATTTTTATTAAGGGTACACATACCCGGTACATGTACCATGACAAATATAGTCACGAACAAGGTTGAGTACACGTACCTGATACACGTACTTGTCTTTTCGAATATTTTCAGATGCACATAAAATATTTCTGTGAGATAATTAGCATTTGAATAAATCTCTAAGAACACTATATATATATATACATGATTGATCACATTATAGCCTATGGTTGTGACTCAAACCTAAAGTCTTAAGTGTTTATGAAAATGATTAAGCTTATAGTTCAATCGGCTAGTTTCGGCTAACCGTTTATGAATAATGTCTTTATACATGGTTCGGTTATGGTTCATCCTAACCATAGTGTGTATCTTGTTATGTTAATCAGATTCAAAGATTCATCTAACGGTGGATATTGTTTGCTTGGTTCCAAAGCTATCTTAGCTTAAACCTAAAGCAACCTATGCTTTGAAAGTCTATATAAGGGGAACCTCAAGCAACTGGGATCTTTGAATCCCGACACTATCTTTGCTTGTCCTAGTTGTAAACTAGATTCGTCCTCTTCCTAAAACCCTTTTAGGGTTTAACGACTAAAAAGACGTCATAGGGATTCGTGAAGCTAGGTCCAACTATTTTTTATCTTGATAATTCGTATATCCTGATCTTGTTTGATTGTTGATCTACTACTCGAACAAGATAAATATAAATCGCAAAGTTCTCTTCGTCTCAGACTTTGTGATTCTACCGGTTTAATACTTATAAGGTGAATAATAATCTAGGATTCTCTTCGGGAAGCATAAGTCCATATTTTGAGGTTAGATTAACTTTTTCTATTGTTATCTATTTCCAGTCTCACCTTGATCCACGATCAAAAAGGAAATCACCATATAGGCTTATATGTGGGAGGCAGATTGGTTTTAAAGTTTTCAATTGAGTTGAAGCAACTCTTAGGATATAAAGGACGTCAGCTAAGGGAATCAATTGTGCGTATTTCTATTGGGATTCAAGAGGCATAAGGAATGCAACTGTAACTGAATTTTTGTGAGGGTTTAATTCGCTCTCAACTACATTCCAGTCCGAAGTTAATTGGTAGTAGGCTAGTGTCTGTAGCGGCTTAATATAATTTGATGTTCAATCTGGACTAGGTCCCGGGGTTTTTCTACATTTGCAGTTTCCTCGATAACAAATTTTCTGGTGTATGTTTTATTTCTTTTCCGCATTATATTGTTTATCTTTATAATTGAAATATTATAGGTTGTACGTTAATCAATCAAAGTAGATACATCCATCCTTGTTTGTAGGATACGACTTGATTGATTCTTGGATATTGATATTTGAAATCGTCCAAGTACTCTCACACGTAAATCAAGCTCGCGGACTTGTCTTTGTACACTTTTTGATTGTGAGAGATATAGATATAACTCTAAATATTATTCCTTGATTGAGATTCATTAAGTTGAACTCCCGGAATTATATTTAAGTTTGTCCATACAGGTTTCCTAATAAGAAGTTGGTGGTGTATTTTGGTACCCCCTCGTTTTCATTTATCCTTGAAGAATGAAGATTGCATACTCCACGAAGACATTTATGAAGAACTTCATTCAAGGTTAATAACAAATACTTGATTCTCTTGTTTATTATACCTATCTATCCATCGAAACAAGTGCTCACTTTATGGAACAATTCCTATGACGGTAAGTATATATTTGTATGCAAACTCTAGGATATTATTATCACTAGAAAGGTCCTCATATTACAGTGAATGAGAATACGAATGCAACGAGCCAAACCTAAATTACATCTCTTCATATGTGTGAATGAGTCAACCTTCGTGTGTGATGTGTTGGTAGGAAGCAATATCTTGATATTCAATCTTAACTGGGTAGAGGATTATTCTTAATATGTACATTATGACTAATCTGAGTCATGTGGAGAGCTCGAGATAGCACGAGATAACATGTGGATCGTGTGTGATACACGAGATTAACTGAGGTTGAATATAAACTTTGTGTGGTCATCCATGCATGGCACGTAGAGGTTTAATTCCCTTTAGTGGGGTCCCTTGATGAGCGCACATAGATTGGGGGTTTTGTGTATAGTTTTGTTACGTGTTTGAATGATTTTGTATCACTCATACTCATGATACCATCTGTTGGCATGTTTATGAGGTTGGGGATGAGGCTTATGTATGATGATAGTGTCTCGTATTAGTATGAGACTAAGGAACCCTTTTTATTTGGCCGTCGACTCTCGAGGGGACATTATTAGGAGTCAGTAGTGGACGTGTCCATGAGAATAAAGAGTATCTTAGAGCAATGCTCGGTTGAACCCATTAGCATTGGTATGTCAAGTTAGTCGTCAAATTTAGATGACAAAACACATTCTTGATTTAGTTTAACAAAGTCAGTTTCGGACTAGATTAGGTTAAGAAGTGGATTATTGAATCAAAGTTATTGTTAGATCATTGCTCGGTCGAACTCACAAGTGTTGCTATCTCAAGCTTGTTGTAAAATTTAGTTGTCAAAACTATATCTTGATTTCTAGCCTACCATTAGTTAAGTCTCGGATTAGGATAGAAGTATGTAGTTGAGAATCGTACATCACTGTGTTCTACCGTTTAAAGTCGAAGATCAACCGAAGCTTTTGGAGAACTTCTTCAACAAAAGGTAAGTGATTATTGAACCACCTATTTCTCAAGTTATATCCATCCTTATATCTATGAGACATTGTCGCGTAACTAATTAGACTACCATAAGCATATCAAGAATTTCCAGTCAAACTCATCTTGGTAATTAGTTCTCGAAATATATATGACTAAGCTTAATGAACATTTGTTCATACTTGATGAATTTCAGTTAAGAACAATTTATTATTCATAATCTAAATTATTATTCAAGATTATCATTCGAAAATAACCTGGAACAATGGTATGTGTCATTGATGTTATTTGGGAATGTTTCGAATTGATTTGGAGAAAAATATAGAACTACTGAAAATCTGGATACATGACAGTATGCATACCAGTTTCACAAACTGGAAAAATTGTTATAGGTCCGGATCCGCAGTATATGTACCCAGTACACGTACCAGAGTAGCTATATGTCGACTGTGACTTAGTGGTATGCATACCCGGTATTCATACCACAAAAAGTTTGTGAACTCGTGAACCTTGAATGGTCGCATACCTAGTATAACGAAAAAGAACTGTTGGTTTTGAAACCGTTGTGGTATCCATACCCGGTACGCAAATTGGAAAAGTTTTGTATGTTCTGGAACTTATATTTTTATTAAGGGTACACATACCCGGTACATGTACCATGACAAATATAGTCACGAACAAGGTTGAGTACACGTACCTGATACACGTACTTGTCTTTTCGAATATTTTCAGATGCACATAAAATATTTCTGTGAGATAATTAGCATTTGAATAAATCTCTAAGAACACTATATATATATATACATGATTGATCACATTATAGCCTATGGTTGTGACTCAAACCTAAAGTCTTAAGTGTTTATGAAAATGATTAAGCTTATAGTTCAATCGGCTAGTTTCGGCTAACCGTTTATGAATAATGTCTTTATACATGGTTCGGTTATGGTTCATCCTAACCATAGTGTGTATCTTGTTATGTTAATCAGATTCAAAGATTCATCTAACGGTGGATATTGTTTGCTTGGTTCCAAAGCTATCTTAGCTTAAACCTAAAGCAACCTATGCTTTGAAAGTCTATATAAGGGGAACCTCAAGCAACTGGGATCTTTGAATCCCGACACTATCTTTGCTTGTCCTAGTTGTAAACTAGAGTCGTCCTCTTCCTAAAACCCTTTTAGGATTTAACGACTAAAAAGACGTCATAGGGATTCGTGAAGCTAGGTCCAACTATTTTTTATCTTGATAATTCATATATCCTGATCTTGTTTGATTGTTGATCTACTACTCGAACAAGATAAATATAAATCTCAAAGTTCTCTTCGTCTCAGACTTTGTGATTCCACCGGTTTAATACTTATAAGGTGAATAATAATCTAGGATTCTCTTCGGGAAGCATAAGTCCATATTTTGAGGTTAGATTAACTTTTTCTATTGTTATCTATTTCCAGTCTCACCTTGATCCACGATCAAAAAGGAAATCACCATATAGGCTTATATGTGGGAGGCAGATTGGTTTTAAAGTTTTCAATTGAGTTGAAGCAACTCTTAGGATATAAAGGACGTCAGCTAAGGGAATCAATTGTGCGTATTTCTATTGGGATTCAAGAGGCATAAGGAATGCAACTGTAACTGAATTTTTGTGAGGGTTTAATTCGCTCTCAACTACATTCCAGTCCGAAGTTAATTGGTAGTAGGCTAGTGTCTGTAGCGGCTTAATATAATTTGATGTTCAATCTGGACTAGGTCCCGGGGTTTTTCTACATTTGCAGTTTCCTCGATAACAAATTTTCTGGTGTATGTTTTATTTCTTTTCCGCATTATATTGTTTATCTTTATAATTGAAATATTATAGGTTGTACGTTAATCAATCAAAGTAGATACATCCATCCTTGTTTGTAGGATACGACTTGATTGATTCTTGGATATTGATATTTGAAATCGTCCAAGTACTCTCACACGTAAATCAAGCTCGCGGACTTGTCTTTGTACACTTTTTGATTGTGAGAGATATAGATATAACTCTAAATATTATTCCTTGATTGAGATTCATTAAGTTGAACTCCCGGAATTATATTTAAGTTTGTCCATACAGGTTTCCTAATAAGAAGTTGGTGGTGTATTTTGGTACCCCCTCGTTTTCATTTATCCTTGAAGAATGAAGATTGCATACTCCACGAAGACATTTATGAAGAACTTCATTCAAGGTTAATAACAAATACTTGATTCTCTTGTTTATTATACCTATCTATCCATCGAAACAAGTGCTCACTTTATGGAACAATTCCTATGACGGTAAGTATATATTTGTATGCAAACTCTAGGATATTATTATCACTAGAAAGGTCCTCATATTACAGTGAATGAGAATACGAATGCAACGAGCCAAACCTAAATTACATCTCTTCATATGTGTGAATGAGTCAACCTTCGTGTGTGATGTGTTGGTAGGAAGCAATATCTTGATATTCAATCTTAACTGGGTAGAGGATTATTCTTAATATGTACATTATGACTAATCTGAGTCATGTGGAGAGCTCGAGATAGCACGAGATAACATGTGGATCGTGTGTGATACACGAGATTAACTGAGGTTGAATATAAACTTTGTGTGGTCATCCATGCATGGCACGTAGAGGTTTAATTCCCTTTAGTGGGGTCCCTTGATGAGCGCACATAGATTGGGGGTTTTGTGTATAGTTTTGTTACGTGTTTGAATGATTTTGTATCACTCATACTCATGATACCATCTGTTGGCATGTTTATGAGGTTGGGGATGAGGCTTATGTATGATGATAGTGTCTCGTATTAGTATGAGACTAAGGAACCCTTTTTATTTGGCCGTCGACTCTCGAGGGGACATTATTAGGAGTCAGTAGTGGACGTGTCCATGAGAATAAAGAGTATCTTAGAGCAATGCTCGGTTGAACCCATTAGCATTGGTATGTCAAGTTAGTCGTCAAATTTAGATGACAAAACACATTCTTGATTTAGTTTAACAAAGTCAGTTTCGGACTAGATTAGGTTAAGAAGTGGATTATTGAATCAAAGTTATTGTTAGATCATTGCTCGGTCGAACTCACAAGTGTTGCTATCTCAAGCTTGTTGTAAAATTTAGTTGTCAAAACTATATCTTGATTTCTAGCCTACCATTAGTTAAGTCTCGGATTAGGATAGAAGTATGTAGTTGAGAATCGTACATCACTGTGTTCTACCGTTTAAAGTCGAAGATCAACCGAAGCTTTTGGAGAACTTCTTCAACAAAAGGTAAGTGATTATTGAACCACCTATTTCTCAAGTTATATCCATCCTTATATCTATGAGACATTGTCGCGTAACTAATTAGACTACCATAAGCATATCAAGAATTTCCAGTCAAACTCATCTTGGTAATTAGTTCTCGAAATATATATGACTAAGCTTAATGAACATTTGTTCATACTTGATGAATTTCAGTTAAGAACAATTTATTATTCATAATCTAAATTATTATTCAAGATTATCATTCGAAAATAACCTGGAACAATGGTATGTGTCATTGATGTTATTTGGGAATGTTTCGAATTGATTTGGAGAAAAATATAGAACTACTGAAAATCTGGATACATGACAGTATGCATACCAGTTTCACAAACTGGAAAAATTGTTATAGGTCCGGATCCGCAGTATATGTACCCAGTACACGTACCAGAGTAGCTATATGTCGACTGTGACTTAGTGGTATGCATACCCGGTATTCATACCACAAAAAGTTTGTGAACTCGTGAACCTTGAATGGTCGCATACCTAGTATAACGAAAAAGAACTGTTGGTTTTGAAACCGTTGTGGTATCCATACCCGGTACGCAAATTGGAAAAGTTTTGTATGTTCTGGAACTTATATTTTTATTAAGGGTACACATACCCGGTACATGTACCATGACAAATATAGTCACGAACAAGGTTGAGTACACGTACCTGATACACGTACTTGTCTTTTCGAATATTTTCAGATGCACATAAAATATTTCTGTGAGATAATTAGCATTTGAATAAATCTCTAAGAACACTATATATATATATACATGATTGATCACATTATAGCCTATGGTTGTGACTCAAACCTAAAGTCTTAAGTGTTTATGAAAATGATTAAGCTTATAGTTCAATCGGCTAGTTTCGGCTAACCGTTTATGAATAATGTCTTTATACATGGTTCGGTTATGGTTCATCCTAACCATAGTGTGTATCTTGTTATGTTAATCAGATTCAAAGATTCATCTAACGGTGGATATTGTTTGCTTGGTTCCAAAGCTATCTTAGCTTAAACCTAAAGCAACCTATGCTTTGAAAGTCTATATAAGGGGAACCTCAAGCAACTGGGATCTTTGAATCCCGACACTATCTTTGCTTGTCCTAGTTGTAAACTAGAGTCGTCCTCTTCCTAAAACCCTTTTAGGATTTAACGACTAAAAAGACGTCATAGGGATTCGTGAAGCTAGGTCCAACTATTTTTTATCTTGATAATTCATATATCCTGATCTTGTTTGATTGTTGATCTACTACTCGAACAAGATAAATATAAATCTCAAAGTTCTCTTCGTCTCAGACTTTGTGATTCCACCGGTTTAATACTTATAAGGTGAATAATAATCTAGGATTCTCTTCGGGAAGCATAAGTCCATATTTTGAGGTTAGATTAACTTTTTCTATTGTTATCTATTTCCAGTCTCACCTTGATCCACGATCAAAAAGGAAATCACCATATAGGCTTATATGTGGGAGGCAGATTGGTTTTAAAGTTTTCAATTGAGTTGAAGCAACTCTTAGGATATAAAGGACGTCAGCTAAGGGAATCAATTGTGCGTATTTCTATTGGGATTCAAGAGGCATAAGGAATGCAACTGTAACTGAATTTTTGTGAGGGTTTAATTCGCTCTCAACTACATTCCAGTCCGAAGTTAATTGGTAGTAGGCTAGTGTCTGTAGCGGCTTAATATAATTTGATGTTCAATCTGGACTAGGTCCCGGGGTTTTTCTACATTTGCAGTTTCCTCGATAACAAATTTTCTGGTGTATGTTTTATTTCTTTTCCGCATTATATTGTTTATCTTTATAATTGAAATATTATAGGTTGTACGTTAATCAATCAAAGTAGATACATCCATCCTTGTTTGTAGGATACGACTTGATTGATTCTTGGATATTGATATTTGAAATCGTCCAAGTACTCTCACACGTAAATCAAGCTCGCGGACTTGTCTTTGTACACTTTTTGATTGTGAGAGATATAGATATAACTCTAAATATTATTCCTTGATTGAGATTCATTAAGTTGAACTCCCGGAATTATATTTAAGTTTGTCCATACAGGTTTCCTAATAAGAAGTTGGTGGTGTATTTTGGTACCCCCTCGTTTTCATTTATCCTTGAAGAATGAAGATTGCATACTCCACGAAGACATTTATGAAGAACTTCATTCAAGGTTAATAACAAATACTTGATTCTCTTGTTTATTATACCTATCTATCCATCGAAACAAGTGCTCACTTTATGGAACAATTCCTATGACGGTAAGTATATATTTGTATGCAAACTCTAGGATATTATTATCACTAGAAAGGTCCTCATATTACAGTGAATGAGAATACGAATGCAACGAGCCAAACCTAAATTACATCTCTTCATATGTGTGAATGAGTCAACCTTCGTGTGTGATGTGTTGGTAGGAAGCAATATCTTGATATTCAATCTTAACTGGGTAGAGGATTATTCTTAATATGTACATTATGACTAATCTGAGTCATGTGGAGAGCTCGAGATAGCACGAGATAACATGTGGATCGTGTGTGATACACGAGATTAACTGAGGTTGAATATAAACTTTGTGTGGTCATCCATGCATGGCACGTAGAGGTTTAATTCCCTTTAGTGGGGTCCCTTGATGAGCGCACATAGATTGGGGGTTTTGTGTATAGTTTTGTTACGTGTTTGAATGATTTTGTATCACTCATACTCATGATACCATCTGTTGGCATGTTTATGAGGTTGGGGATGAGGCTTATGTATGATGATAGTGTCTCGTATTAGTATGAGACTAAGGAACCCTTTTTATTTGGCCGTCGACTCTCGAGGGGACATTATTAGGAGTCAGTAGTGGACGTGTCCATGAGAATAAAGAGTATCTTAGAGCAATGCTCGGTTGAACCCATTAGCATTGGTATGTCAAGTTAGTCGTCAAATTTAGATGACAAAACACATTCTTGATTTAGTTTAACAAAGTCAGTTTCGGACTAGATTAGGTTAAGAAGTGGATTATTGAATCAAAGTTATTGTTAGATCATTGCTCGGTCGAACTCACAAGTGTTGCTATCTCAAGCTTGTTGTAAAATTTAGTTGTCAAAACTATATCTTGATTTCTAGCCTACCATTAGTTAAGTCTCGGATTAGGATAGAAGTATGTAGTTGAGAATCGTACATCACTGTGTTCTACCGTTTAAAGTCGAAGATCAACCGAAGCTTTTGGAGAACTTCTTCAACAAAAGGTAAGTGATTATTGAACCACCTATTTCTCAAGTTATATCCATCCTTATATCTATGAGACATTGTCGCGTAACTAATTAGACTACCATAAGCATATCAAGAATTTCCAGTCAAACTCATCTTGGTAATTAGTTCTCGAATATATATGACTAAGCTTAATGAACATTTGTTCATACTTGATGAATTTCAGTTAAGAACAATTTATTATTCATAATCTAAATTATTATTCAAGATTATCATTCGAAAATAACCTGGAACAATGGTATGTGTCATTGATGTTATTTGGGAATGTTTCGAATTGATTTGGAGAAAAATATAGAACTACTGAAAATCTGGATACATGACAGTATGCATACCAGTTTCACAAACTGGAAAAATTGTTATAGGTCCGGAGCCGCAGTATATGTACCCAGTACACGTACCAGAGTAGCTATATGTCGACTGTGACTTAGTGGTATGCATACCCGGTATTCATACCACAAAAAGTTTGTGAACTCGTGAACCTTGAATGGTCGCATACCTAGTATAACGAAAAGAACTGTTGGTTTTGAAACCGTTGTGGTATCCATACCCGGTACGCAAATTGGAAAAGTTTTGTATGTTCTGGAACTTATATTTTTATTAAGGGTACACATACCCGGTACATGTACCATGACAAATATGGTCACGAACAAGGTTGAGTACACGTACCTGATACACGTACTTGTCTTTTCGAATATTTTCAGATGCACATAAAATATTTCTGTGAGATAATTAGCATTTGAATAAATATCTAAGAACACTATATATATATATACATGATTGATCACATTATAGCCTATGGTCGTGACTCAAACCTAAAGTCTTAAGTGTTTATGAAAATGATTAAGCTTATAGTTCAATCGGCTAGTTTCGGCTAACCGTTTATGAATAATATCTTTATACATGGTTCGGTTATGGTTCATCCTAACCATAGTGTGTATCTTGTTATGTTAATCAGATTCAAAGATTCATCTAACGGTGGATATTGTTTGCTTGGTTCCAAAGCTATCTTAGCTTAAACCTAAAGCAACCTATGCTTTGAAAGTCTATATAAGGGGAACCTCAAGCAACTGGGATCTTTGAATCCCGACACTATCTTTGCTTGTCCTAGTTGTAAACTAGATTCGTCCTCTTCCTAAAACCCTTTTAGGGTTTAACGACTAAAAAGACGTCATAGGGATTCGTGAAGCTAGGTCCAACTATTTTTTATCTTGATAATTCGTATATCCTGATCTTGTTTGATTGTTGATCTACTACTCGAACAAGATAAATATAAATCGCAAAGTTCTCTTCGTCTCAGACTTTGTGATTCTACCGGTTTAATACTTATAAGGTGAATAATAATCTAGGATTCTCTTCGGGAAGCATAAGTCCATATTTTGAGGTTAGATTAACTTTTTCTATTGTTATCTATTTCCAGTCTCACCTTGATCCACGATCAAAAAGGAAATCACCATATAGGCTTATATGTGGGAGGCAGATTGGTTTTAAAGTTTTCAATTGAGTTGAAGCAACTCTTAGGATATAAAGGACGTCAGCTAAGGGAATCAATTGTGCGTATTTCTATTGGGATTCAAGAGCATAAGGAATGCAACTGTAATTTTGTTTGAGGGTTTAATTCGCTCTCTCTTACATTCCAGTCCGAAGTTAATTGGTTAGGCTAGTGTCTGTAGCGGCTCAATATAATTTGATGTTCAATCTGGACTAGGTCCCGGGGTTTTTCTTGCATTTGTTTCCTCTCGATAACAAATTTTCTGGTGTATGTTTTATTTCTTTTCCGCATTATATTTTTCTTATATAATTGAAATATTATAGTTGTACGTTAATCAATCAAAGTAGATACATCCATCCTTGTTTGTAGGATACGACTTGATTGATTCTTGGATATTGATATTTGAAATCGTCCAAGTACTCTCACACGTAAATCAGGTTCGCGGACTTGTCTTTGTACACTTTTTGATTATGAGAGATATAGATATAACTCTAAATATTATTCCTTGATTGAGATTCATTAAGTTGAACTCCTGGAATTATATTTAAGTTTGTCCATACAGGTTTCCTAATAAGAAGTTGGTGGTGTATTTTGGTCTCGTTTTCATTTATCCTTGAAGAATGAAGATTACATACTCCACGAAGACATTTATGAAGAACTTCATTCAAGGTTAATAACAAATACTTGATTCTCTTGTTTATTATACCTATCTATCCATCGAAACAAGTGCTCACTTTATGGAACAATTCCTATGACGGTAAGTATATATTTGTATGCAAACTCTAGGATATTATTATCACTAGAAAGGTCCTCATATTACAGTGAATGAGAATACGAATGCAACGAGCCAAGAATCACTCAATTCTGAGTTATAACAAAAAAGTTGTGAGTGATTTATTAAAGCAACACTTATAAGTCTGACTAAGGTTGATTTCGTGAATAAAAAATTAAACACAAACTTTTGGCAACAGTTCACGAACCTAAACCGTGAATACGTGACTAAAAGCCTATTTTGGTCAAGTATTTGGGTGTTTCCCAACCTAGACAAGGTAGATTTGTTTCCAAGTAACCTAGCCTCGATCATTTACTATAAATAAGGGTTTCATGTAACCACACAACCTATCGCTTGAAAAATTGTGTGTGTGTTGCATAAGGTTGTTTTCCATATATTTGTTCTTCACGAACAAGAGTGAGATTTCAAAAGACTTTACTTGGGGATCGTAAAGCACAGGGAAGTTATCCTCTTTGATAGTTACGGAACATGTTCCTAGGTATTTTTCATAAACCCTAGATTTGATAGATCAAGATATCTCTAGATTTTTCTAGGTGATCTTCTGAGGAATAATTAATTAGGTTACGGAACCCTAAACCTGTTGAGGAGTATCTTCTAAAGAGAATTAACGTTCTACTAAATAATTTTCAAGAGCATCTTCTAAAGAGAATTGGGGTTATCCTATAAGGTTTACAAAAGGAATTCCTAAAGATAATTGGTGTTCTGCTAGGAGTTCTACAGGTGCGCGAATATAACTGAAGCAGATATTACATCTAGTCTGAATTGGTAGTAAGTAATTGGTATAACAACTTATAATCAATGTGTGTTCAATCTGGACTAGGCCCGGGGGTTCTTCTACAAGATTGTAGTTTTCCTCGTTAATAAAAATCTCTGGTGCTGGTGTGAAAATGGGGTTGCACACAAAACTTGCAAGTATACAAGGCCAAGCTTTATAGTATAGGGATGAGTAGGGGTTAGTCCACAGGGAGTGGGAGCATACAAGAAGTTTTCCTAAGCTAGCAATGGAGACAAGGCACTATGGCAGTGAGCAGTGATGGATGAAGGCAGTGAAACAAAGAACTAAAACAGTTAACAAAGCAAAGCAGTTAACACACGATGGCAGCACAGCAAAGATTAAATGGCAGAGGATATAAAATAACAATAGCAGGGAACCAAGGCTGTAAGCCAAGGGCAGGGGGAGTTTGTGCACTGATTTCAGTGCACAACAGCTACAAATTGCAAGAAAAACAGTGAAGGAAGGTAAATTTAGCAGGGAACAAAATAGAACTGAAATTAAGTGACAGTAAAAGGGATTGTGGCTAAGCTAAGGCCTAGTATCCACCTTTGTGTCCTAGCCAAGCAGTGTGATCCTAGGTTGAGTTGAAAATCCTATGCATACATCTAGAATGGGAGGAAAACTAATTTGCTCACTAGTTTGCCCCTAGCATTGATTGTCTTTTGACAGAACAATCAATCACAGGCACTATGAGCATCAATCTCTTCCCATTGCTCAATCAAAACAATGCATTAAGGCTCTAACCTAGCATTCCACTATCAGACAGTGCACTGAGGTTTCATCTAAACCTTAACACAATGAATTAGAACATAATGCAACTACTACTGAATTTAAACATAAACTTGAAATAAACTGAACTGAAATTGAAATTTGAATATAAACAGGACATGGAAAATAGCATTGAACTTGGAACAAAACAGGACAATTGAGGTCCTGTCTAGTCCAGACCTCTAGAGAGTGAAGCTGGCTAATCCAGACATAACCTTCATCCTCTACACTATGAGCTATTTATACTTCAAAAGCCCCAATAATTTACAAACCCTAAAATTAAAATTAGGTATTTTCAATTCCGAAATTGCTCACCAAATCCGCTGAATTGGTGGTGACCCATGCCTCTTCTCTTCTCTCTCGATCCTTCTCTGCCCTCAATTTCAATCTATAGCCTCATCTATTTCATCAACTCTTCACGCCTAGGGTTCCAGCGAGAAAAAGGGGTGATGGGCTGATGTAATAGATGGCTAGAGAGTAGGGGGATGTATAGGTGATTGAGACAGAGGAGTTGGTGGTAGAGATGGTGGTGACAGGAGCGATGGATGATGGAGTTGCAGTCGGGAAAGGTGGTAGCAGGTCGGGAGAAAGAAGAAGAAAGAAGGAGGAGAAATGATTTGGGTTAGGGTTCTCTCTTTGGGGTATAGGGTAATTAATGTTTGGGTGTGAGGCAGTTTCATCAAATTTCGATGTCTTGCGATGCTTAGTCGTGGGGTGTGGAGATGAAGATTGATCTAACGGCTAAAAGTGAAGAGGCTGGCAGCGACCGTTGGATGCAGATATACAACGAAACTAACGGCGCCAGATGGAGTTAGGTGCTGTAGTGTTAGACAGGAGCTTCCGATTTCGATGAACGACGATGAAGCGACCATTGGATGATGAGATGGATCCAATCCGACGGCTGAAGATGGAGGCGGGTTTGGATATAGGAAATGGGTTTGGGTGAGGGTTTTGGGCCTTGGGTATGCCAAGCCCATATCTTCTTTAAGAACAATTCTTCCTTCTTGAGCCCATTCCTAGCTTTTTGGACTTGTGCGCACCATTCTTTGCGGCTTCCTTGCGTAATTTCTTCCGGCTTTTCACTACTCTTCAACTCTTTTCCGCTCCGCAAGTTATCCAGACTTTATTTATTACCTAAAAATGCAAAATTAAGTAAGAAAAATATTTATTCTTGAAAACAATGAAAATACAGAATATGGGATAAAATGTAGAATTAATGCACAAAAGATGAGTTAAATGCCAAGAAAAATATATATAAATATGCACTTTTTAGCACTCATCAAATACCCCCAAACCTGAATTTTACTTGTCCTCAAGTAAAACAAAACTAAGGAAATCCTACCTATACCACTGTCGCTGGTCTCTCGAATGCATTTAGCATATGTACTAAGCCTTTTAAACCACTAAGTGTCCCTAGTGGACGAGTTAAGTCTCGTGAAGGTTTGCTTAGAACGTACCTACAAAGTTCTAGGTCAAAATATAAGCTCATATTCCATCAAATGTGACATGTGCAAGACAGTTTAAGCTCACAGCAAAATGGAGATGTCAATCTAGCTATCAAAGGCACAATCCTAGCACTGATAACAAAAAAATACATGTGATAAGAGTGTAAAGTGTATCTACACATGTTTCTAGAATGACCTGAAGTTATGACTACTAACCACCAAGAGATAGTTTTTAGGCTAAGAACCGAATTCTAAGCCAAGCTAGCTGTCCGGCTTTACGAGAATTGTGAATGTTCACCCAATGAGTTGGTGATATTTCAGTTTACCCGCGTTATACATCGATGGCTGCACCCTCCTTGCTTATTACAAGACTATTTACAACAAAAAGATGACTCTTTACATGACTCTTATTTACATTGATTACTCTCTTTTATTTTTGGAACAAGAGAGAATATTGTCTTTAACATGACAAAACATGGAATACATAAATACTTGATATTTTTTTTTTTTTTTGAAGAAATAACTTTGATCTTTACAACATAGTGACACTTTTGATACATGAACCAAAAAGAAAAACATAATTACATGACTCTTAGCAAGAGGTGGTCCTTATCGAATGCATCCGGTCAAATTCTATGGTTGCTTTTCTTAATGTATCCTCCAACTTCTATCCCAGCCAACCAAAGAACAAGCTAGTCAAGTCTCATTCAGTATTCTAAAGTGATTGGCAATCTAACTTCCTATCAAACACCTTGAAGATCGAGGCTATACATGTATTGGTAGATCGTGCGTGTGCAAATTTCTTATCACTATGTGAATTGTGCTAGAATCAGGGTGCCTAAATATCTAGACTAAGACTCCTAATAATTACATATTTGCACAAGAGTCAACATTTCAAGGTAAATGAGCTCCATTTTTATGTTTTTTTTTTTTTTCAATTTTTTTTTTTTTATTTTTATTTATCATTTTTTTCAAAAAGAAGGAGTTCTTGTTTTCAATTATGGCATATTATCAAAGTATCTACTCTATACCCCCAAACCTAAACTAAACATTGTCCTCAATGTTTCAAAATATGAACAAAATTATAATACAACATATGAAGAGGATCATGTTGAGTAGAGAAAAAGGAAAGAGAATACCCGATTTCGGCGAAAGCAATATTAGAACTCCGTTATTCAAGGCAAGAATCCAACATATGTCAGCCGAGATCATATTGGATTAGCAAAATATATACAAAAGGAACAAAAGGGTTTTAAGAAATTTTATCTACTGGATTATATACAAAAGATTCACCATACACATATAGTCTAAAGAGTTGAGGATCAACCCAAAAGACGAAGTGTTGAAACGTCGATAGTTTCAAACAACTAAAATTGGACTGAAAAGGGAGTGAGAGTGAAAAACCGGATGGATCACCCCCAAACCTATATTTTTCAACAGGTTTACTTTTGAGCACAAAATCTTTCAATTTTAGGGGTGCAGGATTCACAAGGTCTAACTCAAAATGGACTGTGTTTGGGATGGTCAGAGAAATTAATTCCAAATGTGTTTCTTTAAAGATGTTATATTTAGATGCAAAATGGTCCAAAAGGACTTCGGAGGCACACAGTTCCAATCCTAGATTAGGGACTCTCAGAATAGTTGGTTTAAAAATTTTGTGACAAACCAAATCTAGCTTGGGTGGAAAAATCTCAATCTGTGATTTAGGCAAGAAAGTAGGTGCATCTAAGTTATTTTCATTTGTACGATCAATAGTACTAGCACATACTTTCCCTAAATCAGAAACAGGTAAATCATGCACACATTCATGGAACAAAACATCAAGACCTAAATCGGGATCATGATTGTCCAAAGTACTCACATCAACATCAGAAGGGACAACATCTTGTGACTTAGGCATGGAATCAGACACAACTAATTCATTTTCAATTATAGGAACATTAGTGTCTACAGAAGATTCAATTTTTCCTATATCATGCTCATTTTCAATGAACAATTGTACAAGCCCCAAATCAATCTCAAAATCATATGAGTTGCAATGATTATTAGAATTAGAAGAAACAACATTCATGAAGGTCGAGGGCGAGAAGCCATATGTTATTGAACCAAAAGGTTCCATAATGTTTTCATGTTCTTCTAACATAGCATCATCATCATAATCATCATCATGGTAACATGCATATTGGTCCCTATTAGCAATTGCGGTATCCTTAGTCGACTCATGTTCCTCTAGGTTAGGATCATATTCAACATCATTTACATGAATGGGACTAGACACTTCATTAGGAACAACACACATTTCATCATGAATTTTTTCATTTTGTTTAATAAGCAACATCCGATCTAAACATGCCTGCATTCGCAATTCCAATCTAGCATTATTTTGATCAATGAGTCTGAGATTTTCCATGATAGATTCGTACTTCATAGGGGAACAAAATTCTTCATGTTCGAATTGTGGTGATGGGTACATGTGTGCATGGTCATTTGGGTCTATAAAAGATTGATCGCAACCCTCAAAGGATTGATTATGGTCCCAATGACTACCAGCCTCACAATTTGTGGGCATTTCATAATTTGGATTTTCATGGGACTCTCTAAATTGTCTAAAATCATGCAACATATAACAGTTCTCAACAGGATGGTCTAAACCACCACATAAGGTACATGCATAGATTTCAGGTTGTGTTGGTTGATACATGTGTGAATAGTTATCAGGGTATATGTATTGAGGCTCCAGACTATGAAAATGTCCATAACAATCCCTATAACTATTGACATCATGGTCTATGGAGGGCTCATAATGTGGCACATGCCCATAAGCAAGTTCTCTAAGAGTTTTATTTCCATCCCCAGGAGCAGACCAAAATCCAGACATGTTATGTTTATCAAGCAATTACACAATTAAAAAGAGAATAAGGCCCACAATTTTCAGTAATGGGTTTCAAAATTTTGGTTTTAGACTTTATGGATAAAGCCTATTTTGGGAATTTGGTTTAAATGGGAGCAAATTTTGTGGTTTTTGGTTTTTTTTTTTTTTTTTTTTTGGGATGGGTTTTGAAGCCCAAATTTTAGTTTAAAGAAACTACAAGCCTAACAAACAACTAAATTACAGCCCAAATAAAGAAAGAAATAAAATAAAACTAATTATTACAAACCCAAAAAAAAGAAGAAATAAAATAAAACTAAAATTATTACAATCCCAAATAAAGAAAGAAATAAAATTAAAATAAAAAAAATTATTACAAGCCCACAGATTAAAAATGGAAGCCCACAGGTTGGGTTCTCTTAATGGGTTTAGGCTTACCTTTGAAGCACAGCCCAGCTGCTCAGTTTGGTTGCAAAAGCCCAGTTGGGCTTTGGGATCGTCCTTAGCAGCTCACGCTCAATCCCAGCAACAACATGTGGAACAGAGCCCAGCAGCAGCAGCAACGAAGCCCAGCTCACAGAAGACCACGAGCCCAGCAACAAAAGAAGGCAGAGCCCAGCTGCACTTGGCAAGCCCAGTTCAGTTGAAGTTGGTGAAGCCCAGTTCAGAGAAGTACAAGCCCACCAGTAGAAGGCAGAGCCCAGCAGCAGCAGGTGGCTAAAGCCAGTTGCTTTGGCTTGGAAGCAGCAGGCTTGGTTCACCAGCTCCAGCAACAGCAGCAACTCAGTGGCACCTGCAAGTGAACAAGAGTGCAATGATCTCAGGAGACAGCTTCAAGCACAACAAGGCCACAACAGCTTCAAGCACAGCAGTGAAAACTTCAAAAATATGGCAGCCAGCTCCCCGGCAGCGGCGCCAAAAACTTGGTGTGAAAATGGGGTTGCACACAAAACTTGCAAGTATACAAGGCCAAGCTTTATATTATAGGGATGAGTAGGGGTTAGTCCACAGGGAGTGGGAGCATACAAGAAGTTATCTAAGCTAGCAATGGAGACAAGGCACTATGGCAGTGAGCAGTGATGGATGAAGGCAGTGAAACAAAGAACTAAAACAGTTAACAAAGCAAAGCAGTTAACACACGATGGCAGCACAGCAAAGATTAAATGGCAGAGGATATAAAATAACAATAGCAGGGAACCAAGGCTGTAAGCCAAGGGCAGGGGGAGTTTGTGCACTGATTTCAGTGCACAACAGCTACAAATTGCAAGAAAAACAGTGAAGGAAGGTAAATTTAGCAGTGAACAAAATAGAACTGAAATTAAGTGACTGTGAAAACAGAATGTGGGTTAAGCTAAGGCTTTGAATCCACCCTTGTGTCCTAGCCAAACAATGTGATCCTAGGTTGAGTTGAAAATCCTATGCATACATCTAGAATGGGAGGAAAACTAATTTGCTCACTAGTTTGCCCCTAGCATTGACTGTCTTTTGACAGAACAATCAATCACAGGCACTATGAGCATCAATCTCTTCCCATTGCTCAATCAAAACAATGCATTAAGGCTCTAACCTAGCATTCCACTATCAGACAGTGCACTGAGGTTTCATCTAAACCTTAACACAATGAATTAGAACATAATGCAACTACTACTGAATTTAAACATAAACTTGAAATAAACTGAACTGAAATTGAAATTTGAATATAAACAGGACATGGAAAATAGCATTGAACTTGGAACAAAACAGGACAATTGAGGTCCTGGCTAGTCCAGACCTCTAGAGAGTGAAGCTGGCTAATCCAGACATAACCTTCATCCTCTACACTATGAGCTATTTATACTTCAAAAGCCCCAATAATTTACAAACCCTAAAATTAAAATTAGGTATTTTCAATTCCGAAATTGCTCACCAAATCCGCTGAATTGGTGGTGACCCATGCCTCTTCTCTTCTCTCTCGATCCTTCTCTGCCCTCAATTTCAATCTATAGCCTCATCTATTTCATCAACTCTTCACGCCTAGGGTTCCAGCGAGAAAAAGGGGTGATGGGCTGATGTAATAGATGGCTAGAGAGTAGGGGGATGTATAGGTGATTGAGACAGAGGAGTTGGTGGTAGAGATGGTGGTGACAGGAGCGATGGATGATGGAGTTGCAGTCGGGAAAGGTGGTAGCAGGTCGGGAGAAAGAAGAAGAAAGAAGGAGGAGAAATGATTTGGGTTAGGGTTCTCTCTTTGGGGTATAGGGTAATTAATGTTTGGGTGTGAGGCAGTTTCATCAAATTTCGATGTCTTGCGATGCTTAGTCGTGGGGTGTGGAGATGAAGATTGATCTAACGGCTAAAAGTGAAGAGGCTGGCAGCGACCGTTGGATGCAGATATACAACGAAACTAACGGCGCCAGATGGAGTTAGGTGCTGTAGTGTTAGACAGGAGCTTCCGATTTCGATGAACGACGATGAAGCGACCATTGGATGATGAGATGGATCCAATCCGACGGCTGAAGATGGAGGCGGGTTTGGATATAGGAAATGGGTTTGGGTGAGGGTTTTGGGCCTTGGGTATGCCAAGCCCATATCTTCTTTAAGAACAATTCTTCCTTCTTGAGCCCATTCCTAGCTTTTTGGACTTGTGCGCACCATTCTTTGCGGCTTCCTTGCGTAATTTCTCCCGGCTTTTCACTACTTTTCTGCTCTTTTCGCTCCGCTATTCATCCAAACTTTATTTATTACCTAAAAATGCAAAATTAATTAATAAAAATATTTATTCTTGAAAACAATGAAAATACAGAATATGGGATAAAATGTAGAATTAATGCACAAAAGATGAGTTAAATGCCAAGAAAAATATATAGAAATATGCACTTTTTAGCACTCATCAGGTGCCTGTGTTATATCTTTTCCGCATTATATTGTTTTATCTTTATAATTGAAATATCATAGGTTGTGCTTATCTAAACCTAGATAGTATTAACTCAATTGTAGAGAACCTACAAGACTCGTTCTTATCGAATTCGTATCTTGAAATATATATTACAAGACTTGTTCTTGTTGTAACTTGGTTCGCGAACAATTCGGGTTTATACTTGGTTTACTTTGTTAAAACAATCTTAAATACGGTTTTGTAACCAAACTTATAGATTGTATAAGGATTATCCATATAGGTTGAAAAAGCGGGGGTCTAACAACCACACCCAATATTTCGATTAGCAATCTGTATGGACTAACTCCAATATACTTTTAAGAGAATCAACTAGACAGTCAAACTCAATCTTATTAAAAGTATATCAAAGAGTTATATCTCACTTTCTCGATTCAATACTGTTTGTGGATGAAAATTGTTTCTGCTGATTTTGGTAATTTTGGGTGTGTGGATGAGAAACGAATCTAAACCCTAAACAATGCACTGCACGAGAGTACTTTTGATTCGAGAGATCAATCTGTAAAAACTGGCCTAAACAAGACATGGTCATTCCAGGCTTGCTTCGGTCATAAAGTGAAGGAGAAGGGTTGGTATTAGGGAGGGGAGCGAAGGGAGTGTTGAGACCAGAATAGTTGATTCTGAAGGTGTGGTAGTTTATGACTCGTATCTGAAAGTAGAACTGGTTAGCTGAATGGAAAGCTACTATGTGATTTCTAGATACTGTGTTGTTGCCGACCAAAACTCGTTGTTTGGTGGAAATAGGTGAGACCTATTTATACAAGTCATAGTGAAACGTACCCTGGTCTCATAGAAAGTGGAAACGATTGAGTGGTGGAAGAAAAGAGTAACGTGTAACTGTCAGGCACTATGCTTCCATGATGAGGGAAGTGAGTTCGTGTAACCTCCAGTCATTACGCTTCCATGATGAAGGAAATGAATTGTTTACACCGTTACTTTTCACCACCACTAATTATCCCATTTCATGACACTTTCTTGTAACGGGTGCATTGCACGCCGCACGCTGTAAACCGCCAGACCAATACCCCGATGAGCATCCCCCAGTTTACTACATATTTTGATGTCTCGAGTGTTTTCGTGCAAAACGTGTAGCACTTTGCTACGTGTGGCAAGTTAAAATCGAGAGGCTTGCCGCAGGTAAATAGCATGTGATGCTATGATCGTTTTGGCTAGTCTCCTAAAACTTGTCGCGAGCTTACCGGTTCGATGACGAACTTGGATGGCTGAGATTGCATCTCATGAAAAAGGATGGCCATTTATTATGGCCACATCTTGTTGTATAGTGAAGTGGCGTCGGCCACATGCTAGTGGCGTATCCATGGCATAGCGGCATGCCAATGGTGTAGCCGTGGCATAGCGGCATGCTAGTAGCCGCGGTATAGTGGTATGCCAGTGATGTTGCGGCATGGCCAAAGCTAAATTGGCTCCGTGGCCAAAGTTAGGGTTTGGCGTCGTGGAAGAATTCGTCGTGAAAGAACTTGGGCTTGGCGTGGCCAAGGCTCCGTGGAAGAATTCGCCGTAGGTGGCTATTTATGGCAGGTTGCCACGAAGTGGCATGTTTGCGAGGTAGCATGTTGCGAAGTTGGCATGTTGCGAAGTTGCCGCGATAGAGTGGCATGTTGGCATGCTACCGTGGTAGAGTGGCATGTTGGCATGACGACCACTATGTTCTTATGGTAGGGCGCGTTTGGCTTGTCAGTTTAGCATGGTGGCGCGGCAGGGTGCGTTTGGTCTTTAATGTATGGTGGCAAGTTCAGAGCAACCTGATTGGCCCAAAAGGGGGCCGGCCAAACATAGGGCGTAACTATAGTTCTGGTGAGAGTATGGCGAGTTTAAAGCGACCTGATTGGTCGAGGAAATAGGGTCGGGGCGTGGCCAATGGCGCTGGTTGGCCTCGGGCATGGCCACTCCTCTTTTTGCTGCTGCGGCTCCCTGTTTTTTCTTATTCTGAGCGAGGTTCTGCACCTGCTAATCCATGGCGGATTAATTACTTAGTTTTCTTAGGCTTAATTTTGACAAGCAAGGTCTGGTGTATTGCGCGAGGAACGAAACCCTAACTTCTGCAAGTTAGTCAGGACGATTGACTGAATTCTATGTGTCAACACATAGCTCTTTTAAGTTTGTTGCCAGGGAGCAGCATGCTTTTCTGATTGAATACCTTATGCAGAGATCTTATTCTTGATACTTGGTGATTCGTGTTACTCTACTGCGAGTGAACATGAATCGTCATGGCATATCAACATTAAGAGTTCATCCGCAGAACATAGCATAGAAGGCATCCAGAGGAACTTATATTAAGTGAATATACGCGAGGCGCCGAAATTTACAGAACATCTGGGATTCGCCAGTCTGGATAAATTTCATGTAAGTATATTGAGTGGATCAATGAATATGCCAGTGGAGATGATAGCACACATGGCTCTGTTTCCTTGCAGAGTGACGTCACATCAGATGCAAGGTTTTACGATTTTAACCCTAAGCTAGAAACCACCATCAACATTAAGTCCCCTGCTTAGCTCGGAACATTGGCATTGTTGCGGGGTAAGCATGAGATGGTGACAGATGAGGATCAAATCGAAACAACAAGTCATGAAGAGATTATCAGGGAGATTTGGCTAACCTTCGTCAGAGGTACGAAGAATCTGCGCTCCTTGCATCGGCGGTTTCTCATAAATTTGGTTTGGCCGTGGGGTGCTGGCCTCAACACTGCAATTTTGGCTACTAATTGGCAGAGGTGGTACTGCGACTTGGTCCTCGGAGCGGAGAATGTTGCTAGCCGGCTAAGTTACAGAATGCATGGAGATGGCGCTGTCTTGAACGGCCAAGATGGTGCTTCATTGACTGGTGGAGATGGCGCTGCTTTGAACGGCTAAGATGGCGCTGCTTTGAACGGCTACGGAAAGGTGGATGGCGTGGATAGATTGGAAGGGCCGATGGCGAGGCTAGCTTGGAAGGGACGATGGCGAGGCTAGCTTGGAAGGGCCAATGACATGAATAGATTGGAAGGGCCAATGGCGAGGCTATCTTGGAAGGGCCAATGGCATGACTAGCTTGGAAGGGACAATGGCATGACTATATTGGAAGGGCCGATGGCGAGGCTAGCTTGGAAGGGCCGATGGCGAGGCTAGATTGGAAGGGCCAATGACATGACTAGCTTGGAAGGGCCAACGGCAAGGCTAGCTTGGAAGGGCCAATGACATGACTAGCTTGGAAGGGCCAATGACATGACTAGATTGGAAGGTACAATGGCGTGGATCGCTTGGAAAGGCCAATAGAGTGTTGGCTTTGAATGATGGATGAACGATGGACGACGATGTTTGCTTGGCTACATCCATGGAATGGTGCTGCTGGTTAGATCCGCGTAGCAGCGCTGTTGGCTAGGTCCGTGGAGCGGTGCTGTTTGCTAGGTTCTTGGAGCGGTGGATGGCACTTGGATGGCTTAGGTCACGGAGAAGCAGAGATGGCACGGATGGCTCCTGATTCGTGGAACGGTGGATATGACACTTGGAAGGCTTGTTGGCTGGATCACGGAATGCTGGAGCGTTGGCGCTAACTTAACCATAGAGTGCTGGAGTCATGGAGAGTTGGCTTTGACCATGGAGTTTTGAAGCCATGGAGAGTTGGCTTGACCACGGAGTGCTGGAGCCATGGAGCGTTTGTAGGTTGAGCGACTGGTGTCCCTCATGTTGGCGCGCTGCTGGTTCGGTTATGGAGCGGAGATATTGGCACACTACTTGTCCGGCTATGGAGCATGAGTGTGGTGTGCCTAGTCATCTATTGCCATTCATGGAGCAATAAGGAATCCGTATTCTGTTCAAACTCTAGAAACTGCGTTCGTATGAAAAGGGGTATCGACCCTCTTCTGTTTTTGTTGTTCGTCCGGCTTCGTGCTTTCATCTGCAGCGTCTGGCTCCTCTTCTTCATTTGTCATCGGTGGTAGAGCGAGCATTAATGGCAACAAAGCAATCTCCAATAGTTATAATCAACGGCAAGGCAAGCCAGGAGAACTCAAGGTAGATGCTCTCGCATGTATCCACCCAACGGTACCATCGATCTTCTCCAGAATGTGTAATAAGGCTTTGACTCCAGAAGAATGAGTATCTAACCTCTCCAGTGGATTTCAAAATTTACCAAACTCAATTGAGATCTTGGGATAGATGGATGAAATATATGCTCGACAATGATCATGTCAGTGCTAATCTTGGAGATTGTGGTTGCATTGTTGGTTCATCCTTGATTTTAGATTATTTGGTGCCCGGACTTTCTGATTGCGATGAGATATGTCGTGGATACTTGCATGGTCGAAATATTCTGGAGACATTGGGTGAAGTAGACGAGCTGAGAGCGTTCTGTTGCCGATGTGCTGCTATCAAGTCTTTAAGGACTTCGTTCCAAGCGATATCCTTTGAACCATCTTCTGAATCTTGGACTATTGCATGGAGCATGATGCGGTGAGCAGTCCCCAGTTATACTTCTGTTAGATCCGATGGCGTGGCCGGATATGTAAATGCATCTCTGTGGCATACTTTTGGGGTCTTTGATGCGCGTGTACGGCTTCGTGTTGAGAAATTCTTGCATCTCGTAAAACTTCGACAGTGATGATGTTGAAATAGGAAATAACCCGGTTGAGGTCAGTGAAGGCATCCCATTCTGGTAGTCCCCATGTGTAATTATCCTGAACCTATTTTCTCGTGGAAGATGTGCTTCGGCTGCATTCACTGCTAAGGTGGTGATTGCGTTTAAGCTTCTAAACATGAAGGAGGCTTCAGTCCCCAACTGTAGCCTACTTTGATTGCATCGCCTTGAATCCATGCATATGGGATCTGATACAATCTTATCATACTCTCCTGGATGTGATGATGGGATGCTTGGAATATCACATGGACAAAACATTCTGGCTAACGAAAAGGTAGAAGTGAGGGAGTTACGTTGTTAATCGTGGCTCCATCTATCTCTTCAAGAAAAATGTTTCAGTCGCGTCTCTGGGATTATCTCATGAATGCTTGATTGTTGTCGGGGATGGACCGTGATGAGCAGTCCCCAGTCGCACTTCTCTTTGGTTACTGAAGTTGTTTTCTCTGAGTAGGCTTGGGATCCGCTGCGGCCTCGTAAAGTGTTGCAGACGCCTTCTAGACAGAGAGGTGATGATATTATTACGCTACACCCTTGAAGAGTAGATGACCTTGTCATGGTTATGACTTTGGGTTGACCGTGTCTCATGAGCTTTGATAATGAAGGGATCCCGTGTAGAGCCTCAATCCCCAAGTGTGGTTTACCTGTTTATATCTGGTGTGGTCGGTGAGTTGACCATGATAAGGATATCACCATCTTGCATCCGTACTGGTGACTCTATTACTTCTTCCATGTAAAACTAAAACATGGAGAAGTACGGATTACCATTGTAGCGGTTGTTTCCATGGTGAAGCTCTGGCTGGTATCAACAAATGAGCAGCAACAGTTCTTGGCAGCAGATGTGATCAGAACATACCACATCGCGTGGGAACCAAAATAGGTTGGCTGGAATTTCTTGGGCGTCCATGGAAGCAAAGGGATCGGCTGGATGCGTAAGCGGGTAAACTGTCCACAACCACGAGGTTTGGAGAGATAGATCAAAAAGTGGCCACAACTGCGATCTTTGGCTGGCTGTGATCACGATCCTTGACAGGGAGGAGTGTGGTGGCTACGGGCACGAACCTTGGAAGGAAGGAGTGTGGCGGCTACGACACGATCTTTGGCAGAAATAAGTGGCGTTGAAGCGGCTTCGGCTCTTGGAGAGGACGTTGAAGCGGAGCGACTTCTGGAGAGAACATTAAAGCGGAGCCGTTGCTGGAGAACGTTGAAGTGGAGTCGCTGCTAGAGAACGTTGAAGTGGAGCCGCTACTAGGGACCGTTGAAGTGGAGCCGCTGCTGGAGAACGTTAAAGCGAAGCGACTTCCTGAGAGAACGTTGAAGCGGATCCTGGAGAAAATGTCGAAGCGACTCCTGGAGAAAACTCCAGTGAGGGCGCTATTAACCCTTGACTTCGAAAACGACTTGGTATATGGGAAGACGTCACAAATAGTGCTGGTCGGCAAGTAGCGTTTTTCTACTCATGGGAAAGAATATGCTTCTTCTGTTTGATTTTCCCTTGCAACTCTCAAAGCCTTGACGGTTACAATGTTGAAGTCGGAGGCCGCGTCAATCAGCGTGCTGTCAAACTCGACATCCTTCAAGTGAATAGTGGTTAGGAGTCCCCAGTTTCATCTATCAATCGTGCTTTCCAGGAGAGGTTGGGGTTCGAGAACGGCTTCCCTGGCTGGAAACAACTGCTTTCCTGATGCAGTGCGGTTGAGGGCTGCAAATATGTCTTGACGCTGTGCCTTGGATAAATACATAATCTCACATAAATGTTTCATCATAGACTGCATGATTTTATGGGCGAAGTCCCCAGACATCTTGCATCTCCTGACGGGAAGAGGGTCTCTGTGAACTCAGGAGGGTTGCTGATTTTCTTTGCCCCAATTTTGGAGAGGTCGTTCCTGATCTTCACGTGTGATGAAATTGGATTGTTGATTCTTTTCTACTGGGCATTTTAAGAGAAACGCGAGCCTCTTCATCTATAAAGGCGCGTCCTGCTGAAGTGCTTGCTCCGGATGTTAAAAGTATTCCTTGTCAGCTCTATCTGGGGTTGACGTGACTCTTATAGCAGCCGCTCGTTAGTGTCTTGAGGAAAATAGATATGTCCTGCTGAGTTGTAGCCATGTCTGTCTGAGCCCTACGATAACTTTTTGTCTTATCATCAAATCAACAGTGGTAAGGGGAGGTTGGCTTCCCCTGGCTCCTCCAGTCTCTCGTCCTGGTGATGGAGTAGCAGAAGATCTGGTGACGGTTAGAGGTGTCAGACATATAGAAACGTGGGGAGAGGCGGCAGCGGCTCTGGCGATCGGTGGTGCAAAACCTGAAGGAACATTTTCCGAGCTTCTGGTGTTGGAGGGTGGCGTATTAATGCCACTGGAAGGAACGTTAGTACCAGGGATGATTTCAACGCTAATGTTCTCAGGGTTTGTTGATGATCCGGACCTGAGTTCTACCATCTTGAGATCGTGTTGAAGAACGGTATTGGAAATTGGAAATTGATGTTGTAACCGAGAGATTAATCTTCCACTGTGGTCACCAATTGTTTGTGGGTGAAAACTGTTTCTGCTGATTTTGGTAATTTCGGGTGTGTGTGGACGAGAAACAAATCTAAACCCTAAACAATGCACTGCACGGGAGTACTTTTGATTCGAGAGATCAATCTGTACAAATCTGCCTAAACCAAGAAATGGTCGTTCCAGGCTTGCTTCGGTCACAAAGTGAAGGAGAAGGGTTGGTCTTACGGAGGGAAGCGAAGAGAGTGTTGAGACCAGAATAGTTGATTCTGAAGGTGTGGTTGTTTATGACTCATATCTGAAAGTAGAACTGGTTAGCTGAATGGAAAGCTACCAGGTGATTTCTAGATACTGTGTTGTTTCCGACCAAAACTTGTTGTTTGGTGGAAATAGGTGAGACCTATTTATACAAGTCATGGTGAAACGTACCCTGGTCTCGTAAGAAGTGGAAACGATTGAGTGGTGGAAGAAAAGAGTAACGTGTAACTGTCAGGCGTTATGCTTCCATGATGAGGGAAGTGAATTCGTATAACCGCCAGTCATTATGCTTCCATGATGAAGTAAATGAATTATTTTACACTATTACTTTTCACCACCACTAATTATCCCATTTCATGACACTTTCTTGTAACCGGCGCATTGCACGCCGCACGCTGTAAACCGCCAGACCAATACCCTGATGAGCATCCCCCAATTTATGACATATTTTGATGTCTCGAGTGTTTTCGTGGAAAGCATGTAGGATTTCCGCAGGTAAATAGCATGTGATGCTAGGATCGTTTTGGCTAGTCGCCTAAAACTTGTCGCGAGCTTACCGGTTCGGTGGCAAACTTGGATGGCTGAGATTGCATCTCATGAAGAAGGATGGCCATTTATTATGGCCACATCTTGTTGTATAGCGAAGTGGCTTCGGCCACATGCTAGGGGCATGCCAGTGGTGTAGCCGTGGCATAGCGGCATGCCAATGGCGTAGCCGTGGCATAGCGGCATGCTAGTAGCCACGGTATAGTGGTATGCCAGTAATGTTGCGGCATGGCCAAAGCTAAAAATTGGCTCCGTGGCCAAAGTTAGGGTTTGGCGCCGTGGAAGAATTAGGGCTTGGCGTGGCCAAAACTCCGTGGAAGAATTCGCCGTGGAAGAATTAGGGATTGGCGTGGCCAAGGCTCCGTGGAAGAATTCGCCGTGGAAGAATTAGGGCTTGGCGTGGCCAAGGCTCCGTGGAAGAATTCGTCGTGGGTGGCTATTTATGGCAGGTTGCCACGAAGTGGCATGTTTGCGAGGTAGCATGTTGCGAAGTTGCCGCGGTAGAGTGGCATGTTGGCATGCTACCGCGGTAGAGTGGCATGTAGCGAAGTTGCGCGGTATAGTGGCTTGTTGGCATGCTACTGCGGTAGAGTGGCATATTGGCATGCTGACCAATATGTTGTTTTGGTAGGGCGCATTTGGCTTGTCAGCTTAGCATGGTGGCGCGGCAGGGTGCGTTTTGTCTTTAATGTATGGTGGCAAGTTCAGAGCAACTTGATTAGTCCAAAAGGGGGCCGACCAAACATAGGGCACGACTATACTTCTGGTGAGAGTATGGCGAGTTTAAAGCGACCTGATTGGTTGAGGAAATAGGGTCGGGGCGTGGCCAATGGCGCTAGCTGGCCTCGAGCATGGCCACGCCTCTTTTTGCTGCTGCGGATCCCTATTTTTCTTATTCTGAGCGAGGTTCTGCACCTGCTAATCCATGGCGGATTAATTACTTAGTTTGTTTAGGCTTAATTTTGACAAGCAAGGTCTGGTATATTGCACGAGGCGCGAAACCCTAACTTCTGCAAGTTAGTCAGGACGATTAACTGAATTCTATGTGTCGACACAGAGCTCTTTTAAGTTCGTTGCCAGGGAGCAACATTCTTTTCTGATTGAATACCTTATGCAGAGATCTTATTCTTGATACTTGGAGATTCGTGCTACTCTGCTGCGAGTGAACACGAATCGTCATGCCATATAAACATTAAGAGTTCAGCCAGAGAACATAGCATAGAAGGCATTCAGAGGAACTAATATTAAGTGAATATTTGCGAGGCGCCGAAATTTACAGAAAATTTGGGATTCGCCAGTCCGGATAAATTTCATGTAAGTATATTGAGCGGCTCAATGAATATGCCAGTGGAGAGGATAGCACGCGTGGCTCTGTTTCCTTGCAGAGTGACATCACATCAGATGCAAGGTTTTACGATTTTAACCCTAAGCTAAAAACCACCATCAACAAATACTTAATCAAGCAAATAGAAATCTGCGAGTCTAATTGAATGCAAGAGAAATCACTTGAACAGTAACAAAGACCAATGTTCAAGGATCAATCAATTTCAATCAACAACTAAAGGTTGGATTTCCCAGTTGATCGATTCAATGCACAACCTGTGATATTTCAATTATATAACAAAATATAATGCGGAAAAGAAATAACACAGACACCAGAAGTTTTGTTAACGAGGAAACCGCAAATGCAGAAAAACCCTGGGACCTAGTCCAGATTGAACACACACTGTATTAAGCCGCTACAGGCACTAGCCTACTACAAACTAACTTCGGTCTGGACTTTAGTTGAACCCCAATCAATCTCAGACTGAATCAAGGTACAATTGCGCTCCTTACGTCTCTGATCCCAGAAGGATAATACACACTTGATTCCCTTAGATGATCTCACCCATAACTAAGAGTTGCTACGACCCAAAGTCGAAGACTTTAATAAACAATTCTCTATCACACATAAAAGTATACGGTAATATATAAATTTGTCTCCCACAGAAATATCTACAAATTTTTGTTCCGTCTTTTGATAAATCAAGGTGAACAGGAACCAATTGATAACCCGGGCTTATATTCCCGAAGACCAGCCTAGAATTATCAATAACCTCACAATAATCTTAATCGACTAGCGAAAGAAGATATTGTGGAATCACAAACGATGAGACGAAGGTGTTTGTGACTTCTTTTATATCTTTCCTATCGGAGAAATCAATATCAAGCCAATCTTACGATTGTACTCAAATACGATAGAAACAACAAGATCAGATCACGCAACTATAGAGAAAATAGTTGGGTGTGACTTCACAATCCCAATGAAGACTTCAAGTCGTTAACCAACAGGGTCTCGAGAAGAAACCTAAGGTTAAAGGAGAATCGACTCTAGATAATATAACTAGTATCACACAGAAGGTGTGGGGATTAGGTTTCCCAGTTGCTAGAGTTCTCCTTTATATAGATTTTCAAATCAGGGTTTCTAATCAATGTTAGCTTAGTAACAAAGCATTCAATATTCACCGTTAGATGAAAACCTGATTAGATTCAAGCTAATATCTTTCAACCGTCAGATCGAAACTTAGCTTGTAACACACAAATGAAATGCACGTTTTAGGTTTGTGTAACCGTACCCAAACATGTACATTTAGTTGGTTCAACAGTAGTTAACCAAATGGTTAGCCATATGAGAACTTTCATATCAACCATATTCTTCTTTACCACAACTAGTTCAAATGACTCGAATGAACTAGTTAGAGAGTTGTTCAATTGCTTAGATCTTATAGAAGTATACAAGACACAATCGAAGCAAAAACGATTTGATTCACTCGAATCAATTTATGAACTTTATAGCCACGGTTTGCTATTATGAAATCCTTAGTTTATATAAGTTTGAGTTCACGAATAACCGTTTTTAGAAAATAACCAACCTAAGTATGCGGACTGGTACGCGGACTTAAGTACCCAGAATAAGTTTGTTTTCAGTTCACAAACTCCAACAGATTTTCACGGGATGTGAACTTTCGATTGTGCACGTACTGGTATGCGGACTTTAGTTCCGGTTTTGCTGAGCAGCAAAGTACGCATACTTTGGTTCAAGGAATAAGGACTTACACACGCATGTGTTACTACACAATGTTTATCCTTCCAAGGTTATATATTCTAAACTCTCATTTTAATCATTGAAACATTCTTAGAGGACATTATATAGTTGTTATTCACAAACCATTTTTCGTCAAAGACATTTTCAACTAATTGAAACTTATATGACTTTCGTCACTAGTAAAGATTAACTTGGCCAAAGCGAAAGCTTACCACACATATTTCGAGAAATAGATAAGCGAGATAAACTCGGCTCGAAATAGCAAATATGTATAACCATAGTCTATATAGCAATACGACTTTTATCTCAAGATAGAAGATAGAGTAGATATACTTTTGAGTGATAGATAAGTTCAAGTCTCCACATATCTTTTAGTCGATGAAGTTCCACAAGTTACTTGAGTAGTTCTTCGTCTTTGTATGACGATCGCCATGGCGTCTTGAGCTCAACTACACTTTCTATCCTAGTCCGAGACTTATCTAATAGTAGACTAGAAATCAAGACTTATAGTTTTGATCACTAACATTGACAAACATGCTTGAGATAGCAACGCATGCGAGTTCGACCGAGCAGTGCTCTAACAATCTCCCTCTTTGTCAATTTTAGCGACAAAACTATAAATGCATATGGAATACAAAATAAATAAATAAACTTTGTAGCTTCTCTTCCACATGTCTGATCTCCTTGGTTCTTCAACATTACTCGAAATCTTCGTCACTTCCAAGTACTCCAATGATTCCAAAGGTTATAAGTTTAGCATCATCGTTGTTGAAAATCTGTAGCTATAACAATGAGAAAATAAGAATTCACAATCATTGTTACACAATGTCATAGTATTATTACACAACATCAAAGTTCAATTGTATCACAACTTCGACAACAATACTATGGTGATATGTATCACTCCCCCTTAGTCAATACTCCATCTCACATGGAAACCACTCCCCCTTACATAATGATCCGAAAACCATATGTATTTGTAGTGTGAACTACACATTAATTTTCCCCCTTTTGTCAATAAAATTGGCAAAGGTACGAAAACTAGTGGGATCCTATTGAAATTTCCATAGAGACATTTCATGACCAAAAGCAAGCACATATCAACTTTTTAGATGAAATCATAAAGCCGAGCTAAATGCTTTCATCAAGGAGTTTATAAAGATACAAGATAACCCCTATAATATTCCACATCCGCACTCCCCACAAAGGTTTGGCAACTAAGCACAAGTTCAATTAAGAACTCTCCCCCATAAAATGTCATTCCCGAAAGAACAACAAGAGCGACCTTAATTTCACAAGAAAATAAGGATTTCTTTGGACATAACAAATCACATACGAATATGAATTTGAATCCAACAATACTCAATTAAATTAACTACAAGAAAACTCATGACTAATTTAATCGGAAATGCTCAACATAAGAGAACTTACGAATCAACAACTAAAAGAACCAAAAGAGAATGATTAATTTAGTTGGTTATGCTCGACATAGGTAACCTTACGGAGCAACAACTAAGTTAATCATAAGATAATGATCAAACCAGTCGGTTATTCTCAACATAAGAAACCTTATGGAACAAACACAGTATATGCACAAAAATGTGGATCGAAGATCGACCAAATACTGCGGAATAGACAAGGATCCATCCTATTTTCTATCATTATTTGCACAATGACATACAATAGACATAATCCTTGTAAATAAAAGTTTTATCCTTTCTTCCATCAAAATATGACATAAAAGGCTTTAACTTTTGTAATGTCAAAAGTTCATTCATTTTTTTATCAATACATGCATATCGACATACGAAAGACTTAACTTTTGACAAAGTATGGGACAATCATAGTGCACGGACGCAAACACACATATCCCATAACATATTTGCAATATATAAAATCATAAAAATTAATATTGCAAAAATCATCTTTCAAACAATTTTAGAATTTAAACAAATAAACCTAAAAACAATGAAGATGAAAACATTGGACATAGCTATGTGAAATCACAATAATGGATATTCCAAACTCTAGTTATTGTTCCTAAAAACACAAGAATAAAATTCTTATAAGAAGATTTACTAGATGTTAAGACCTTTGAAGAATTCTTTATCGTCCCCGAACTCCTTGTCGTCAACAGCCATTGGGACATAAGGTTCATGAAGATAGGAGTTAATATCAATAAACCTTCTTGACTGATGTCGAACCAGGGCCTTCTTAATTTCATGAGTCTTAAGCACAAAAGCCTTTATATGTTGAATCTCCTTCCTTGCCACCTTTAACTCTTCAAGAACTTCAGAAAACTTCTGAGAATTTGAAGAAAACAACTCTTTGCTTCCTCACATTCCTTCTTTTTCTTTTCAAAGTTGAAGGTATCGGAGATTTCTCTTTTTCCTTCATGATTGGTGGCTTAACAATCATATTAACCTCTTTTCCATCAGACGGCATGATGCTTGGAGTATCCATAAGATTATCGGTTTGTGAGAGGAAATCACAATTTAAACTCAACAAGTAGTCTTGGTGATAATAATTTTTTTTTTGTGGTTGTAGTAAATAGGATTCGTTTCAGACTTGTGAAGGAAAGGAATTTTTAGATTTAAAAAAAATATATATACAAAAATATTAACAATGGGCGAGAGGTACTGGGACTAAGGATTTGGCCGAATTCATTACACAGGGTTCATTCATAAATTCTTTGACAATTTAAAACTCAATAAAATTAACATGGGCTCTGATTTTGCCAAGATAGATTCTCAAAACATCGATTGTAAGTCCTAAGCATGATGTATCAAAACACCTAAGCTAAGCATACATCATCAAATTAAATAACAACCAATTAATTCAAATCATATTTCAATTTTAAATTAATGCAAAAATCATAAAAAAGAATAAAATAAATTTACCCGTGTATGAAATTCACCCTCCTCCGTCGTCCCAGTGTTGGGCTTAGCTCATCATGATAAAAACACGCTCAAAATATTTATTTATTGCTCAAATGGTGTTTACAATGAAGAGAAGAAAAGAAAATGGTGTAAACAGCTAATGTGCGACCCACAGGAAGCGTCACAAAAGAACGATAAAAGAGAAGTGCTATTGTCGATGTGGTTCTAAGACCCACACCTACGACCCACGCTGACCTGTCATTGTCACTGTTGAAGAACGACGGTTCTTGGAGGTCCGTTCTTCATGTTCTTCGCGTTCTTCAGCAGCAGGAACCGAGTTTCTGCAACTCGTAATTTCTGCTTCCTGAGCTCTCCTCTCAACCCCAAACTCTCGACACCCTTCTCCTCAACCCCAGCAACCTATTTATACTCAACAGGTCGACCAAATCTTTGTAATAACTTCAATATAATCCGGCAGTGAAGAGAATATTTCCGATATATTTTTTTTTTACTCTTCTGACTTGTTACGGGATTTGTCTCCTGGTTTATCTCTTTCACGCGTCTTCTCTGAGCTGTAGAATTTGTTTCCAACCAATACAGTCGACCCATGCACGTATCTTCCATCCAAAAATTCCGAGAATAGAATATCTTCCCTGTTTTGAGAATATCTTCCCTGTTTTGCATCCCACGATTATACAACCCAAATAACTTGATTCGAACACCCATACCATCCCTGTTAGGCCATAACAGGTCCAACCCAATGAAAACTAGCCCTTGAATCTCCTTATATCACGTCCAAAATTTGCTTCAACAATTACGCAGGTGAAGAACTATTTTTCCCGCCAAAACTCGGTTCAAATGGGAAAGAAACTGGTAGCCCCCTATCCAGAGTAGGGGTGTGAATAGCAGCTGCCTTGGGGGTGGCCTGGGGGTGCCCCTTAGTAATTAGGTTACCCCTTATACAAAGGCGAGAGTCCGAATAACACTTGTCCTCCGGGTGCCAAAATCAACTTTTCGAGCCGAATTTTCCAAAAATGTTTATTTCCTAAAAATACATAAAAACACAATATTAGTACAAAAATAGAGTTCCAACAATACGGACATTGAGGACAAATTAGACACAAAAATGTGTCTATCAAATACCCCCAAACTTATTATTTGCTAGTCCTCGAGCAAAACTAATAAAAAATAAATAAAACCGAGTTAATCTCGGGAGGGTTTACCAGAGGTGTGCCCACAAAACCATTACTCCAGACCCTAGCTTATCTATGCAGAACCTTGGAAGGCACTAAAGAATATCCTTGGTTGGCATACTTATTGACTATAAGAGGAAGTACCCTGATGCGAAATTCCAATTGTTGTACACGAGTTTTCACTTAAGCATACTAAAATTCATATATAAGTGACAGAGCTCTACTCAGATAGTCGCACTATGGACATCAATATCCGGAGTCAAAACTAATCACATGGATAGATCAAGAATATGGATATAGAAAAACATAGATGGTTTTGATGTTTACTAAGTGAACGGCGTTTCCCATATCTGTCTGAAGGCCTCCGCCAAAATGAAACTATCCTAATGGATTGAGATACTAGTCTGACTAATATCAACACACTGGCATATACAAGGGTACCAGTGGTCGATAACCTAACTCTAGGTCAACACAACTGGCATATACAAGGGTATCAGTGTTCGACTTTATTGAATTTATTCCTTTTGGTCAAATGGTCTGGTCTCAATTTTTTTTTTCAACTTTTTTTTTTCATGGTATCTCAGTCACTCTAATTCACCCTAGCATTGGTAACAACTTGAATCGTGAGCCCCACCAAATCACTTAGAAACATATTCAAAAAGAAAACAACATCAAAAAAAAGAAGTGAAAAGGACTCAACGAGATATGGTGAAACTATCATGTTATTCCTAACAACTGAGCTTTGTGCTTTTATGAATAGACTCTTTAGATGTTGCCATCTAATCAGATTGGTTCCTCAACTCCTACAATCAAAATGCTTCCATCCACTTAGATTAGTTAGTGTAATCCTTAATAAGCATAAATTTCTAGTCTCTGGAGCTTATTTATTGCAACTAAGAACTTTCTCCCATACCCCCAAACTTAAATCTAACATTGTCCTCAATGTTCTAAATATGAAATTAAAAGCATGAACAAGGAGAAACTGTTACCAATGAAGCAAAAGAGATAAGGAAAGATATTACCGTGTCGCATGAATATTGGTTTACCTCCCAAGAAGTGCTAAGTTTAAGGTCTTCAGCCAGACTAAGCAAGGATTAGTCACCACGTAGAATCATATAGTAGTAGCCGGAATAACTGTGGGTCATCTGGATCAAAAAGTGTTACCCACAAGAAGAGGAAACTGCAAAAGACCAAGAAGATACCGAACATACCCTTGCTTAAGACAACTACATCTAGTTGTGGTTCATGTTCAGGCTCTATAAAAGGGTGTAAATAAAAGGTTTTCATCGGTTGGATTTCCTCAAAGCTAAGATCCGGGTCAGGTATTAGAGTCTGGAAAAACTCAACTAAGAACTTAGAAGCACATAACAACAACCTGAATAATTGGGGATCCTCTAAGTCAATTATATTTCACTCACAAAGTTGACCATAATGAGAGTAGTGGTCATTCTTAAACAAATGTGTCGATTCTAATTTCCTAAAGCATTTAGGTTTAGTCTCACAACTTAATAGTCGACACATTTGGAATATAAACGTTCCCACAGTTGGAAGAAAACTATTTGGTGGGAAAACAAAGTCAATCTGGGGATCATAGCCTGGGCAAACCACATCAACCAGAGGATGGGTTTCTAACGACTGAACTTCTTCCTGGACATCATTAGGTTCGGGAAAACGAGTATGAAGGTAATTTTGTAAAATTGTCGAGGCAGAGATATCAAGTCCTAAGTGAAGGGACTTTCTGAGAGTTAAAGGTAAGGCACTAGGAAGGTGATAATCACCCCCAAACTTAGAGTTTTCAGTGTCTCTAGATAGACTAGTTACAATCTCCCTAATTTCTGGATCATTAGATTCTTGAAAATGGTCAATTGATTCTTCTAATTTATTATCAGGTAGTGAATCTTTACTCATCTCTACGGGTATATCTTCTTCATCTAATACTATTGTTTTCTAAGTCGCTAGACTCTAAAACAGCATTTTCGGAATAAACCCGTTCCTCTAAACCACTATCGGCTTCGTAATCAAAAGGAAAAACTGCATCATCTAAAGCGGTGGTATCCCTAATCAAATCCTAGTCCTTTTGAATAGGTTAATAATCAAAAAAATTATTTGGATTTGAATTAGAAATAATATAATCATTATGAAGCTCAATTGGATTAATAGATTCCTGATCACTATGCCTACATATTTCAGATTCTTCATTACTACTATCCTCATCATCATAATAGTACAAAGATGATTGAACCTTATCTAAATAAGTAGTGTCTTTTATTCTAGCCTCGTCCTCTAAATTAGGCAAATATTCACTATTGATATCAAGGGTAGAATTAGAAACCCTATTTTGGAAATTTAGATTATTTCGAGCAGCATTAGCCAACTGTTCATTTTCTGCCTCTAGACGTGCCTGAATTTCACTGAGCATAACACTTATACGTTCACCACTCTCGTTTATCATCTCAGAATATCGTGTACACTATTCTTTTGAACTATTCATTGCAACTAAACGTTTATACGTCCTTTCAATCCGTTGTTGGGTCTCTTCTAGAGATGGAACAGGTTCAGAAATATCATAATCAGGACTAGTTTCCAAAAACGAGTAACCAGTACTACAGTGTTCCTGATTTTCTTGCTCATAAGACCAATTCGCGTGTGGATAGTAATTGGGCTCACCATGGTATGAACCATAACCTTGTAAAGGTTGGCGTTCCCAACTACTATTCCCACCATGGTCATAAAAATGATGATGTCCATATTCAAATTCAGATCGATACTCATTGTATTGGCTTCTGTCATACCAGTTCAACATTCTTAATTACAAGGGAATTCTATACAATCACAAATAAGGATGACTCAACCAAATCAAACCTACTGATTTCTAGAAAACAAAAAGCATGATGGATCCACTTAGATTGTTTTCTAGACCAGCTTCTATTCCTTCGAAAAGGAATTCGTTACAATTTGAGCACACCCCTATGGAATCAATCCGAGCTAATGTAAGTTGAATCGAGGCGAGGGAAGCTCAGTGGAGCTTTGATACCCAAAGCCTCACCGGTATTACAAGGCGGCGCAGTCACGCATACAACTTACAGAAACCATCAAGAACTTTGAAGTATGCTTAAAAGAGTAACCAATATTTTTCGAAAGATTTTCCTACCAAGCTCGTTACCCTATCGGTCTCGTTCTAATCAAATTTTAATCTTGGGTTCGCGTTAGGTTTCGTTTACCTAAGGCGGGCAAGAAGGGAACGGTGATGAAATCCGAACCCTTATCTTATATGGCCAGTTCTTGCCCTTTACTAGGAAATTAAAGCAGCCGGTTCAGTCCTCAACATATAATCACCTTAAGGCAGACAGTAAACCCGCTGACAGGAGATTCGCGGGTGTTTACAAGTTTACCTTCCGTACCAGACGGGCGAAGAACCGCTGTAGTCGACTCGGGCCACTGACTCCGGTGTCAGTGTGCGAACCCGAGGGTCCGAGATGATATTGTAATCGTCGTCCTTCCCTGCAAACAGTTTATATATTTTTTTTATATAACCCTTCCGTAGGGTTTAAAATTAAAATAAATTGTCCAAAGTCCAGTCCAATGAAAAGAAATACAAAAAATAATAATAATAATTACAAAAATAAAGTAAAATGGAAAGTCTCTTAAAAAAATAAAAAATAAAAAAAATCTTTCTCTTCTTTTTTTTCTCTCTCTTTTTTCTTTATTTTTTTGCTTTGCCTTTTTTCCTTCTCTTTTAGCTTTAAGATTTGATTCCAAGGTCTTTAGTATCCAACTTCAAACCTGTAATACAAAGACACAACCAAAGAGACGTAAAAAGAACAAATGGAATAATAAAAAATAATAAAAACCTAAAAATTCTACCTAAGCACAAATCCGCGTCGGCGGCGCCAAAATGATAATAATTTTTTTTGTGGTTGTAGTAAACAGTATTCGTTTCAGACTTGTGAAGGAAATGGAATTTTTAGATTTGAAAAAAATATATATACAAAAATATTAACAATGGGCGAGAGGTACTGGGACTAAGGATTTGGCCGAATTCACTACACAGGGTTCATTCATAAATTCTTTGACAATTTAAAACTCAATAAAATTAACATGGACTCTGATTTTTCCAAGATAGATTCTGAAAACATCGATTGTAAGACCTAAGCATGATGTATCAAAACACCTAAGCTAAGCATACATAATCAAATTAAATAACAACCAATTAATTCAAATCAAATTTCAATTTTAAATTAATGCAAAAGTCATAAAAAAGAATAAAATAAATTTACCCGTGTATGAAATTCACCCTCCTCCGTCGTCCTAGTGTTGAGTTTTGCTCATCATGATAAAAACACGCTCAAAATATTTATTTATTGCTCAAATAGTGTTTAAAATGAAGAGAAGAAGATAAAATGGTGTAAACAGCTAATGTGCGACCCACAGGAAGCGTCACAAAAGAACGATAAAAGAGAAGTGCTATTGTCGCTGTGGTTCTAAGACCCACACCTACGACCCACGCTGACCTGTCGTTGTCACTGTTGAAGAACGACGGTTCCTGGAGGTCCGTTCTTCATGTTCTTCGCGTTCTTCAGCAGCAGGAACCGAGTTTCTGCAACTCGTGATTTCTGCTTCCTGAGCTCTCCTCTCAAACCCAAACTCTCGACACCCTTATCCTCAACCCCAGCAACCTAGTTATACTCAACAGGTCGACCAAATCTTTGTAATAACTTCAATATAATCCGGCAGTGAAGAGAATATTTCCGATATATTTTTTTTTACTCTTCTGACTTGTTACGGGATTTGTTTCCTGGTTTATCTCTTTCACGCGTCTTCTCTGAGCTGTAGAATTTGTTTCCAACCAATACAGTCGACCCATGCACGTATCTTCCATCCAAAAATTCCGAGAATAGAATATCTTCCCTGTTTTGAGAATATCTTCCCTGTTTTGCATCCCACGATTATCCATCCCAAATAACTCGATTCGAACACCCATACCATCCCTGTTAGGCTATAACAGGTCCAACCCAATGAAAACTAGCCCTTGAATCTCCTTATATCACGTCCAAAATTTGCTTCAACAATTACGCAGGTGAAGAACTATTTTTCCCGCCAAAACTCGGTTCAAATGGGGAAGAAACTGGTAACCCCCTATCCAGAGTAGGGGTGCGAATAACAGATGCCTTGGGGGTGACCTGGGGGTTCCCCTTAGTAATTAGGTTACCCCTTATCCAAAAGCGAAAGTCCGGATAACACTTGTCCTCCGGGTGCCAAAATCAACTTTTCGAGCCGAATTTTCCAAAAATGTTTATTTCCTAAAAATACATAAAAACACAATATTAGTACAAAAATAGAGTTCCAACAATACGGACATTGAGGACAAATTAGATACAAAAATGTGTCTATCAAATATCCCCAAACTTATTATTTGCTAGTCCTCGAGCAAAACTAATAAAAAATAAATAAAACCGAGTTAATCTCGGGAGGGTTTACCAGAGGTGTGCCCACAAAACCATTACTCCATACCCTAGCTTATCTATGCAGAACCTTGGAAGGCACTAAAGAATCTCCTTGGTTGGCATACTTATTGACTATAAGAGGAAGTACCCTGATGCGAAATTCCAATTGTTGTACACGAGTTTGCACTCAAGCATATTGAAATTCATATATAAGTGACAGAGCTCTACTCAGATAGTCGCACTATGGACATCAGTATTCGGAGTCAAAACTAATCACATGGATAGATCAATAAGATGGATATAGAAAAACATAGATTGTTTTGATGTTTACTAAGTGAACGGCGTTTCCCATATCTGTCTGAAGGCCTCCGCCAAAATGAACCTATCCTAATGGATTGAGATACTAGTCTGACTAATATCAACACACTGGCATATACAAGGGTACCAGTGGTCGATAACCTAACTCTAGGTCAACACAACTGGCATATACAAGGGTACCAGTGGTCGACTTTATTGAATTTATTCCTTTTGGTCAAATGGTCTGGTCTCAATTTTTTTTTTTTTTTTTGTCAATTTTTTTTTTCATGGTATCTCAATCACTCTAATTCACCCTAACATTGGTAACAACTTGAATCGTGAGCCCCACCAAATCACTTAGAAACATATTTAAAAAGAAAACAACATCAAAAAAAAAAAAGTGAAAAGGACTCAACGAGATATGGTGAAACTATCATGTTATTCCTAACATCTGAGCTCCGTGCTTTTATGAATAGACTCTTTAGATGTTGCCATCTAATCAGATTGGTTCCTCAACTCCTACAATCAAAATGCTTCCATCCACTTAGATTAGTTAGTGCAATCCTTAATAAGCATAAATTTCTAGTCTCTGGAGCTTATTTATTGCAACTAAGAACTTTCTCCCATACCCCCAAACTTAAATCTAACATTGTCCTCAATGTTCTAAAGATGAAATTAAAAGCATGAACAAGGAGAAACTGTTACCAATGAGGAAAAAGAGATAAGGAAAGATATTACCGTGTCGCATGAATATTGGGTTACCTCCCAAGAAGTGCTAAGTTTAAAGTCTTCAGCCAGACTAAGCAAGTATTAGTCACCACGTAGAATCATATAGTAGTAGCCGGAATAACTGTGGGTCATCTGGATCAAAAAGTGTTACCCACAAGAATAGGAAACTGTAGCAGACCAAGAAGATACCGAACATACCCTTGCTTAAGACCACTACATCTAGTTGTGGTTCAGGTTCAGGCTCTATAAAAAGGTCTAAATAAAAGGTTTTCATTGGTTGGATTTCCTCAAAGATAAGATCCGGTTCAGGTATTAGAGTCTGGAAAAACTCAACTAAGAACTTAGAAGCACATAAAAACAACCTGAATAATTGGGGATCCTCTAGTCAATTAGATTTGACTCACAAAGTTGACCATAATGAGAGTAGTGGTCATTCTTAAACAAATGTGTCGATTCTAATTTCCTAAAGCATTTAGGTTTAGTCTCACAACTTAATATTCGACACATTTGGAATATAAATGTTCCCACAGTTGGAAGAAAACTATTTGGTGGGAAAACAAAGTCAATCTGGGGATCATAGCCTGGGCAAACCACATCAACCAGAGGATGGGTTTCTAACGACTGAACTTCTTCCTGGACATCATTAGGTTCGGGAAAACGAGTATGAAGGTAATTTTGTAAAATTATCGAGGCAGAGATATCAAGTCCTAAGTGAAGGGACTTTCTAAGATTTAAAGGTAAGGCACTAGGAAGGTGATAATCACCCCCAAACTTAGAGTTTTCAGTGTCTCTAGATAGACTAGTTACAATCTCCCTAATTTCTGGATCATTAGATTCTTGAAAATGGTCAATTGATTCTTCTAATTTATCATCAGGTAGTGCATATTTACTCATCTCTACGGGTATATCTTCTTCATCTAATACTATTGTTTTCTAAGTCGCTAGACTCTAAAACAGCATTTTCGGAATAAACCCGTTCCTCTAAACCACTATCGGCTTCGTAATAAAAAGGAAAAACTACATCATCTAAAACGGTGGTATCCCTAATCAAATCCTCATCCTTTTGAATAGGTGAATAATCATAAAAATTATTTGGATTTGAACTAGAAATAATATAATCATTATAAAGCTCAATTGGATTAATAGATTCCTGATCACTATTCCTACATATTTCAGATTCTTCATTACTACCATCCTCATCATCATAATAGTACAAAGATGATTGAACCTTATCTAAATAAGTAGTGTCTTTTATTCTAGCATCGTCCTCTAAATTAGGCAAATATTCACTATTGATATCAAGGGTAGAATTAGAAACCCTATTTTGGAAATTTAGATTATTTCGAGCAACATTAGCCAATTGTTCATTTTCTGCCTTTGGACGTGCCTGAATTTCACTGAGCATAACACTTATACGTTCACCACTCTCGTTTATCATCTCAGAATATCGTGTAACTCTTCTTTTGAACTATTCATTGCAACTAAACGTTTATACGTCCTTTCAATCCGTTGTTGGGTCTCTTCTAGAGATGGAACAGGTTCAGAAATATCATAATCAGGACTAGTTTCCAAAAACGAGTAACCAGTACTACAATGTTCCTGATTTTCGTGCTCATAAGACCAATTCGCGTGTGGATAATAATTGGGCTCACCATGGTATGAACCATAACCTTGAAAAGGTTGGCATTCCCAACTACTATTCCCACCATGGTCATAAAAATGATGATGTTCATATTCAAATTCAGATCGATACTCATTGTATTGGCTTCTGTCATACCAGTTCGACATTCTTAATTACAAGGAAATTCTATACAATCACAAATAAGGATGACTCGACCAAATCAAACCTACTGATTTCTAGCAAACAAAAAGCATGATGGCTCCACTTAGATTGTTTTCTAGACCAGATTCTATTCCTTCGAAAAGGAATTCGTTACAATTTGAGCACACCCCTCTGGAATCAATCCGAGCTAATGTAAGTTGAATCGAGGCGAGGGAAGCTCAGTGGAGCTTTGATACCCAAAGCCTCACCGGTATTAAAAGGCGGCGCAGTCACGCATTCAACTTACAGAAACCATCAAGAACTTTGAAGTATGCTTAAAAGAGTAACCAATATTTTTCGAAATATTTTCCTACCAAGCTCGTTACTCTATCGGTCTCGTTCTAATCAAATTTTAAGCTTGGGTTCGCGTTAGGTTTCGTTTACCTAAGGCGGGCAAGAAGGGAACGGTGATGAAATCCGAACCCTTATCTTATATGGCCGGTTCTTGCCCTTTACTAGGAAATTAAAGCAGCCGGTTCAGTCCTCAACATATAATCACCTTAAGGCAGACAGTAAACCCGCTGACAGGAGATTCGCGGGTGTTTACAAGTTTACCTTCCGTACCAGACGGGCGAAGAACCGCTGTAGTCGACTCGGACCACTCACTCCGGTGTCAGTGTGCGAACCCGAGGGTCTGAGATGATATTGTAATCGTCGTCCTTCCCTGCAAACAGTTTATATATTTTTTTTTATATAACCCTTCCGTAGGGTTTAAAATTAAAATAAATTGTCCAAAGTCCAGTCCAATGAAAAGGAATACAAAAAATAATAATAATAATTACAAAAATAAAGTAAAATGGAAAGTCTCTTAAAAAAATAAAAAATAAATAAATCTTTCTCTTCTTTTTTCTCTCTCTCTTTTTTCTTTATTTTTTTGCTTTGCCTTTTTTCCTTCTCTTTTAGCTTTAAGCTTTGATTCCAAGGTCTTTAGTATCCAACTTCAAACCTGTAATACAAAGACACAACCAAAGAGACGTAAAAAGAACAAATGGAATAATAAAAAATAATAAAAACCTAAAAATTCTACCTAAGCAAAAATCCGCGTCGGCGGCGCCAAAATGATAATAATTTTTTTTGTGGTTGTAGTAAATAGTATTCGTTTCAGACTTGTGAAGGAAATGGAATTTTTAGATTTAAAAAAAATATATATACAAAAATATTAACAATGGGCGAGAGGTACTGGGACTAAGGATTTGGCCGGATTCACTACACATGGTTCATTCATAAATTCTTTGACAATTTAAAACTCAATAAAATTAACATGGACTCTGATTTTGCCAAGATAGATTCTGAAAACATCGATTGTAAGTCCTAAGCATGATGTATCAAAACACCTAAGCTAAGCATACATCATCAAATTAAATAACAACCAATTAATTCAAATCATATTTCAATTTTAAATTAATGCAAAAGTCATAAAAAAGAATAAAATAAATTTACCCGTGTATGAAATTCACCCTCCTCCGTCGTCCCAGTGTTGGTTTTGCTCATCATGATAAAAACACGCTCAAAATATTTATTTATTGGCTCAAATGTGTTTAAATGAAGAGAAGAAGAAAAATGGTGTAAACAGCTAATGTGCGACCCACAGGAAGCGTCACAAAAGAACGATAAAGAGAAGTGCTATTGTCGCTGTGGTTCTAAGACCCACACCTACGACCCACGCTGACGTCGTTGTCACTGTTGAAGAACGACGGTCCTGGAGTCCGTTCTTCATGTTCTTGCGTTCTTCAGCAGCAGGAACCGAGTTTCTGCAACTCGTGATTTCTGCTTCTGAGCTCTCCTCTCAACCCAAACTCTCGACACCCTTATCCTCAACCCCAGCAACCTATTATACTCAACAGGTCGACCAAATCTTTGTAATAACTTCAATATAATCCGGCAGTGAAGAGAATATTTCCGATATATTTTTTTTATCTTCTGACTTGTTACGGGATTTGTTTCCTGGTTTATCTCTTTCACGCGTCTTCTCTGAGCTGTAGAATTTGTTTCCAACCAATACAGTCGACCCATGCACGTATCTTCCATCCAAAAATTCCGAGAATAGAATATCTTCCCTGTTTTGAGAATATCTTCCCTGTTTTGCATCCCACGATTATCCATCCCAAATAACTCGATTCGAACACCCATACCATCCCTGTTAGGCTATAACAGGTCCAACCCAATGAAAACTAGCCCTTGAATCTCCTTATATCACGTCCAAAATTTGCTTCAACAATTACGCAGGTGAAGAACTATTTTTCCCGCCAAAACTCGGTTCAAATGGGGAAGAAACTGGTAACCCCCTATCCAGAGTAGGGGTGCGAATAGCAGATGCCTTGGGGGTGACCTGGGGGTTCCCCTTAGTAATTAGGTTACCCCTTATCCAAAAGTCGAAGGATAACACTTGTCCTCCGGGTGCCAAAATCAACTTTTCGAGCCGAATTTTCCAAAAATGTTTATTTCCTAAAAATACATAAAACACAATATTAGTACAAAAATAGAGTTCCAACAATACGGACATTGAGGACAAATTAGATACAAAAATGTGTCTATCAAATATCCCCAAACTTATTATTTGCTAGTCCTCGAGCAAAACTAATAAAAAATAAATAAAACCGAGTTAATCTCGGGAGGGTTTACCAGAGGTGTGCCCACAAAACCATTACTCCATACCCTAGCTTATCTATGCAGAACCTTGGAAGGCACTAAAGAATCTCCTTGGTTGGCATACTTATTGACTATAAGAGGAAGTACCCTGATGCGAAATTCCAATTGTTGTACACGAGTTTGCACTCAAGCATATAAATTCATATATAAGTGACAGAGCTCTACTCAGATAGTCGCACTATGGACATCAGTATTCGGAGTCAAAACTAATCACATGGATAGATCAAAGATGGATATAGAAAAACATAGATTGTTTTGATGTTTACTAAGTGAACGGCGTTTCCCATATCTGTCTGAAGGCCTCCGCCAAAATGAACCTATCCTAATGGATTGAGATACTAGTCTGACTAATATCAACACACTGGCATATACAAGGGTACCAGTGGTCGATAACCTAACTCTAGGTCAACACAACTGGCATATACAAGGGTACCAGTGGTCGACTTTATTGAATTTATTCCTTTTGGTCAAATGGTCTGGTCTCAATTTTTTTTTTTTTTTTTTGTCAATTTTTTTTTTCATGGTATCTCAATCACTCTAATTCACCCTAACATTGGTAACAACTTGAATCGTGAGCCCCACCAAATCACTTAGAAACATATTTAAAAAGAAAACAACATCAAAAAAAAAAAAGTGAAAAGGACTCAACGAGATATGGTGAAACTATCATGTTATTCCTAACATCTGAGCTCCGTGCTTTTATGAATAGACTCTTTAGATGTTGCCATCTAATCAGATTGGTTCCTCAACTCCTACAATCAAAATGCTTCCATCCACTTAGATTAGTTAGTGCAATCCTTAATAAGCATAAATTTCTAGTCTCTGGAGCTTATTTATTGCAACTAAGAACTTTCTCCCATACCCCCAAACTTAAATCTAACATTGTCCTCAATGTTCTAAATGAAATTAAAAGCATGAACAAGGAGAAACTGTTACCAATGAGGAAAAAGAGATAAGGAAAGATATTACCGTGTCGCATGAATATTGGGTTACCTCCCAAGAAGTGCTAAGTTTAAAGTCTTCAGCCAGACTAAGCAAGGATTAGTCACCACGTAGAATCATATAGTAGTAGCCGGAATAACTGTGGGTCATCTGGATCAAAAAGTGTTACCCACAAGAAGAGGAAACTGCAACAGACCAAGAAGATACCGAACATACCCTTGCTTAAGACAACTACATCTAGTTGTGGTTCAGGTTCAGGCTCTATAAAAGGGTCTAAATAAAAGGTTTTCATCGGTTGGATTTCCTCAAAGCTAAGATCCGGTTCAGGTATTAGAGTCTGGAAAAACTCAACTAAGAACTTAGAAGCACATAACAACAACCTGAATAATTGGGGATCCTCTAAGTCAATTAGATTTGACTCACAAAGTTGACCATAATGAGAGTAGTGGTCATTCTTAAGCAAATGTGTCGATTCTAATTTCCTAAAGCATTTAGGTTTAGTCTCACAACTTAATATTCGACACATTTGGAATATAAACGTTCCCACAGTTGGAAGAAAACTATTTGGTGGGAAAACAAAGTCAATCTGGGGATCATAGCCTGGGCAAACCACATCAACCAGAGGATGGGTTTCTAACGACTGAACTTCTTCCTGGACATCATTAGGTTCGGGAAAACGAGTATGAAGGTAATTTTGTAAAATTGTCGAGGCAGAGATATCAAGTCCTAAGTGAAGGGACTTTCTGAGAGTTAAAGGTAAGGCACTAGGAAGGTGATAATCACCCCCAAACTTAGAGTTTTCAGTGTCTCTAGATAGACTAGTTACAATCTCCCTAATTTCTGGATCATTAGATTCTTGAAAATGGTCAATTGATTCTTCTAATTTATTATCAGGTAGTGCATCTTTACTCATCTCTACGGGTATATCTTCTTCATCTAATACTATTGTTTCTAAGTCGCTAGACTCTAAAACAGCATTTTCGGAATAAACCCGTTCCTCTAAACCACTATCGGCTTCGTAATCAAAAGGAAAAACTACATCATCTAAAACGGTGGTATCCCTAATCAAATCCTCGTCCTTTTGAATAGGTGAATAATCATAAAAATTATTTGGATTTGAACTAGAAATAATAAATCATTATAAAGCTCAATTGGATTAATAGATTCCTGATCACTATGCCTACATATTTCAGATTCTTCATTACTACTATCCTCATCATCATAATAGTACAAAGATGATTGAACCTTATCTAAATAAGTAGTGTCTTTTATTCTAGCCTCGTCCTCTAAATTAGGCAAATATTCACTATTGATATCAAGGGTAGAATTAGAAACCCTATTTTGGAAATTTAGATTATTTCGAGCAGCATTAGCCAACTGTTCATTTTCTCTGCCTCTAGACGTGCCTGAATTTCACTGAGCATAACACTTATACGTTCACCACTCTCGTTTATCATCTCAGAATATCGTGTACACTCTTCTTTTGAACTATTCATTGCAACTAAACGTTTATACGTCCTTTCAATCCGTTGTTGGGTCTCTTCTAGAGATGGAACAGGTTCAGAAATATCATAATCAGGACTAGTTTCCAAAAACGAGTAACCAGTACTACAGTGTTCCTGATTTTCTTGCTAAGACCAATTCGCGTGTGGATAGTAATTGGGCTCACCATGGTATGAACCATAACCTTGAAAAGGTTGGCGTTCCCAACTACTATTCCCACCATGGTCATAAAAATGATGATGTCCATATTCAAATTCAGATCGATACTCATTGTATTGGCTTCTGTCATACCAGTTCGACATTCTTAATTACAAGGGAATTCTATACAATCACAAACAAGGATGACTCGACCAAATCAAACCTACTGATTTCTAGCAAACAAAAAGCATGATGGCTCCACTTAGATTGTTTCTAGACCAGCTTCTATTCCTTCGAAAAGGAATTCGTTACAATTTGAGCACACCCCTCTGGAATCAATCCGAGCTAATGTAAGTTGAATCGAGGCGAGGGAAGCTCAGTGGAGCTTTGATACCCAAAGCCTCACCGGTATTACAAGGCGGCGCAGTCACGCATTCAACTTACAGAAACCATCAAGAACTTTGAAGTATGCTTAAAAGAGTAACCAATATTTTTCGAAAGATTTTCCTACCAAGCTCGTTACCCTATCGGTCTCGTTCTAATCAAATTTTAAGCTTGGGTTCGCGTTAGGTTTCGTTTACCTAAGGCGGGCAAGAAGGGAACGGTGATGAAATCCGAACCCTTATCTTATATGGCCAGTTCTTGCCCTTTACTAGGAAATTAAAGCAGCCGGTTCAGTCCTCAACATATAATCACCTTAAGGCAGACAGTAAACCCGCTGACAGGAGATTCGCGGGTGTTTAGAAGTTTACCTCCCGTACCAGACGGGCGAAGAACCGCTGTAGTCGACTCGGGCCACTGACTCCGGTGTCAGTGTGCGAACCCGAGGGGCCGAGAGAATTGTAATCGTCGTCCTTCCCTGCAAACAGTTTATATATTTTTTTTTTATATAACCCTTCCGTAGGGTTTAAAATTAAAATAAATTGTCCAAAGTCCAGTCCAATGAAAAGAAATACAAAAATAATAATAATAATTACAAAAAAAATAAAGGAAAGTCTCTTAAAAAAATAAAAATAATAAATCTCTCTTCTTTTTTCTCTCTCTTTTTCTTTATTTTTTTGCTTTGTCTTTTTTCCTTCTCTTTTAGCTTTAAGCTTTGATTCCAAGGTCTTTAGTATCCAACTTCAAACCTGTAATACAAAGACACAACCAAAGAGACGTAAAAAGAACAAATGGAATAATAAAAAATAATAAAAACCTAAAAATTCTACCTAAGCAAAAATCCGCGTCGGCGGCGCCAAAATGATAATAATTTTTTTTGTGGTTGTAGTAAATAGTATTCGTTTCAGACTTGTGAAGGAAATGGAATTTTTAGATTTAAAAAAAATATATATACAAAAATATTAACAATGGGCGAGAGGTACTGGGACTAAGGATTTGGCCGGATTCACTACACATGGTTCATTCATAAATTCTTTGACAATTTAAAACTCAATAAAATTAACATGGACTCTGATTTTGCCAAGATAGATTCTCAAAACATCGATTGTAAGTCCTAAGCATGATGTATCAAAACACCTAAGCTAAGCATACATCATCAAATTAAATAACAACCAATTAATTCAAATCAAATTTTAAATTTTAAATTTACCCGTGTGTGAAATTCACCCTCCCTCGTCGTCCCAGTGTTGTGTTTAGCTCATCATGATAAAAACACGCTCAAAATATTTATTTATTGCTCAAATGGTGTTTACAATGAAGAGAAGAAGAGAAAATGGTGTAAACAGCTAATATGCGACCCACAGGAAGCGTCACAAAAGAACGATAAAAGAGAAGTGCTATTGTCGCTGTGGTTCTAAGACCCACACCTACGACCCACGCTGACCTGTCGTTGTCACTGTTGAAGAACGACGGTTCCTGGAGGTCCGTTCTTCGCGTTCTTCAGTAGCAGGAACCGAGTTTCTGCAACTCGTGATTTCTGCTTCCTGAGCTCTCCTCTCAACCCCAAACTCTCGACACCCTTCTCCTCAACCCCAGCAACCTATTTATACTCAACAGGTCGACCAAATCTTTGTAATAACTTCAATATAATCCGGCAGTGAAGAGAATATTTCCGATATATTTTTTTTTATTCTTCTGACTTGTTACGGGATTTGTTTCCTGGTTTATCTCTTTCACGCGTCTTCTCTGAGATGTAGAATTTGTTTCCAACCAATACAGTCGACCCGTGCACGTATCTTCCATCCAAAAATTCCGAGAATAGAATATCTTCCCTGTTTTGAGAATATCTTCCCTGTTTTGCATCCCACGATTATCCAGCCCAAATAACTCGATTCGAACACCCATACCATCCATGTTAGGCTATAACAGGTCCAACCCAATGAAAACTAGCCCTTGAATCTCCTTATATCACGTCCAAAATTTGCTTCAGCAATTACGCAGGTGAAGAACTATTTTTCTCGCAAAAAATCGGTTCAAATGGGGAAGAAACTGGTAGCCCCCTATCCAGAGTAGGGGTGCGGATATCAGCTGCCTTGGGGGTGACCTGGGGGTGCCCCTTAGTAATTAGGTTACCCCTTATCCAAAAGCGAGAATCCGAATAACACTTGTCCTCCGGGTGCCAAAATCAACTTTTCGAGCCGAATTTTCCAAAAATGTTTATTTCCTAAAAAACATAAAAACACAATATTAGTACAAAAATAGAGTTCCAACAATACGGACATTGAGGACAAATTAGACACAAAAATGTGTCTATCACTTGGAAAGAGTTTTAGAAAAGGAAAAAGGAACGTAGGGTTACACAACCTTTAACAGGTTTGTGCATGCACAACTTTGAACCCTAGAAAGAGTAGAATTGTCGAGAATAACCCTCCTTCATTGATAGACATGGATTTTCAAAAAACAAAACTAAGAAAAGAAGAAAACAAATTTTTCCTAAAGCCTGAGAGGTGCACAACCTTGTCTCTTTCGATCAGGCTCATGAGACAAGATACACAAAACAACGCAATCAAGTTGTGTTGCGGTGAACAACAATCTGTCCACCATGTTCCTTTTGAGAGGAATCCATAGACCTGTCTATCAAACCGATTGGACCATTCTTTCTTCTCTAATGGTCTTGTTTTATCCTTGGAAACTACGAAGATAAAATCTTACATACCTCAGCGGTCTTTTGAGCAAGTTTAAGCTTGCTTGCTAATCGATTTGCTCTTTGTTGAAGTTTGTTGACATGTCTCAATTTGTGTTTGTACTTGTAACACTTTCATAGTTCATGACCTTTGAGTGAACAATATGAGCACGTCAATCTTGGATATAATTTAGGCATCCGAGATGTGCAAGCTGCTAAACACACAGTGGTACTTGAAACGTCATACACAGAGTTTCCAATAGAAAGGTCAATTTTATCTTCCAGATTGGCTGAGTTTTCTTCTGAAAGAATATCGAGATTGATGTATGTATTGCTGCAATTATCAAATTCAATATTTTCACACAAAAGTGCAACACTTTATTTTTCGTCTTCATTAGAGTCATAGTTGTCAGACATTTCATCAAGAGTTGCAGCAAGACCTTTGTTCCCATTGTATTTTTTTCGATTTGGACACTCATTAACAAAATGACTAAAGCCTTTACACTTAAAGCACTGAGGCATATCCTCGTCATCAGTTTCATCATTATCTCTATTTTTAGGAGGAACACGATTAGGAGGTTTATCTGATGGCTTGGATTTATCTCTGGAAAACCGTTTACTTCTCTTCAACAGAAGATCCCTAAACTGTCTTGTGATTAACGAAACTGACTTGTCAAGATCTTCATTTGATGAATCAACCTCAGAAAGATCATCTTCAGAGATGTACACACTTTTATTTTTATCAAGTAATTTAGTGTTCTTTAGTGCTTTGAAAGCAACATCCTTGCTAGACTTGGACGTATGCTCATGATCAAAGATCTTTAGCTTCCAACCAGCGTATTTCTGGATAGCATTGCGAGATTATTCTCTTCAACGATGGCATGCTTCTTAGAATCGTATCTAGATGGCAGCGATCTGAGAATTTTCATCACAATGTCCTTTTCAAGAATAGTCTTACCCAATGCAAATGATGCATTAACAATTTCAGACACTTTGAGATTAAACTCATCAAATATTTCTTCATCTGCCATGTGAAGGTTTTCCCAATCAGAATTTAGGTTTTGAATCCTAGATTCTTTCTCACTGGTATTTCCTTCAAATACGGTTTATAAGATATCCCAGGCTTCTTTAGACTTAGTGAACGTAGTCACATGGTGCTGAAGATCTAGAGTAATGGCATGATAACATTCAAGCCGTCAGAATTTTGCTTTGCAGCAACTATATCTATCAATATCTTTTGGTACAGATACATCGCCTTCTGTATTAACCGGAGAATCATAGCCATTAACAACACGTACCCATGTTTAAAAATCACGAGCTTGAAGAAAAGCACGCATAGCAATTTTCCACCATAGGTAGTTTGTGCATCGAAGACTGGTGGTACGTTTATCGAGATAAAATTTCTATCCATAAAATCAGATCGCTACAAACACAGACTTATAAGGTCTTTAAACGTGTTTGCCTGCTCTGATACCAATTGAAAAAGCGGGGGTCTAACAATTACACCCAATATTTCGATTAGCAATCTGTATGGACTAACTCCAATATACTTTTAAGAGAATCAACTAGACAGTCAGACTCAATCTTATTAAAAGTATATCAAAGAGTTATATCTCACTTTCTCGATTCAATACTTACTCAAGCAAATAAAAATCTCGAGTCTAATTGAATACAAGAGAGAACACTTGAACGGTACCAAAGACCAATGTTCAAGGATCAATAAATTTCAATCAACAACCAAAGGTTGGATTTCCCAATTGATCGATTCAACACACAACCTGTGATATTTCAATTATATAACAAAATATAATGCGGAAAAGAAATAACACAGACACTAGAAGTTTTGTTAACGAGGAAACCGCAAATACAAAAAAAACCCGGGACCTAGTCAAGATTGAACACACACTGTATTAAGCCGCTACAGACACTAGCCTACTACAAACTAACTTCGGTCTGGACTGTAGTTGAACCCCAATCAATCTCACACGGATTCAAGGTACAGTTGCGCTTCTTACGTCTCTGATCCCAGCAGGATACTACACACTTGATTCCCTTAGCTGATCTCACCCACAACTAAGAGTTGCTACGACCCAAATTCGAAGACTTTAATAAACAAATCTGTATCACACAGAAAAGTCTACGGTAATAGATAAGTCTGTCTCCCACAAAAATACCTACGAGTTTTTGTTCCGTCTTTTGATAAATCAAGGTGAACAGGAACCAATTGATAACCCAGACTTATATTCCCGAAGAACATCGTAGAATTATAAATCACCTCACAATAATCTTAATCGACTAGCAAAAGAAGATATTGCGGAATCGCAAACGATGAGACGAAGGTGTTTGTGACTTCTTTTATATCTTTCCTATCGGAGAAATCAATCTCAAGCCAATCTTACGATTGTACTCAAATACGATAGAAACATCAAGATCAGATCACGCAACTATAAAGAAAATAGTTGGGTCCGGCTTCACAATCCCAATGAAGTCTTCAAGTCGTTAACCTACAGGGTCTCGAGAAGAAACCTGAGGTTAAAGGAGAATCGACTCTAGCTAATACAACTAGTATCACACAAGAGTTGTGGGGATTAGGTTTCCTAGTTGCTAGAGTTCTCCTTTATATAGATTTTCAAATCAGGGTTTGCAATCAACGTTAGCTTAGTAACAAAGCATTCAATATTCACCGTTAGATGAAAACCTGATTAGATTAAAGCTAATATCTTTCAACCGTTAGATCGAAACTTAGCTTGTTACACACAGATGAAATGCACGTTTTAGGTTTGTGTAAACGTACCCAAACATGTACATTTAGTTGGTTCAACAGTAGTTAACCAAATGGTTAACCATACGAGCACTTTCATATCAACCATATTGAAAAAGTGGGGGTACAACAACCACACCCAATATTTCGCTTAGCAATCTGTATGGACAAACTCCAATATACTTTCTAGAGAATCAACTAGACAGTCAGACTCAATCCAGATAAAAATTATATCAAAGAGTTTATATCTCAATCTCTCAATTTGATATATACTCAAGCAAATAGAAATCTGCGAGTCTTTATCAAATACTAGAGAGATATCTTGGATGGTACCAAAGACCAATATCCAAGTGTCAAATAATTTAAATCAACAACCAAAAGGTCGGATATTCTAATTGATTGAACAACGCACAACCTGTGATATTTCAATTATATAACAAAATATAATGTGGAAAATAAATAACACAGACACCAGAATTTTGTTAACGAGGAAACCGCAAATGCAGAAAAACCCCGGGACCTAGTCCAGATTGAAAACACACTTTATTAAGCCGCTACAGACACTAGCCAACTCCAAATTAACTTCGGTCTGGACTGTAGTTGAACCCCAATCAATCTCACACCGATCCAAGGTACAGTTATGCTCATACGTCTCTGATCCCAGCAGGATTCTACGTACTTGATTCCCTTAGCTGATCTCACCCACAACTAAGAGTTGCTACGACCCAAAGTCGAAGACTTTAATAAACAAATCTGTATCACACAGAAAAGTCTACGGTAATAGATAAATCCGTCTCCCACGAATATACCTACGAGTTTTGTTCAGTCTTTTGATAAATCAAGGTGAACAAGAACCAATTGATAAACCGGACTTATATTCCCGAAGAACAACCTAGTATTATCAATCACCTCACAATAATCTTAATCGACGCAGCGAAAAAAGATATTGCGTAATCACAAACGATGAGACGAAGTATTTGTGATTACTTTTATATCTTGCATATCAGAGATATCAATCTCAAGCCAATTATTACAGTTGTACTCGTATGATAGAAACAACAAGAACAGATCACACAACTACAAGAAAGTAGTATCGGTCTGGCTTCACAATCCCAATGAAGTCTTTAAGTCGTTAACCTGGTTTAGAATAAAAAACTAAAGGTTAAAGGAGAATCGACTCCAGCTTAGCACAACTAGTATCACACATAAGGTGTGGGGATTAGGTTTCCCAGTTGCTAGAGTTCTCCCTTATACAGTCTTTCAAATCAGGATTTGCAATCAATGTTAGCTTGGTAACAAAGCATTCAATATTCACCGTTAGATGAAAAGATGATTAGATTCAAGCTAATATCTTTCAACCGTTAGATCAAAAACTAGCTTGTTACACACAAATGAAATGCACGTTTCTAGGCTTGTATAACCGTACCCAAACTTGTACATTTGTTGGTTCAACAATAGTCAACCAAATGGTTAGCCATATGATCACTTTCATGTCAACCATATTCTTCTTCACCATAACTAGTTCAAGTGACTTAAATAAACTAGTTAGAGAGTTGTTCAATTGCAAGGAGATCTTATGTAACTACACAAGACACATTTGAAGCCACGGTTTGCAATTTGCATTCCTTAGTGTATATAAAAATAAGTTCACAAACATCTTTTTTAGATATAACCTACTCAAATTCGCGGACTGGGTTCGCGGACTTAAGTTCCCGGACGGAGTTCACAAACTCCAGCAAAATTTCTTGGGTCGAGAACTTCCGCCAGTTCGCGGACTTGGTTCACGCCACTATTCTGATTCTCTTGATCAACAAAGTTCGCAAACTTCGGTTCAAGGAATAAGGACTTATAAATATATGTGTTTGCACATCAATGCTTACATCCTCCAATGGTTATTTATCTAAACTCTCATTTCAATCATTTGAAACATTCTTAGAGGACGTTGATATTCTATAGTTGTTATTCACAAACTATTTTTCATCAAAGTAAGCAATTTTCAAAGCGATTTAAACTTGTCATGACTTTCGTCACTAGGTAAAGATGAACTCGGCTAAAGCGAAAGCTTACCAACACATATTTCGAGAAATAGATAGGCGAGATAAACTCAGCTCGAAATAGCAAATGTGTATAATCTAAGTCTATATAGCAAAACAACCCTTGTCTCAAGATAGGAGATAAATAGACTTTTGAGTGATAGATAAGTTCAAGTCTCCACATACCTTTTATTCGATGAAGATCCACCGGTTCCTTGAGTAGTCCTTCGTCTTGTATGATGATTGCCATGGAGTTCTTGAGCTCAACTACACTTTCTATCCTATTCCGAGACCTTATCTATAGTAGACTAGAAAACAAGACTTATAGTTTTGATCACTAACATTGACAAACATGCTTGAGATAGCAAAGCATGCGAGTTCGACCGAGCAATGCTCTAACACATATTCTTCTTTACCACAACTAGTTCAAATGACTCAAATGAACTAGTTAGAGAGTTGTTCAATTGCTTAGATCTTATGGAAGTATACAAGACACAATCGAAGCAAAAATGATTTGATTCACTCGAATCAATTTATGAACTTTATAGCCACGGTTTGCAATTATGCATTCCTTAGTTTATATAAGTTTGACTTCACGAATAACCGTTTTCAGAAAATAACCAACCTAAGTACGCGGACTGGTACGCGGACTGGTACGCGGACTTAAGTACCCGGAATAAGTTTGTTTTCAGTTCACAAACTCCAGCAGATTTTCACGGGACGTGAACTTCCGATGGTGCGCGTACTGGTACATGGAATTTAGTTCCGGTTTTCCTGAGCATCAAAGTACGCATACTTTGGTTCAAGGAATAAGGATTTACACACATATGTGTTATTACACAATGTTTATATCCTTCCAAGGTTATATATTCTAAACTCTCATTTCAATCATTGAAACATTCTTAGAGAACGTTATATAGTTGTTATTCACAAACCATTTTTCGTCAAAGCCATTTTCAAGTAATTGAAATTAATATAATTTTCGTCACTAGTAAAGTTGAACTTGGCCAAAGCGAAAGCTTACCAACACATATTTCGAGAAATAGATAAGCAAGATAAACTCGGCTAGAAATAGCAAATGTGTATAATCATAGTCTATATAGCAATACGACTTTTGTCTCAAGATAGGAGATAAAGTATATAGACTTTTGAGTGATAGATAATTTCAAGTTTCCACATACCTTTTAGTCGATGAAGTTCCACAAGTTCCTTGAGTAGTTCTTCATCTTTGTATGATGATCGCCATGGAGTCTTGAGCTCAACTACACTTTTTATCCTAGTCCGAGACTTAGTTAATAGTAGACTATAAATCAAGACTTATAGTTTTGATCAATAACATTGAAAAACATGCTTGAGATAGCAACGCATGCGAGTTCGACCGAGCAGTGCTCTAACATAGGTTACCGAACGAAAAAGTTGGTGGTGTACTAGTTACCCCCTGCGTTTTCAAAGTAGACCTGACCAATGAGTCTAGCGGGTATGTTGATATGAGTCAGTCATGAGGCTTTCATGAGTATGTGAGGCTTTCGTGGGTTTGCGCACAAGATTAAGACTAGAAACCATATTTTTACTATGATAACCGGAACGTGAGTTGTATAGCAAAGCCAAACAGATTGAATCCTGGAGTAGAACTGAACTAGCCGAGCTCAAGAGTGGAGTCAAATTAGTCGCTACCTAGGGTATAACCGAGCTAGTCGTGGCCTTGAACCGAACTAGCCTGATTGACCCGAGTCCATCTGATGATACTCATTATGATTTTTTTACCTTCCATTTTTCATCCAGAAAAATATTATGTGCAACACTATATAGGCACATGCTCACATATCAGGCCGAGCAAGATAAATAAATATCTAAACTCTTCTTTGATTTGTTTAGATTGTTCTTGTTAGGTGGTAATAATCTTGATAAGTGTGTAAGATTTACGTATCTGTGAGGTTTGCTAGATTTATTCTACTGCAAACAGATTTCCAAACCTTGATTGAAAAATGTCTGAATGGAAATCAATAGGCTTTTTGTTAGAGACATATAAGTACCAAAAAGTCTTCGCTTAGGATGAATGGACTCTTAGGTTATAATGGACATATGCTAAGGGAATCAAGTACATAGGATCTTGCGAGACGTACATGAGCATGACTGCAAATGAATTGCTTGGAAGGTTAATTCGGTAGCAACTACATTCCAGTATGAAGTCTGATAGTAGGCTAGTGTTTTTAGCGGTTTAATAAAATGTGGTGTTTAAACTATACTAGGTCCCTGAGTTTTTTCTGCTATTTCAGGTTTCCTCGTTAACAAAATTCTTGTGTATGTGACCTCTACTTTGGTGCATTAAAAGTTATTCTTTCGATCACCAAAAGTACTACACAGGTCCATTCTCCTATCAAATGGAAAAGTTGGTGGTATACTTGGTACCTTCTCCTTTTCAAACACTAGATGGTTCATGCAAAATAATTGAACTATATATTGTTTGTTACTTATATATATATATATATATATATATATATATATATATATATATATACAAAAATTTTAATGATGTGATCATATGATTATGTTTACCGGGGTGAATTTACAGATTTTTTAACCTCATATACCTTGTTGCATCTTCCACGAGCTTCCTTGTCTTTTTTTCTTCCGTCAAATAACTATTGGCTTCCTCGTCTTTACGTACTGCAACTTCCATTGATTTATATTGTTTTAGTTCTTCTTTCAAAACGTTCATTATTTCTTTTAGCTCACATACGTTGTAACCCACACTTTCGGCTCCACCCAACAATTTTGTGTAACTGTTTAACTCACCAAATAAAAATTTGGACATACTAATGATACCAGATGTTTGGAATAGATACAGAGAACTTATTCCTGCCACTATGGAGGTTTTTTGTAGTCGTCTTCTTCACATGACTGAACCTGCCAATAATGGAAAAAATATTGACTAAGACGAGGTAAATGCATATGACATAACTTGATCGGGATAAAAAAGCCACACAAATAAAATAAAAACTAAACTTTTTTTAGTTGGTGAGGTAGTACGGTCACTTAAATAGTATTCTGATAGAGATAAGGAGTTGTGTTACCATCAGTTCTTAATGAAAAATTCTTCAACTTGAAAAGGTAAATAAATCACAACCTTTTGAAACATCTCAAAGCAATTTAACCTTTTTTCTTTTGTTTTGAAGGTACATAAGAAAACTTTGTTCTTGCATGTAAAATGTGCAGTAACATTGTCGCTAATGGTGTTACATTCTTTAGTTCATAAACATACTGCTGGGTAACTTTGTATTGCTCCGACTATTGAAATTACGTAATCTAGGGATAAAAACTGAGACAATACAAGACTATTTAAGGACTAAAAGTTATACTAATCTTGAAAATGAAATTCCTAGCTATTTCTAGTGCATCCTAGGATTTGAAGTTAAGTAAAACCTTAAATACACAACACCCATATTCTTTCGTAAGTAAATGAAGGGAATAAGTGCCCAAATGAGTTTGTTAGAAATACCAAATAGCACATATGAGACAAACACACAATCATTTCATATTCAAAAAATAATTTGATAACTTAATTATACGAACAACATCTGATATTATTCTTCAATTGTATATCTAAACCTACCAAACAAAAAATGAAAAATCAAATCCACACACGCCCAACCCAATTCTGTCCCAGTAAGGTGTAAATAAAAAGATTTCATATAAAACAATCAAAGTAAAACAGTACCGAGCTAAACAACGAAATTCAAATTCAAGTTTCAAGATTATGAACAAAAAGGAACAATACAGGATAGAAACAACATTCATAATGAGTGCTTAAGAAAAAGAAACAGTTTTATTAATAATGAAATAACACTTAAGTTAGTAATCATTCACCTGTTGTTCATGACTCTCTTTCATATGTGGAAGGTCTTCAGGTTCATTGCTTTCTGGTAAATCATTAATGTCGTCATAAATGATGATTATATATTAATTATATTTATGGTTTTATTTCAATCACACAAGATCTTGACTCACATATTCTCGGCGTACTACAAACTCTTTTGTTGATCTACTATCAGTCCTCTTTTATGGTCAAAATTGTAGATAAAATCTTTTGGTTTACATGGAAGCACAGTAACAATTACATTCACATATTGTAAAAAATTGATTATGTTTCCTATATTTGTACTATTGTCCTTTTCACTCTATACACAGACATAACTTGGTGCACGGGAGTTGTCAGTAGTTTCCCTAGCCCAGTCAAATGAGATAACTTTTATGGTACCTTTCATGGATCCATTTTATTAGCTGCATTATACAATGATCCTTCTGGGAGTATTTGGTTGTCCTTCTTACATGAACCACGAAGTCCTTTGGATAGAATTTTAGGAAACTTTGTGTTACATTCCTCACATCAACCCCACTAAATCTCTTGAATAGCTTTTCTGAACCTTTATGCATTTAAAGTTGTAGTGGGATTCTTAGTTACTCTAGAACGTGAACTTCTATGTTGCAAGGCATTAGTAGCGTGTGCTAGAATCTTTTGTTGCAGTATACAAGACGCACGTCATCATAGAAAATGATCACTTATAGTGAAATGTAGAACTGGTTATGTTGAATGATTTCGATTTCGAATAGCCCTGATACGTGCAGCACTAAAAGATACTCTTAGAAATTATAGTATTTATTATTGAATGTGAGGGTATGTAAGTTTTTCAACCAAACAACATTCAATGCTTTTTCCTTCAATGAATATTTATCCATATCTAATAGTTTTTTTTAATATTTTGAGATATTCTTTATTCAAATATTTAATTTTTTTTATGTTTTCCATGTACCGTGTTTTTAAAAACAGATAAGACACATTTTGATCATTAATTAAGTTAGTATTCGTATACAAATAAGATATTAAGAATGAATTAATAGATTTTTCATGATTATATTTAAAATAATTTTTTGTAGATACTTAATAACACATATATTGCGTAAAAAAGACAAACTATTCGCAATTCCGCAAGTGAAAACCGTGAAATAAGTCATTTTCATTTTAATAAGTCTTAAGAAGAAAAGAAAAAAGAACTCACACGGAGAGCATCATTAAGGCCGAACCAAATATTATCTTTATATTTTATAAACCCATAACTAGTAAACCACTCTCGATTTTGCAACGTGGTTTTCTCGGATGCCTTTTGGATCTTCATATCTGCCCTCTTCTAAACTTAGTGTTATGAATTATCAAATCTTCAAAGAAATCCGACAAATTATCTTGCCTCATCCACTTTCAAACTTGAGTGATGAAACCAATGAAAGAATTAAACTAGGGTTCGATGCATCTTTTATTAAGTTTGTTAATAAACTTTAAAATTATTTTAATTCATCAATATAAGTAAACAAATTAACAGAGCGAACTCACGATATTAGATGCATCCGAGGAGCTTTGGAAATGATGTTATTCACCGGTGATGTGATTGAGGTGTTCATGAGAGAAGGATATATAACTAAGATATTTCGATCTTTATTCCCGTATAGTAGTGCGGATTTGAGATAGTCCAGGGTTCGAAAGGTTAGTGAATGCCAATATTGTCACACCTAATGGTGTATCATGATGGATGCTTCGCCCGAGACTCTAGATTTGGTTATTTTGCATTAAACTCATTAACTAGGTGGCTCACCTTGTCATTAGGGTCAATTAATATCAAAAATCAGTTGTTCTCAAAAAAACTTGATAGAAGCTATTTGAGGCGTGGTTTGATTTGGGGACAACCGGTTAGTGTCAGGTATCTCTTATGGTGTCAAACATATCAGGGGTACTCGAGCTTATTGGCACACTAGATTGAAGAATCTCGTAGCCATGGTCAAGCAATTGGGTTCGCCTACTATCTTCTTTACCTTAAGTGAGACAGTTTTGCAGTGGCATGAACTGTATGCTCTCCTCAACCCCAAAACACATTGGAAACTCTAAAGTCGGTCGAGAGAAAACGAGAAAAGGGAAGGATGCTGAAAGACAATCCACTTGTTATGTCTTGGTTTTTCCAGAAAAGGATACTTATATTTTTCAAAGAGTATTTGAATAACCAATCTTATGTGGTTGATCAATTCAGATGTATGTTGTTTTTCCCTAGTTATCAGTTCAAATGCATAAATACACTAACAAATGGGCAAAGCACAATTATACTACTGCAGGCAGAAGAAGGTATCACACAATTAGGGCAAAAAAACATGAATGAAAAAAATTACCAATTCAAATGAAAGAAGAAGAAGTTTTCAAAAAATTACACAATTTACTTTGAATTTCTCAATAAAGGCCTTGGTGGCAATCTTTTATTAATGAAAACAAAAATAAGAAGTTTTCAAGATAATTAGAGATATAATATATTCATTTCGTACCTGATATTTGTGATCGAAGGATTTAGGAAGAAGAACGAAGAACCAATCTCGATTTTGAATTACATGTATAGGATTGAGTGGAAAAACCGAAGGAGCGTCCATGTCCATTGTTTCTTATGGTTATAAGGATGGACCAGAGGTTTCTCATATTGCAATAGACGATCAAGTACGTCGTTAGATATGCGAATACTTTTTGACAACATGTTATGCACAATGAATCCAGATCCTATATTCTCATCCGACATGCAGAATCATCCTTGTGCGAAGAATGTTTCTTTAAATTCTAATTTATATGAGGATGGATGTGACTATATATCTCTTGTGACTTGTATTATGCGACACACCCGATGTGAACACTGTTTTTTGCGGAAAAGAAAGGCAATGGGGTGTACATCAATATCTTTTTATCGAGGATAAGGATGAACAATTAAATGCACACGATCCATCTCTAACTAATAACCAGTTAGGTAAAAACTCGGTCAATTGTACGCAATTCGAAGAAAAAAATGCAAGATCATAAATTTATGTTTAATGTGTTTCGCATATCTCAATTCAGCATAAAAAATTCGACACTAATAATTAACACTCTAGGAAAATTTATAAACGAATCTTTTGAATGCTATCAAAATGTCTCATAACTACGTATTATTTTCATCTTAATTAGAAAACATTACCATATGAATATGGTTTGAAAAAAATTATAATACAGTGGAATAATTTGAGGATCTTGTGTATAAAAAAGAAAAATTGATTTAGTATGGTAGTTTAACTTATAAGAAAATGACATAAAATTATGACTTACGAAGTATTCCTTAAGAAACAATATTATAAAAAACAAATAAACCAAATATATATTTAGAAATCGCGACTAAATTTTCAATTCTGAAAATATTACGTGTTACATCCGCCATTCAATAACATGTAAGAATTGATCGGTTACGATTTTTATTTATTTTTAATAAACTGCCTCTATTTTCCGTTAATAATCTCAAACAAAGGTTACATAGTGGTCAAGTATATCAAGAAATAAAAAATAATAAGAATAACGTACTTGACGTGGTACATATTGAATAATCCGACAACAACAAAAAAAAAAGAAAAATTAGAAGAATTACCTAAAACAAGCATGATACACCCGATTAATTCGTAAAAGGAATGGTCTTTCAAGGGATAACCTGACCATTTGTTAGATTTTTTTTCCTTTCCCCGCTGTAACAAAGGTAATATGAGGAACATCTTGACTGGCAATTTAAAACTTTCAATGACTTGAAATTGTCATCGTATAGTTGAAAAATGATCTGTCCCGAAATAAAAGTAATATGACCGGTTATGTCTTCTTTTTTGTTATTGTTGTTGAAGAAAAAACATTGTATTAAGAGAAAGGCTTACAAATGTTGTGGGAGAAAATCAGGCAAGACTTTCCACAACTCATTACAAGTATTAAATCTTCTATAATGCTTAGCTGATTTATCAACGTGCCAATTGAAATCTCTACTGAGATGACTAGTTTTAATAAACGTAAAGGAGTCTGACAACACATAACAATCATCTATGATGGAACTACTGAACCAACATTTCTAAGTAATCCATAATTTTTTTGGCATCACTGTAAATCCTAATGGAGTTCACTTTTCTACCTTTTGCCCATTTGATGGCTTCCAGCACAGCTAAACTCTCTATCTCTTTTGGATTCCTTGCTATTCCTGCGATTGTTTTCCATCCCTTATAGGTACCTGCGATTGTAGACATGAAAATACCAATACCTGTTCTGTTAATATTTTTTTATCAAATAATGCATCATAATAAATTAAGGTCCATAAGCATAATATTAGAGGCTATATGATTGTGATTACTACTAATACTACTAGAAGAAGTAACTAGTTATGCACTCTCAGTAGAACAAGAAGTTATGTTATCATGAGTTAATTTGATGGCTAGTCAATCCGTATAAGAAGGTTGAATAGATTTGTTTTCAAATATTTTGAAGCATCTTTCTCTCCAAATACTCCACGCAGTAGTGAGGATTTCTATCTGAATGTTTTCATCATTACTACTACATAACCATTTCTCTACCTAATCCTTGATGTTTGGATTAGTGTCAGAGTCCTGAAAAGTAATATGCCCCTATTTGGTGTAGCAGGCCAAACATATTTAGAAAATTGTCAATGTAATAAGAGATGCTCAGAAGTTTCAAGTTCATTACTACTACACATGATGCAATTAGTACCATTGTTATTAACATATTGAGATAACCCGATCTGAGTAGGGAAAATATCACTAATGCATTTTTAGAGGAATAGATGCACTGTGGGTAGAAGGTTAGCTTTCTATAATACTTTAAAAATAGGAATATGACTAGAATCCTCAAAACCATTAGAATCATCACTAGACAGAGTTCTATATGAAGATTTAACAAATAAATTACCATTATAAGAAGATGTCCAAATCAACCTATCTTTACTTGAATAAGTTATTTTGATCTGCCTAATCCTATCTGCATTATCTGAATTAAAGTATATTGAAAAAGCGGGTGTCTAATAACCATACCCAATATTTCGTTGGGAAATCTGAATAGACAAACTCCAATATACTTTCAAGAGAATTCACTAGACAGTCAGACTCAATCTAGAGAAAAGTATATCAAAGAGTTTTATATCTCTATCTCTCAATTCAATCTGCAATCAGCAAATAGGAATTTGCGAGCCTGATTGAATATAAGAGAAGTAACTTGAACGGTACCAAAGACCAATGTTCAAGGATCAATCAATTTCAATCAATAACCAAAGGTTGGATTTACCAATTGATCGATTCAACGCACAACCTGTGATATTTTAATTATATAAAAAAATATAATGTGGAAAAGAAATAACACAGACACCATAATTTTATTAACGAGGAAAACCGCAAATGCAGAAAAACCCCGGGACCTAGTCCAGCTTTGAACACCACACTGTATTAAGCCGCTACAGACACTATCCTACTACCAGTGAACTTCGGACTGGACTGTAGTTGAACCCTAATAAGTCTCACACTGATTCAACGTACAATTGTGCTCCTTAATTCTCTGATCCCAGCAGGATACTACACACTTGATTCCCTTAGCTGATCTCACCCACAACACAGAGTTGCTACGACCATAAGTCGAATACTTGATAAACAAATCTGTCTCACACAGAAAAGTCTATTGGAATATATAAATTTGACTCCCCACAGAAATACCTACGAGTTTTGTTCCGTCTTTTGATAAATCAAGGTGCACAAGAACCAATTGATAAACCGGACTTATATTCCCGAAGAACAACCTAGTATTATCAATCACCTTACAATAATCTTAATCGTATGGTAGCGAAACAAGATATCGTGGAATCACAAACGATGAGACGAAGATGTTTGTGACTACTTTGAATCTTACCTATAAGAGATATAATATCGAGAAAATATTAGAGAAGATAGTACTCAATACGATAGAATAAGTAAGATCAGGTCACACAACTACAGAGAAAATAGTTGGGTCTGGCTTCACAATCCCAATGAAGTCTTCAAGTCGTTAACCTATATGGTTTCGTGAAAAACCTAAGGTTAAAGGAGAATCGAGTCTAGCTTATGCAACTAGTATCACATAGGAAGTGTGGGGATTAGGTTTCCCAGTTGCTAGAGTTCTCCTTTATATAATTTTCAAATCAGGGTTTGCGATCTAATTTACTTTGGCAACAAAGCATTCAATATTCATCGTTAGATGAGAACCTGATTAGATTCAAACTAATATCTTTCAACCGTTAGATCGAACTTAGCTTGTTATACACAAATGAAATGTACCATCATTTAGGTTTAAGTAACCGTACCTAAACGTGTACACCATGTTGGCTCAACGGTAGTTAATCGAGGTTAGCTATATGAGCACTCTCATAACCACAACTAGTTAAAATGACTCAAATGAAACTAGTTAAAGAGTTGTTGAATTGCTATATTCTCATACAAGTATACAAGAACACAATTGAAGCAAAATCGGTTTTTCACTCGCATCAATTCATGAACATTATAGCCACGGTTTGCAAAGAATGCATTCCTAAATATATAAATGTATTAGTTCATGAGCCAACCGGTTTTAGAGTTTTAACCACTCAAGTATGCGTACGGGTACGCATACCTAAGTAGCCGGTCTGAGTTGGGTTTGCCAGTATGCGAACCGGTACGCATACTTAAGTACACTTCCAAAACCCAGCAGAAATTCCCAGACCTATACCTTACGCAAGTATGCATACCGGTATGTGTACTTGGTTCACGGAATTTCACAACTACAAGTACGCATACGGGTATGCATACTTTAGTTCCGTTCATGGATCACATACATGCAAGAATGCACACTATGTATATAATCCAATGATGGTTAAGTATTCTAAACTCTTATTTCAATCATTGAAAATTTCTTAGAGGAAGACAATAGCCGTTTTCACACACTATTAGCATCAAAGCGATTTTCAAGTTATTGAAATAATCATAACGAAACATTCCAAGTCTACATCAAATGATTGTATCACACAAAACATGTAAGATGTTACTCGGCGATTTTCACATGATCATCTTTTGACTTTCGTCAAGAATATAAGATGAACTTGGTTGAAGCGAAAGCTTACCAACAAATATTTCGAGAAATATATAAGCGAGTTAATCTCAGCTCGAAATCTCAAATGTGTATAATCGACAACTATATAGTAATACGACTTTTGTGTTAATATAGGAGATAGAGTAGAAATAGACTTTCCAAGTGATAGATGAGTTCTAGTCTCCATATACCTTTTGTTGATGAAGTTCCAAAAGCCCTCCTTAGTATTTCTTCGTCTTCAATTGATGAACGTCGTGAAGCCTGATGCTCACTACACAATCTATCCTAGTCTGAGACATCACTATAAGTAGACTAGAAATCAAGACTTATAGTTTTGATCACTAACATTGACAAACAAGCTTGAGATAGCAACACTTGCGAGTTCGACCGAGCAGTGCTCTAACAATCTCCCCCTTTGTCAATTTTAGTGACAAAACTATCAATACATATGGATTACAAAATAAATAAACTTTGTAGCTTCTCATCCAAATGCTTGATCTCCATGGTTCTTCAACATTACTCGAAATATTACTCACTTCCAAGTACTCCAATGATTCCAAATGCGTTCAACTCAGCATCATAGTTGTTGACGATCCGTAGCAATAACAATGAGAAAATAATTGCTCTCAATCATTGTTATACAGTGTCATAGTATCATTACACGGCATCGAAGTTCAATTGTATCACAACTTTACTATGGTGATATGTATCACTCCCCCTTAGTCAATACTTCATCTCACATTAAAACCACTCCCCTTACATAATGATTCGTAAACCATATGTATTTGTAGTGTGAACTACACATTAATTCTCCCCCTTTTTGTCAATATAAATTGGCAAAGGTACGAAAACTAGTGGGATCCTCATGAATTTTCATAGAGATACTTCATGACTAAAAGAGAACAACATACCAACTTGTTTCAATGATTTCACATAGTCGAAGCTTAGTGTATTCATCAAGCAGTTTATAAACATACAAGATAACTCCTACAATATTCCACAGCCTTACTCCCCACAAAGATTTGGCGATTAAGCACAAGTTCAATTAAGAATTGTCCCCCATAAAATGTCATTCCCGAAAGAACAACAATAGCGACCTTACTTTTACAAGAAAATAAGGATTTCTTTGGACATTAACAAATCACATGAAACATGAATTTGTATCCAAAAAATCTCAATTGAATTAACCACAAGGAAAATGATCAATTCAACTAGTCATGCTCAACATAAGAAGATTTACGGAGCAACACAGTACATACACAAGATGTGGATCAGGGAAAGACCAATACTGTGGAATAATTAAAGATTCATTCTATTTTTCATCACTATTTGCACAATGACGTATAATAGACTTAATCTTTGTAAACAAAAGTTCATCCTTTCTTCCATCAATATTTGCACAATGACATAAAAGGCTTAACTTTTTTAATCAAAAGTCATTATATCTTTTATCAATACTTTCATACCGACATATAATAGAGTTAACTTTTGAACAAATATGGGACAATCAAGGTTCACGGACGTAAACAACATATCCCATAACAATTTGCAATATATAAAATCATAAAGATTAATACTGCAAAAATCATCTTCCAAATAAACCTTAGAATTTAAATAAATAAATCTAAAAACATTGCAAGATGAAAAACGTTGGCAATAGCTATATGTACTCACAATAATGGCTATTCCAAACCCTAGTTATCCTTCTTAAAAACACAAGAATAAATTCTCATAAGAAGTTTCCTAGACAATCATAAAAACAAACTCTAAAAGTGAAAACAATCACTCATAAAAATCAACATTCATGTGCACAAGCTTCATGAGTTCCAAGGTCTTCAATCTTGTGACAGAAGGTATCGACTGCATCACTGGACAAGATATTTTTCTTGAGGCGATCCTTAACATGTGTTTTCATGAGATCAAGGTCAGAATTAAACCTTTTCAACTCAGTTCTTAACATATCAAGGTTTTTTAAGGTATCTAGAAGAAGCAGTTTTGCATCGTTAAACTGATAAAATCTTGAACAACTTCAGCAGAAATCTCTTCATCATCCTCAATGTCTGAATAAATATCAGGAGATTGAGGAGAGGTGTCATTAAATTCTACAAGAGTTCTTTTCTCCTCTTCTTCGAAACCACAACCTTTATCAAGAAAACCTTTTGCAAAGTTACAAGTTCCCGAAGGAGATGTCATTCTGGACAAGACAAATAACCTGGAGTATGCGTACTCAAGCAAAAGGTTTTGATATTTAAATGGTTTCTCAAGACCCAGAGTTTTAGGGTTTCCAAAGTTAGTCCGTGACAAGTAACTTGGGTACCCGTACGAACACAAACTTGACCCATGGACGAAAAATACCCAGGTAGTGAAAAACATAACGCAAACAAAAAGGAGGTTGTTTAAACAGCAATGTTTTGCTACGTGAATAATTTCACAAGTTTTAGCTCAATAAATTTTACATTCTCACTTAAAGACAGAATTCAGAGCAAGGGAGTAGCATTTTGACATAGCAAAATTTTAAGAAGAAGCTAAAAAAACAAACGATTGACAAGAAAAAAATACAAATACTTATGCAAAAATGTTCATGAATGATAATCTAGCTAAGAACGGTAAGAAAATATCTAGAGAATCAGAAAACATTTTTGCCATCAAGTATACCCGATCACATCTCACTCAACCAGGATTTTTGTGAGTGATATTTCAACCTTGTGATTAATTAGCACAAGTATGAGCCTTGAGCTCATCAAATGAACGTTGTTTTCGGTTAAACCTCTTTCTCCCGATCTTTGGAGGAAACCATTATGATGTGAAAAGTTATCGTAAAACTTATTATCATCAAAATACGACGCATAGTTTTTGTTCTTACCTAAAAAAAATTGTCTAGAGGGAATTGACAGCCTGTTAATGATCTCTTTATACCCTTCAATTATCATCTTTAGGTTGTCTTCCATATCTCCATTTTTGCTTCCTTCTTCTGGTACTTTTTTCACATCCTGAACAACAATATCTCCCTTTTTAATAAAAGAAGATCCTTGAGCTCTTCTTGGACGAAATGGTTTAGGAATACTATTTCGCAATTGAACATTTGAGGAGCACATCGAACTGACTTTCCTGGTGGGGTACACAGGGTGAGTACTAAAACCAATTGGTTTAGACATACGAAAGTTAGTTACACCTTTGAGAATTAAATCTAAGGTGTGTTGACGATGATCAATAGAATTGTCATTCAACCTATAATTCCTCTTTTGTTCAACATGTCCTTTTGAATCACAAAAGAGACACACTTTCTGATCACCTGGGTGATTATACAGAACAGTCTTAACACCATAGTTGGGAGATGTCTTCCTTCCATGTGATGTGGAAATTCCTTGATTAGAGGAAGACACAACCACATCTCCTTCAACAGGAATGGATTTCGGTTTTGCTTCTGGAACAGAAAATTTTCCAGTTAAATCAGAAACATTTGGTATAGTGGACTCTTTGGAACATTCTTGAATAGAGAGTTTACTGATGAGCACCCAAGTGTGACGCATTTTCACCCATAAATACATTAGCTGGGACTCATTTTATCACTAATAAACTTGTTTTAGTTGTTTTTGGAAGAATAAACTCTTGTGGAGAATTGGTCGAAAAAAGTTATTTGCAACCCGGAGGACACGTGTTATTTGAACTCTCACAGTTGGATAAGGGGCACTTTATTTTATAAGGGATACCTTCTTTACTATTTGCACCCCATGGCGCCAGCTGTTAAGGGAACCCCAGCTGTTGGATAAGCGGCAACCCTTTCTTCTTCGTTTGAATTCATTTTTTGGCGGGAAATTGGTTCTTCAAAACCCGAGATTTTATAGTGAAGTGTACAACGAGTTTGAAGGAGATTAAACAGCTGGAATTGGAATCAAATATCCTGTTTAGACTGAACAGGGTTGGTACTGCCGTCAGAATCGTCTAACTTTGGCTACAATCACGCGTGGGAGAAAACAGGGGAGAATTATTTCCGGCCTTATGTTACTCGAATTGGGAGAGTTTTATTTGGTTTTAGTCTCTGCTGTGGATTGATAATGACTGGTAGAGATTAAACAGGGTTGGTAGGTTGGTCAGATTCGAGAAAATAGGTAGTCTACGTCAAGTTTGGTTAAAACATATAAGGAGATATTTTCTATATTTTTCCCAAGCTATTTACGGCAGTTACGCGTGACCTGAGTGCGCTATCCTCATTCTATTATGCTTTTGGATGATGACTCAACGTGTTTGGAGGGAGTATACACCAGTTGACAGCAACATGCGCGTGTGGAAGAGAAAAGGGGAAGGAAATATTCTCGTATCTGCACAGAATTGAAGAGATAATTATACAGAGTTATTGTGGAAGATACGTGCAGTTAGGGAAGTATATTCATTGGGGATTCAGTATTTTTGATGAAGAGAGATTTTAACAGCTACAGGCATGAAAGGAAAGAAAAGGAGAATAAAATCTTTGAGACTTCAATGCAAGATTTGGGGCATTTACTCGAGATTTTGGGACTCTGGTGGTATATAAATAGGAGGGGTCGAGCTACAGAGAGTGTAGTTGCAAGAAATCCTACACTACACGCCTCATATGATTTCATTGATGATCAACTCATTTTAGGTTAACACTCTTAATTTTATTGATTAAATTTTGAATGTTCTTACAAGAAAGACAAAGAAATCAAGAATGAACTCTGCTATGAACTTTCTCTCTCCTATTTACTTGTTTCTTACCTCAAAAAAGATCTCTCTCACCTTTGCAACTCGAATGACTATTTATAAGGAAATACATAGTGGATGACAACTAATCTGTCCTTTATTTTCGGATATGGTTTGCGACATTCTCGCAACCTTACAAATGTTCACTTCGTAAGCTCTCTTATTTTCGCAAGACTATCATACCTTTCTCATGATCCTTGCTGACGTCGTTTCTGAAATTGTTTGTGCTATTGATAATTTCGCTGAGACATAATTGTTGCGAGATTCTGATCCTACATCTTGCCTCTTCTCATATCTTCTCTGCAAAGTAGAGAATGATGTGAGAAATGCCGCAAGCTTATCTTTTCATATTCCACATTTATCACACGTACTCTCTCTTCCATTTATTTCTTGACACGTCTTCTGTAACCGCTACTTTCAACCGCTCACGTCTCTTCGTCTTAATGGTGTTTATTTCTTCGAGAAGTAAATTTTTTATATACTCTTCTCCCCCCCTTTCCACTTTTCTTTTTACTTTCTCTTCTATTTTATTCTCTCATCTCTGCAACTCTGTATTCTTCTGCAAATTCTGCTGCTGTAATTTTTTCTTCCTTCAATTCTTTTACTTTATACATTCCCATACTTATTCAAACATGGCTCCAAGTGGTCATAGATATGAGAAGAATCTACAAGATGTCCAAAAAGATCTTGCTAATAAAGGTCTTTACACTCTCCCCATTCCTGTGTGAATGCAAATCAATTCTTTCTGTCAAGCTTTTCCAATCAAAATTGTGATGATCAATCAATCATAATTTCGCTAGGTCAATTCTCGCAGGTCTCCCTATTCCTCTTTATAACCCAGACATTCCTTTATTTTATGAAATTCTCGCTCATCCGGGATTTTCGCGAGCCATTTCCAACTAAGTGGGGACTGCATCCGTCTGATGCTAGAGTTCGCTAATCGTGGTGCTGGTAGAGGATCTCTTTACTCCAAGAACTTAGGGATCCAAAATTCGCAGACCTAGTTGCTGAGAAATATACAGTGGCGAATTTCTTTGAAAACTACGAACTTATCTCCATGAAGAAGAGAATACTCGTGGGGTATTCGATTAAGAAGAAAAGATAACATTGATGAAGCCAAAATTCTTATGCAAGATATTGACTGGCATTCTGGTAAAAATACAACTCCTCGCCAATCCAAAGATGACAAATGGTGTGTTTCCTTTAATGCTAAAGGGTCCCTACATTGCTGGATCAAACGTTCTTCCTGCGAATCTCGCTGCATATCAACCTTGGGTTTCTCTGGCCCGAAAGGAGAAAGAGGTATGTTTCTCTCCTTTAACTCATTTTATTTCTTTATTGATTTTTACTATTCTGTTCGCTAACTCTTGCGACATTCGCAGATCCAAAAACTAAAGGATAGTTATAACAGGACTGGGAAATCTAGTACTCTGTTAGCTCTTCGCTCATACACAGATGAGGTAAGAAATTTCTCTTATGACTTTAAATAGTACTGTTACTTCCATGCTTCCATTTCTTATTTCTATCTGTGTGTGAAGTTATTGCTGAAGTAGAAGAATCTGTTGATGCTGCGAAGATTGGTGATAAAGGTAAGGTACTCTTCGCAGGAAAAATCAAGTGGTCCTCCTCCAAAGAAAAGAAAAGTTCGTTCTCCTTCTCCTTCAAATGCTCTTCTAACGAAATTCTGAAATGATAAGGGTGATGAGGATAACGATGATCTTGCTGCAACTGAAGATTCTCCACCTGAATCTTCTATGGCTAAGCTTTCTGGCCTCTTTTCTGATTCTCTACAAGGATGGGAGATAGCCAATTCGCAAATACCTGCAAAGCTCTCGCTACCTTTGTGATGTCCCTTTACTGGATGGTGATAATCTCTTTGGAGTTTCTAGATCAGTGACTCCCGACTTCTTGCATTCTCTCAATAGTCTGGTATACTTTTATCTTTTTACTTTTTTGTTATAACTCAAAATCTCTTTCTATATTAATATTTTTTATTTCTTTTCGCAGGCTGGAAAAGCTTTTGTTGTTGCCTCAGATCTGGAGAGAAGACGCGAAAATCTTGAAAAGAAAATCTTCAATTTCGCAAAAAGAATGAAGAATTGGAAGCTGAAGTTAAAGTCTTCGCGAGAAAAATAGACAATTAGAAATTGATTCTTCCTCGTATAAGAATAAAATTTCTAGTCTTCAACAAGCTAATAATCAGCTTTACGGTATGTTACTTTTCTCTTTTTCTTTATTCATTCATCCTGTTGTTTTATCTTATTTAAATGATCCTTTTTGCAGACATTATGGTCTTTCTGATGAAGCTACCCTTCTTCGCTCATTTCCTAATGCCTTGGATAATGATACCCTTCTTGAACGTCTTAACAATTCCTTAAATAGCTTTCAAATGATAGAATTTCATCTCTTTCTCTAAATGAACTTAGATCGAAATTTCGCCTCTTAGAAATTGATCATAGATCCAGTTTAGGCTTAGCCAACAGATTTAAGCGTCTCCTTATTGATTCCAAAGAGAAAACCAATGATTAAGAACCAAAATTAGCGGTCTCATAGATGATAAGGATCGTATCTCTGATCAAGGTGCCAAGGCTTTAGCGAAATTCCAAGAGGCTCTCTTGAAGTTCAACTTGAGCGAGATGAAGCTAACCGCAAGAATATTGAACTCTGCGAAAGGGAAAATCAAATTCGTTCTCGTCTTCTCATAAGTAGTGAGGATGAATTTGTCTGGGCTGCGAAAATTTTAGATGATGCTAGAAAAGATTTAGGCGTAAATGTTAGTCTCCAAGTTGAACATACAGCCTTGATTAGAGACATGATTTCTGACAGAGAAGGTTGCTAATTGCTCTTCTTTACTAATCTTTTGCTTCTTATGAATTTTCATCAAGTTAATAATTGGTTGCTTTTGTTCGCAGATTCTGAAAATAAATATCGTGAAAAGATTGAAGAACTTGAAGCTGAAAAGGAGGAACTCGCAAAGAATCTTTCTTCTCGCAACGACAAGTATTCTAGATTGAAGAATCAAATCAAATCACTGTTGAGAATTTTAAGAATGACGCTATGCATTTTCGCAATCAAACCATCCAAATGGTTTGTGATGATCATAATATCCCACATTCTGATTATCCTTGTCTTTTAGAAGAAATCCCACAGAATACTCCCAGTTTGATTATCTCTGATAGCGAAGCTGACGATGAAGAATCTGATAGTGATGGAAGTTCTGATGGTGATAAGATTCTGACGCAGATGAAGAAGGAAACAAGTCTGTGAAGATAATGAGGATTAACCAAGAAATAGTCTTTACTTCTTCTTTTTCTTTGTAATACTTGTACATTTATTTCTTCTTTCTGTATATTTGTGTTTCTTTCATTTTGACCTGCGTAAATTAAAACAATTCTTCTTTGCAATACAATTAATCAATATTAATTGAATTTTGAGTAAATCTCTCATATGGAGACAAATAACATTTTCTAATTTCACATTCCCATACTTGCCTCTGTTATTTGAATCCAAATGAGAGATTTCATAAAATTTTTTTTTGTAATTTCGCAACTTTTGCGAAGTGAATTTTGTTTCTTTTCAAAATCTCATTCCTGTGTGGTCTTATTTTGCCTTCCTAATTAAAGGTCTTATTATGCCACCTCTTGTCATTGCGACAAAATCGCAGGACGTCCTTGCATTTCATGCAAAAACCCATTGATCTTGCCTTAACTTTTTCTTTTGTATTATGGCCTCTTCAGGAATGTTGCGACAATATGACAGGCCTAAATATTCTTGCGAAAATAAAGCCCCATGACATTGCCGTCTTGCGACGAAATCGCAGGACGTCTTCGCACTTTCATGCGAAAACCCATTGATCTCGTCTTATCTTTTCTTTTGTATTATTGCCTCTTCAGGATTGTTGCACAAATATGACAAGCCTTAATATCCTTGCGAATAAAAGCCTCATGACATTTGCGTCTTAAGACACTTATCAGCTCCCTAATGGAGGGTGCCGCCCTTATTCCCCCTGGTTGCCCCTTCAAGGAGGCGTACTTCTACCATACAAGGTTAGCCTCCCATCCAGTCTTAACAACAACCAGTTGTTTTCGCAGCCTCTTATCCCTTTTACCTATAGGGCTTATGGTTACGAGACTGCACCCTAAGTGGGGTTTTCTTCAGGCCGAGTGCAGTATAAGCCAAGACTTGTCAAGAATGGCAAGGACGCTTCAAACGCCCCGCACTCTTGACTCAACCGTGTACCTCGGCGCCTTGATCAGATCTGCACTCCTTGGGAGAGTCCTTATTACCTTAGTCGCCCAACCTAAGTCATATGCTTAAGTTGAGAATCCAAGGTGCCTCTCCCGGATGGGCTTCATTGACCCCAAATCTCCATGACTCAGGTTCCGGTGGCGGTGTAGCCTTTCCCTGAGCCATGTAACAGGTACCCCCTATATGACGTACTTTAGGTCTTACATTTGCCTCTTGCGAAATTTATTCGCGAACTAGGGTGTACGCCATAAAGGTTCGCCTCTTTCTTTTGTCATTCTTCTCTGATTATTTTCTGTAAAATTCATTATCTCTGCGAGAGTCTCGCAATTCATATATTGTATCTGAATTTCGCAATCTCAATTTTGTTGTTCAATCAAATGTATTTTGAGAATTTTACTTATTGCGAGATTATCGCAACAACTTAATCATTCATACATTTCTTGTTTTTATTCCCTCCTCTGCTTCTTTATATTTTCTGCTACTGCTTCCTTGGTAATGGTATGTTCCTTTTTATCTGAGCTAGCATTAATTTGCAACATCTCTTCTCCTTTCTTTTCGATTGTATCCACCATCAACTTCTCACTCTTTGTACATCCTTGATTTTGTGTCGCCAGTTTTCCTTCTTGTTTGCTCTTCCTTCGCAAGATTCTATCTCAGTTTCGTAACATTCTTTCCTTCAACCCAATCTCCCTTTATGATTCCTACACCATTGGGGTGAGGGAATTTGATGCATTGTGGAAAGTTGAAGCTACACCTAGAATCCCATGTAGCCAAGGTCGACCAATTAATGCATTGTAGGGTGATTCTACATCAACGACACAGAATGAGATTTCAGAAGATATTCCCTTCAATGGAATTTGCATAGTAACCTCCCCTTTAGGCTTGTTAGCAGTACCATTAAAACCATATATCTTATATGTTGATGGTATAAGATCATCATCTCTTCCACCCATGGTTTTATAAGTATGATAAAATAAGATGTTCACAGAGCTTCCAGTATCGACTAGATTCTATTGATTGCCCATGAATCTTCAGCTTCATCATCCTCATCTTCTTTGGTTTTGGATTAATTTCTAATTTTATTACCAATGGATTGTCATGCATCTTCTCCTTCGGGAATTTCTTCTGGTAAAAGAAATGATCTGTTTCTGCCATTCCTCTAGTCGCAAATTTTCGCAATATTCATAATTTCTCTTCCATTATTATCTCTTGCGAACACTCTACTAAAACATTATCATGAAAATCTTCAATTGTCTTATATGAATGTACGATAGAGTGACAGAATAGATTTTTTGCTTTTGCACCAACTTCTATGAAGAATGTTTCTTTCTTTTTCATCGTATTCACTTTGTGATGTTCTGGCGGTGGTGGTAATGGTTGAGATTGCGGATGCCCTACCAGAAAGTCGTTTAGTTTTCCTTGATCTATCATTCTCAAAATAATTCTCTTTACATTTCTGCAATCGTTTGTGGTATGTCCATGAAAATGATGATAAGAACAAAATTCATGACTTCTGTGATTTGGGGTGGTTCCGTTCCCATGTTCCATGGTGTTGGTATATTCTCCATCAAATTATAGCTTCCCATATCTTCTCCACACTTGCTTTAGAGGTGGCATCTTGATTTCTTCCCATTACTTTGTGACTCCTTGTCCTCTATTAAAGTTTGGTCTTTGACCTCCATAAGTTTCTTGCGGTTGATCGAGTCTTTGAATCTTGTTATTTCCTCCACGATGTAGAAATTTCTTTCTTTCATACTCTTCTTGATCTCGGCCCCATAGCTACCAATTTCTGCTGATTGTTACTTGTCACCTTTTCTTGTTGTACTTGCGAAGTATTCGCCACTGTATTTATTAGCTTGGGTAATAAGCTTGCATTCGCTGTTTGTGAGTGGTGTTCGCAACTGGATATGATTCCATTTCATTTTGTTTTCCTCTAAAGCAATGTATTCTTCTTGAAGTTCTCGCAATTCAGTCATTGTAATCGTATTCTTGACTCTGAAAATTTGGACATACAACAGGTTTGTTGCAAACATAGCATTGATAAATGATAATATGAGATATCTCTCATCTACACGGCCAGCCATTTCGCTACACATAGTTCTCCATCTTTTAGTCAAGTGTTTCAAACTTTCGCCAATCCTTTGTTTTAATCCAAACACATCTTCTATACCAGGTCGTGAGGAATTATTACTTATATATGCTCCCAAGAATGTGGTCTGCAAATGATTGAAAGGAGGTTATTGTATTCTTTGGTAAACCTTCAAACCATTTTAACGCTTCTCCTGTTAAGCTGGATGCGAAATATTTGCACAATACCGCATCATGATTTTCCCATTGTAACATGCACCTCACATAAGCTTTAATGTGTGAATTGCACAAGTTGTTCCATCGAAAATGCTGGTTAATGCGGGCAAATTGCATTTCGGTGGTATTCCTCCTAATTGTACTTCCCTTGTAAATGGAGTTTTCGCAGCTTCTTCTATTGCTTCATCCAATTGTCTTCTACCTACTTCTCCTCTGTTATTTAGCATTCCTCTCATTTCTTCTAATTCTTTCAAGATTTGTTTATTTACACCTGAATCTTGCCCATTGGTCTCTTTAATTTTGCTTCTCTTCTTGCGTTCACGTCTATCTTCTCTTGCGAAATTTGTATCTCTTCTTCATTATCCTCATCTCGTCTTCTTCTGCGATTCTCTTCCTCATCCCTATCTTGAATTCGCAAATGATGATGTCGTTCATTTTCCCCTCCATAATTTTGTTCATTTCTTATCAACTCAATTCGCTGTCTTTCAGCCATTCTCTTACTCTATCATACTCCTCATTGAGATTATCATTATTCCGGTTTTGTATACGCCTTCTTTCTCGATTGTCATGATTGTTTTGGCGAATTTTCTCCTGAAGCTCCTGCTCTTCCATTTCCGCTCTCAACCTTTCACGTTCGCAGATTAAACGTGCTTGTTCAGCATTATGTCTTTTAATTTCTTCTTCAATTGTCTGTTGATTTCTTTGATTTTCTCTCAAATGTAAAATTCTTCTTCCCTCCTCTTGATTTCCTTCGCCATCTTGGTTATTTTGTCTCTGAATTTGCCCATCATCAAAAGTTTCATTTTGTGGAATGTAACGATCATCATCTCTTTCTCTATTTTCGCGATATTCTTCATTAGGATTTGATATTTCTTCTTGAATATTGTTTCCAACATTGATCGTGGGTGAATTTTGCCTCATTTCTCTTCTAGTCGTTCTGGAATATGATTTTTTAATACTTCTCGATCTTTTATTCTGCAATCTGATATTCTCCATCCTTAATTCGTGATTTTGCCTTGTCAAATTCGCACGTTCCTCTGCCTCAGCTCTTATTTCTTCATTATTCTTCGTCTCAATGTTTCTAACGCCCCAATTTCCTCACTTCCATGAATTATTCCTTCATCTGCTTCTTGATTTTTCTCTTCCTGTCTATAATTTCTATTTTGTTGCTCTTCTTATATTTCTTCTGCTGAATTTGATCGCCAAGTGTGTACGCTCACTCTGTCATAATCTGTATTCCTCTCTTGAACTAATGCTTGTTGAATTGGCGATTGAATTAGATTTTCTATATTATTTCTCGTTCTAGTAGATTCTCCCATTTCACTTCTTTCTCTTCCATCAATTCTCTCGCTTCTTCTAATAGTAGTTGGTTGTTCAGATGTATTTCTTCTTCTAGCCATTTCTTCAATGCTAACAATATTGCAAAAAATTATGAAAAATTCTTAATCAACCACTTTAAATTTTCACAAATCTCAATATCAATTTTTAGTTTTCTCTAGAATAATCTTCAACTCGTCCCTGTTTCTAGCGCCATTATGTAGTTGCAGGAAATCCTACACTACACCCCTCATATGATTTCATTGATGATCAACTCATTTTTAGGTTAACACTCTTAATTTTATTGATTAAATTTTGAATGTTCTTACAAGAAAGATAAAGAAATCAAGAATGAACTCTGCTCTGAACTTTCTCTCTCCTATTTACTTGTTTATTACCTCAAAAAAGATCTCTCTCACCTTTGCAACTCGAATGACTATTTATAAGGAAATACATAGTGGGTGACAGCTAATCTGTCCTTTATTTTCGAATATGGTTTGCGACATTCTCGCAACCTTACAAATGTTCACTTCGCAAGCTCTCTTATTTTCGCAAGACTAACATACCTTTCTCATGATCCTTGTTGACGTCGTTTCTGAAATTGTTCTGCGATGCTATTGTGCAATACCATTGATAATTTCGCTGAGACATAATTGTTGCGAGATTCTGATCCTACAGAGAGGATATCGAGAGTTGGGGAGAATAACAGAGGGTTACAGAGCCGATTTCTCTTCTGCTGTAGAGAAGAAGAAGAAGAACAACATTTGACGCCTACTGTCGCAGAGAACTGTCGTTTATAAACAGTACTTGTAACAGTCAGGTTGGCACTCTTGTTTTGTATTTGCAACAACTCTTGTAACGGTGACTTCTGTAACGCCAATACAGCGTTGCAGATTCATTGTATTATTAGTTTTATTTAATAAAAACACCATTTGAGCTATGAATTATATTTTTGAGTGTGTTTTCATCATGAAAAGCTAAACCCCAACACTGGGTCGACGGAGGAAGCCGAACTTCATACATGGGTGAATTTATTTTATTTTCTATATGACTTTTGCACTAATTAAAATAGAATTATGATTTGAATTAATTAGTTATTATTTTATTTGATGGGTCATGCTTGCTTAGATGTTTGATGTCTCATGCTTACGATTTATAACTAATATTTTGAGAATCTACTTTGGCAAAATAAGAGTCGATGTTATTTTATTTATTGAGCGATAATTGTTGAAAATAATTATTGAACCTTATGATATGAATTCGTTGGAATCCTAGACCCAGTAACTCTCCCTTTTTTATTTATTATTTTAATTAAATATTTAAATTTAATCTTCACAAGTCTTAGAGTTCGAATCTTAATTACTACAACAATTAAAAATACCATCATTTACTCAAAAGAAGTTCAATTTTCAAAGCATCCTCTTTGAGTTTCTCCCCAAGCAGCGTTCGTGATGAAGAACAAACTGAGGCTTTTTCCCCTCGAAGGACCTTAAGAAGAGAGTCACGTTCATTTACCATACCAACAAGGGTATTGACTTTGTGTTTCAACCGGTTGACATTATCAACCTGGATTCTAACAAGTTTTAGAATCACTGCACTCTCTTTGGCTGCTTCCCTTTCAACTTCAGAGTCAGACTCGTCAGTAAGGTAATCCGGGTAACACTTGTCAATAGAAGTCTGTTTCGTTTGAACACTAGGTTCGTCTATATTCGAGATTGACAACTCTTTCTCTTTAATAGATTTCATAGAAACAGAATGTTTGTTGCAAGTGATGCATTTATCAGAGATAGCACTTCTGTCCATATTCAGATCGCTACAAACACAGACTTATGAGGTCTTAACGTATTTTCCTGCTATGATACCAACTGAAAAAGCGTGGGTCTAACAACCACACCCAATATTTCATTTAGAAATCTGTATAGACAAACTCTAATATACTTTCAAGAGAATCAACCAGTCAGTCAGACTCAATCTAGATAAAAGTATATCAAAGAGTCTTGTATCTCTATCTCTCAATTCAATCTGCAATCAACAAATAGGAATTTGCGAGCCTGATTGAACATAAGAGAAGTAACTCGAACGGTACCAAAGTCCAATGTTCAAGGATCAATCAATTTCAGTCAACAACCAAAGGTTGGATTTACCAATTGATCGATTCAACGCACAACATGTGATATTTCAATTATATAACAAAATATAATGCGAAAAAAAAATAACACAAACACCAGAATTTTGTTAACGTGGAAAACCGCAAATGCAGAAAAACCCTCCAGCTTTGAACACCACATTGTATTAAGCCGCTACAGACACTAGCCTACTACCAATGAACTTCAGACTGGACTGTAGTTGAACTTTAATCAATCTCACACTGATTCAAGGTACAGATGCGCTCCTTACGTCTCTGATCCCAGCAGGATACTACGCACTTGATTCCCTTAGCTGATCTCACCCACAACCAAGAGTTGCTACGACCCAAAGTCGAAGACTTGATAAACAAATCTGTCTCACACAGAAATGTCTATTGGAATATATAAATCTGTCTCCCATAGAAATACCTACGAGTTTTGTTTCGTCTTTTGATAAATCAAGGTGCACATGAACCAATTGATAAACTAGATTTATATTCCCGAAGAATAGCCTAGTATTATCAATCACCTCACAATAATCTTAATCGTATGGTAGCGAAACAAGATATTATGGAATCACAAACGATGAGACGAAGATGTTAGTGACTACTTTTAATCTTACCTGTCGAAGATATAATCCCGAGCAAATCTTAGAGAAGATAATACTCAATACCATGGAAGAAGTAAGAACACGCAACTACATAGAAAATAGTTGGGTCTGACTTCACAATCCCAATGAAGTCTTCAAGTCGTTAACCTATAGGGTTTCCTGAAAAACCTAAGGTAAACGGAGAATCGACTCTAGCTTATGCAACTAGTATCACACAGGAGGTGTGGGGATTAGGTTTCTCAGTTGCTAGAGTTCTCATTTATATATTTTTCAAATCAGGGTTTGTAAATGACTAGTTCAAATGACTCAAATGAAACTAGTTCAAATGACTCAAATGAAACTAACGCACCGTTAGGGCGGATTCTCCAATTGATTGATCTAACACACAACCTGTATTATTTCAATTATAAAGATAAAACAATATAATGCAGAAAAGAAATAACACACACACCAGAAATTTTGTTGACGAGGAAACCGCAAATGCAGAAAAACCTCGGGACCTAGTCCAGATTGAACATATATTGTATTAAGCCGCTATAGACACTAGCCTACTCCAAATTAACTTCGGTCTGGACTGTAGTTGAACCCCAATCAATCTCACACTGATCCAAGGTACAGTTATGCTCCTACGCCTCTGATCCAGCCAGGATACTGCGCACTTGATTCTCTTAGATGATCTCACCCACAACTAAGAGTTGCTACGACCCAAAGTAGAAGACTTTAATAAACAAATCTGTATCACACAGAAAATTCTACGGTAATAGATAAATCTGTCTCCCACGAATATACCTATGAGTTTTGTTCCGTCTTTTGATAAATCAAGGTGAACAAGAACCAATTAATAATACCAAACTTATATTCCCGAAGAACAGCTTAGTATTATCAATCACCTCACAATAATCTTAATCGACGCGGCGAAAAAGATATTGCGGAATCACAAACGATGAGACGAAGTTTGTTTGTGATTACTTTTCTATCTTGCCTATCGGAGATATAAAATATCGAGCCAATTATTTCAATTGTACTCGTAACGATAGAAGATGCAAGATCAAATCACACAACTACAAGAAAAGTAGTATCGGTCTGGCTTCACAATCCCAATGAAGTCTTTAAGTCGTTAACCTGGTTTAGAAGAAGAAACCAAAGGTTAAAGGAGAATCGACTCTTGATTAGCACAACTAGTATCACAAAGAATGTGTGGGGATTAGGTTTCCCAGTTGCTAGAGTTCTCCCTTATATACACTTTCAAATCAGGATTTGCAATCAATGTTAGCTTGGTAACAAAGCATTCAATATTCACCGCTATATGAAAACCTGATTAGCTTCAAGCTAATATTTCTCAACCGTTGGATCGAAAACTTAGCTTGTTACACACAAATGAAATGCCAATTCTGGGTTTATGAACCGTACCCAAACATTAAGATTTGTTGGTTCAACAAGTCAACCAAATAGTTAGCCATATGATTACTCTCATATCAACCATATTCTTCTTCACCATAACTAGTTCAAATGACTCAAATGAACTAGTTAGAGAGTTGTTCAATTGGTTAGATCTTATGTAACTACACAAGACACAATCGAAGCAAAAACGGTTTGATTCACTCGAATCGGTTCATGAACTTTATAGCCACGGTTTGCAAAAGCATTCCTTAGTTTATTTAAACACGAGTTCAAGAACAACCGGTTTTAGATATAACCTGCTCAAGTTCGCGGACTGGGTTCACGGACTTAAGCTCATGGAAGGAGTTGACAAACTCCAACAGAAATTCCCGGGTCGAGAACTTCCGCCAGTTCGCGGACTTGGCTCACGCCACTTCCATTTCTCTTGATCAACAAAGTTCGCAAACTTTGTTTCAAGGAATAAGGACTTATACATATATGTGTTTCCACAACAATGCTTATATCCTACCAATGGTTATGTAATCTAAACTCTCATTTCAATCATTGAAACATTCTCAGAGGACAGATATAGCCGTTATTCACAGACCATTTTTCGTCAGAACAATTTTCAAAGTGATTGAAACATAACATGACTTTCGTCACTAGGTAAAGATGAATTCGGCTAAAGGGAAAGCTTACCAACACATATTTCGAGAAATAGATAGGCGAGATAAACTCGGTTCGAAATAGTAAATGTGCATAATGAAAGTCTATATATCAAAACGAATTTTGTCTCAAGAGTAGGAGATAGAATAGATAGACTTTTGAGTGACAGATAAGTTCAAGTCTCCACATACCTTTTAGTCGATGAAGATCCAATAGTTCCTTGAGTAGTCCTTCGTCTTGTATGATGATTTCCAAGGAGTCTTGATCTCAACTACACTTTCTATCCTAGTCCGAGACCTTTAGCTATGTAGGATAGAAATCAAGACTTATAGTTTTGATCACTAACATTGACAAAGATGCTTGAGATAGCAACGCATGCGAGTTCGACCGAGCAATTCTCTAACAATCTCCCCCTTTGTCAATTTTAGTGGAAAAACTATTAATACATATGGAATACAAAAAATAAATAAATTAACTTTTGTATCTCCTATTCCACATGCCTAATCTTCAACATTACTCGAAATCTTCGTCACTTCCAAGTACTCCAATGATCGCAAAGGTTGTAAGTTTAGCATCATCGTTGTTGAAAATCTGTAGCTATAATAACAAGAAAACAATAGTTCTCAATCATTGTTATACAGTGTCATAGTATCATTATACAACATCAAAGTTCAATTGTATCACAACTTCAACAACAATACTATGGTGATATGTATCACTCCCCCTTAGTCAATACTCCATCTCACATGGAAACCACTCCCCCTTACATAATGATCCGAAAACCATATGTATTTGTAGTGTGAACTACATATTAATTCTCCCCCTTTTTGTCAATAAAATTGGCAAAGGTACAAGAACGGGATCCTAATGGAATTTCCGAAAGAGACATTTCATGACCAAAAGAAAGCAAAAATATCAACTTGTTCTTTAGATGCAATCATAAAGCCGAAGCTAAATGCATTCATCAAGGAGTTTATAAAGATAAAAGATAACCCCTATAATATTCCACAGCCGCACTCTCCACAAATATATGGTAATTAAGCGCAAGTTCAAAAAGAACTCTCCCCCATAAAATATCATTCCCAAGGGAACAACAAGAGCGACCTTAATTTCGAAAGAAAAGAAGGATTTCTTTGGACATAACAAATCACATACAAGTATGAATTTGAATCCAAAATATTAAATTAACCACAAGAAGTTCATGATTAATTTAACCGAAAAATGCTCAACACAAGTAAACTTATGGAGACTTAAGAGCGCTCAATTAGATTAATCACAAGTAAACCCATAATTAATCTAATCGAAATACACAATCAAACTAATCACAAAGTAATCAATTTAATTGGTCATACTCACATAAGAGAGTCTGTGGAGCAATGACTAAGTTAATCATGAAAACAATCAACCCGGTCATGAACGCTAAAACCTAAGAAGACTTATGGAGTCATAACTAAATAACCAAACAAGATGATTAATTTAGTTGAAAATGCTCGACATAAAGTACCTTACAGAACAACAACATAGCTAATCAAAATAATCAACTTGGTTGTTTAATGCTCAACATAAGACACTTTACGGAGCCTCACAGTAATACATAAAACATGGATCAGGGAAGATCAATTACTGCGGAATACACAAGGATTCATTCTATTTTCCATCACTATTTGCATAACGACATTTAATAGACATAATCCTTACAAACAAAACATTTTAACCTATCTTCCACCAATAATTGACAATATAGGCTTAACTTTTGTATTTGTAAAAAGTTCATTCATTTTTCATCAATACATGCATATCAATTCCTGAACGACTTTAATTTTGACAAGATATGGGACAATCAAGTTCAAGGACGCAAACACACATATCCCATAACAATATTGCAATATATAAAACCATAAAGATTAATACTGCAAAAATCATCTTCTAGACAATTTAGAATTTAAACCAATAAATCTAAAAACATGAAGATGGAAAACGTTGGACATAGCTATGTGTAATCACAATAGTGGCTATTCCAACCTCTATTTATTCTTCTAAACAAAAACATAAATATAGAAGATTTACTAGGCGATAAGTCCTTTGGAGAATTCTTTATCGTCCCCGAACTCCTTGTCGTCAACAACCATTGGAACATAAGGTTCATTAAGGTAGGAGTTTATATCAATAATCCTTATTGGCTGATGTTGTCGAACCAGGGCCTTCTGAATCTCATGAGTCTTATACACAAAAGCCTTTATTTGTTGAGCTCCTTTCGCATCTCCTTCAACTCTTCAAGAACACTAGAAAACTTCTGAGAGTTTGAAGGAAAGGCTCTTGGCTTCCTCACATTCCTTCGTTTTCTTTTCAAGGTAGGAGATAACAGAGATTTTTCTTTTTCGTTCATGATTGATGGATTAACAATCACATTAACATCTTTTTCATCAGAAGACATCATGCTTGGATTATCCATAACGTATGGGTTTGTGAGAGGAAATCATAAATTGAACTCAACAAGTAGTCTTGAGATAAAAAGAGGTTTTGAGATAGGAAAAAGGAATGTAGGGTTTCGAAACCTTTAAACAGGTACGTACACGTCCAACTCACAACCCTATAAAGAGTGGAATTTTCGATAATAACCCTCATTTGATAGACAGGAAGAACAAAAACTAAGAAAAGAAGAAAGAAAACTTTTCCTAAAGCCTGAGAGGTACAAAATCATTGTCTCTTTTGATCAGGCACATGAGACAAGATTTTCAAAACAACACAATCAAGTTGCGTTGCAGTGAACAAAAATTTGTCCACCATTTTCCTCTTGAGAGGAATCCTCAGACTTCTGTCTATCAAACCGATTTGACCATACCTTCTCCTCTAATGGTCTTGGATTGTTCTTGGAAACTAACTTCTTAGATGAAGATAAGATCCTACATACTTCAGCGGTCTTCTGAGAAGGTTTAAGCTTCCTTGATAAATGATTTGCTCTTCGTTGAAGTTTGTTGACGTGCCTCAATTGGTGTTTTTACTTGTAACACCTTGAAAGTTCATGACCCTTTAGAGAAAAATACGAACACGTCAAACTAGGATAAAAATCAGGCTTCTGAGATGTGCATGCAGCTAGACACATGGTGGAACCTGAAACATTACAAACAGAGTTTCCAAGAAATGGGTCAATTTTTCTTCCAGATTAGTTGGATTATCTTCTGAAAGAATATTGAAATTGATGTATGTATTTCTACAGTTATCAAAATCAATATTTTCACCAAGAAGTGCAATACTTGATTTCTCGTCTTCATTAGAATCATAGATGTCAGACATTTCATCAAGAGTTGCAGCAAGACCTTTGTTCCCAGTGTATTTTGTACGATTTAGGTGCTCGTTTTCAAAATGACCAAATCCTTTACACTTAAAGCACTGAGGCATATCCTCATCATCAGTTTCATCTTTTTCCTTGTTTTTAGGAGGAATATGATTATGAGGATTAACTGATGCTTTAGGCTTATCTCTGGAGAACCATTTACTTCTCTTCAACAGAAGATCCATAAACTGTCTTGTGATCATCGAGACTGACTTGTCAAGATCTTCATATGTCTCAGAATGATCATCTTCGGAGATACTTTTTTACCCTTATCAAGTAATTTAGTGTCGTTTTGTGCTTTGAACGCAACATCCTTAGTTTAGGATGAATGTTCGTGATCAAAGATTTTAAGCTTCCCAACCAGCGTATTTCTGGAGAGATTATCAAGGTTATTTCCCTCAACGATGGCATGCTTCTTAGAATCGTATCTAGATGGCAATGATCTGAGAATTTTCATCACAATGTCCTTTTCAGGAATAGTCTTACCCAATGCAAAAGATGCATTGACAATTTCAGAAACTTTGTGATTAAACTCATCAAATGTTTCTTCATCTGTCATACGAAGGTTTTACCAATAGGAATTAAGGTTTTGAAGCCTAGCTTCCTTTTCACTGGAGTTACCTTCGAATACAGTTTCCAAGATATCCCAAGCTTCTTGCAACTTAGTGCAATTAGTCACATGGTGCTGAATATTTGGGGTAATGACATGTATGATCGCATTTAAACCGTCGGAGTTTTTCTTTGCAACAAGTATCTCAGCAGGGCTGTATTCACCAATAGGTTTGGGAACGTTTATATCTCCAACTGCCACAACGGGAGGATCATAGCCATTAACAACATATACCCATGATTGAAAATCACGCGCTTGGAGAAAAGCTCACATAGTAATTTTCCAGCATAAGTAATTTGAGCCGTCGAAGACTGGTGGTACGTTAATTGAGATAGCACCTCTGTCCATAGAGTCATATCGCAACAAACACAGACTTGTAAGGTCTTGAACGTGTTTGCCTGCTCTGATACCAATTGAAAAAGCGGGGGGTCTAACAACCACACCCAATATTTCGCTTAGCAATCTGTATGGACAAACTACAATATACTTTTATGAGAATCAACTAGACATTTAAACTCAATCAACGAAAAGTATATCAAAGAGTTTATATCTCAATCTCTCGATTTGATCTTTACTCAAGCAAATAGAAATCTGCGAGTCTTTATCAAAGAGAGATAACTTGGATGGTACCAAAGACCAATATCCAAGTGTCAATCAATTTAAATCAACAACCAAAAAGGTCGGATATTCTAATTGATTGTGCAACGCACAACCTGTGATATTTCAATTATATAAACAAATATAATGCGGAAAAGAAATAACACAGACACCAGAAATTTTGTTAACGAGGAAACCGCAAATGCAGAAAAACCCCGGGACCTAGTCCAGATTGAACATACACTGTATTAAGCCGCTACAGATACTATCCTACACCAAATTAAATTCGGTCTGGACTGTAGTTGAACCCCAATCAATTTCACACTGATCCAAGGTACAATTATGCTCCTACGCCTCTGATCCCAGCAGGATACTGCGCACTTGATTCCCTTAGATGATCTCACCCACAACTAAGAGTTGTTACGACCCAAAGTCGAAGACTTTAATAAACAAATCTGTATCACACAAAAAAGTATACGGTAATAGATAAATCCGTCTCCCAAGAATATACCTACGAGTTCTGTTCCGTCTTTTGATAAATCAAGGTGAACAGGAACCAATCAATAATACCAGACTTATATTCCCGAAGAACAACTTTGTATTATCAATCACCTCACAATAATCTTAATCGACGCAGAGAAAAAAGATATTGTGGAATCACAAACGATGAGACGAAGTTTGTTTGTGATTACTTTTCTATCTTGCCTATCGGAGATATAAAATATCGAGCTAATTATTTCAATTGTACTCGTAACGATGGAAGACGCAAGATCAGATCACACAACTACAAGAAAAGTAGTATCGGTCTGGCTTCACAATCCCAATGAAGTCTTTAAGTCGTTAACCTGGTTTAGCACAACTATCTTAGCACAACTAGTATCACAGAGAATGTGTGGGGATTAGGTTTCCAAATTGCTAGAGTTCTCTCTTATATACACTTTCAAATCAGGGTTTGCAATCAATGTTATCTTGGTAACAAAGCATTCAATATTCACCGTTAGATGAAAACCTGATTAGATACAAGCTAATATTTCTCAACCGTTGGATCGAAAACTTATCTTGTTACACACAAATGAAATGTCCAATTTTGGGTTTAAGAACCGTACCCAAACATTAACATTTGTTGGTTCAACAAGTCAACCAAATATTTAGCCGTATGATTACTCTCATATCAACCATATTCTTCTTCACCATAACTAGTTCAAATGACTCAAATGAACTAGTTAGAGAGTTGTTCAATTGCTTAGATCTTATGTAACTACACAAGACACAAGCGAAGCAAAAACGGTTTGATTCACTCGAATCGGTTCATGAACTTTATAACCACGGTTTGCAAAAGCATTCCTTAGTTTATTTAAACATGAGTTCAAGAACAAACGGTTTTAGATATAACCTGCTCAAGTTCGCGGACTTAAGCTCATGGAAGGAGTTCACAAACTCCAACGAAAATTCTCGGGTCGAGAACTTCCCCCAGTTGGCGGACTGAGTTCGCGGACTTGGCTCACGCCACTTCCATTTATATTGATCAACAAAGTCCGCAAACTTTGGTTCAAGGAATAAGGACTTATATCCTACCAATGGTTATGTAATCTAAATTCTCATTTTAGTCATTGAAACATTCTCAGAGGACGGCTATAGTCGTTATTCACAGACCATTTTTCGTCAGAGCAATTTTCAAAGTGATTGAAACATAACATGACTTTCGTCACTAGGTAAAGATGAATTCGGCTAAAGCGAAAGCTTACCAACACATATTTCGAGAAATAGATAGGCGAGATAAACTCGGCTCGAAATAGCAAATGTGCATAATGAAAGTCTATATATCAAAACGACTTTTGTCTCAAGAGTAGGAGATAGAATAGATAGACTTTTGAGTGACGGATAAGTTCAAGTCTCCACATACCTTTTAGTCTATGAAGATCCACCAGTTCCTTGAGTATTCCTTCGTCTTGTTTTATGATTTCCATGGAGTCTTGAGCTCAACTACACTTTCTATCCTAGTCCGAGACCTTTAGTTATGTAGGCTAAAAATCAAGACTTATAGTTTTGATCACTAACATTGACAAACATGCTTGAGATAGCAACGCATGCGAGTTCGACCGAGCAATGCTCTAACAACTGCTTTTTACGATATCCCTTATAAACCTAAAAATTGAGTCATGGAGTTTCTTAGAAGAAATTGGTGAACAAGTAGCTCATAATAATATGGCATGTGTTGTGATTGGTGATTACAAATTACAGACCAAAGCGAAAAACAAGGGGGTTAATATCATGGAAGCAGAGCCTTTCAAAAGGATATTGAATGGTGAAGGACTCATTGACCTAGGTTTTAAGGGTAATATTTTCACACTGGACAACCAAAGAGACGGTAATAGAAACATACAAGAACGACTGGATAAAGCTTACATAGACAATGAATGGTTAGTTAGGAATTCTGATTCCTCTCTAACCCACATGCCTCACATAGAATCTGATCACAACCCTATTAAACTAGAAATAGCAAATGTTTCCTACGTAGGTCAGGATATCCCTTTGAAATTTTTTGATACTTGACTTAAAGAAAGCTCTTGTATAGATCTGATCCATTATATTTGGGACACTTCATTGATAAATGTAACTGAAGTTGTGATCAAAAACTTTAAAATATTAGGAGAAAACTTAGCAGACTGGAGGAAAGTTGTTTTTGGAGCACATGATAGGAAAATTAAGAAAACCTTGAAACAACTAGAAAACCTAAATGCTTTGAATTCAAATATCCCATACAAAACAGGAAAACATAAATAAGAAAACTCTAGAATTGGAACAATTGTACGACATACAAGAATCTATAACGAAACAGTTGTCAAGGGACAATATAGTTAACCTAGGTGAAAAAAATACGAAATACTTCCTTAAAAAAACATGATAGACTGCTTGAATGATAGTAATGGAGTGGTTTTAAATAAGGAACCGTTAATTGCATACCTTGTAAAAACTCATTTTACTGATTTGTGCACCGCTACTCCCGCTACTAATGATCAGGAGATATTGAATATAATCCTTTTAATAATTTCTGATCAGGATAACATTGATTTAATGGTTGTCCTTACTCAGACTGAAATTTGGGATGTGGTAAAATATGAAATCGAATAAATCACTAGGACCTGATGATTTTCTAGTGATTTTCTTTAAACACAACCGGGAATTAATAGGTTCTTAGATAGTAAATATGATCCAGCATATTTTTAGAACCAAAATAATAAACCCAAAACTTAATGAAACTTTTTTGTTCCTCATACCAAAAATAAAACATCTATTCTAAACACCCTAATGACGTTAAACCTATAGGATTAAGCAATATTCCTTAAAAATCTTATCTAAATTGCTGGCGAATAGACTAAAAAAACATTTGGAAAGAATGATATCGCCTTTCCAGTCGGCTTTCATACCTTCTAGACAGATCGCAAACAACATAATGCTGGCTCCTGAGGTCATACACTCTTTAAAAAGATGAAAAACAAAAATAGAGGCATAGGGGTGAAAATTGAAAGCTTTCAACAGGGTCAACTGGGACTTCTTAAATCAAATTACGTTAGCATTTGTCTTTAATAAAGATTGGTGCAGTCTAATATCGCAATGTTTGTCCACTGCATCTATAGCAATCTTGCTTAATAGAATCCCATATGACTTCTTTTCCTCTTCTAAAGGCTTGAGGCAAGGAGACCCTTTGTCTCCTTACCTTTTTTTTCAGATTTTTATGGAGGCTTTCTCAGATTACTATTAACAAAAGAAAATGAAAAAAAAGGATAATTTGAAGAATTTTTTTTCTAGACATTCTCAATTTGTTAGTCACCTTTTTTTTTGTTGATGATTGTTTGATGTTTACAAATGCTAACCTTGCTAGTTGTAAGAATTTACTAAACATCATAAATCAATTCAGTTCGGCATCGGGAAGCTTATCAATTTTAAAAAATCAGGGGTGTTTTTCAGTAATAAAATCGTTGTTAGGCATAAACGAATAATGATAAGACTTTAAAAAAAAAAAATAGACATAACACACACCAACCTAGGGACACCACTATTTGTAGATATATCTAAGCTCAAATCTTTTGATAACATAGTCCAAAAACTGGAAAATAGAGTGCCGAGTTTTAATGGAATCTCCACGTCCCAGCCTAGTAGGTTGGTACTGATTAAATCAGTACTAATCAACTTACCCATTTATCAAACAGGATGTTTTATTTTTCCCAAAAAGGTCACTGAAAGGATTAATGCGCTCCAGAGAGAGTTTTGGTGGGGGAAGTAAAAAAATGGTAGAGGTTATTTTCTAAAATGTTTTGAATTCTTATGCAAACCAATAGTTCAAGGTGGCTTAGGTTCCAAAGATGCTAACAAAATGAACCTAGCCATGATAGTAAAGTTGGGATGGAGATTGGCTTCTCAGCCAAAAGCTCTATGGACAAGAACACTGAAAGATAAGTACTTTAAAAACACAACTGTCGTTTACTCTAAAAAAACATTACAATGAAACTTGGATATGGAAGTGTATCAAGAAAGGAGTGTCTTTAATTCTTAAGTACATCTGCTGGGAGGTAGGAGATGGCCAACAATAAATAGTTGGACAGATAAATGGATACAAGGCCTAGATGAAACTCTTGAATCACTGTGTAGTTCACATCTAAACTCATTAACACTTGTAGCTGAGTTGATTGACCCAACTGCACAAAAGTGGAACTCTAAAAAAACTAGAAATTCCTCAAACTATTTCAGATAAAATTTTAAAAAACAAACTTTTTCCTGACATCAATGGGAATCCGAAAAGGGATATCTTAAGATGGCTTTTAACAAAAAATGGGCAATTTTCAGTTAGAACAATGTATTACAAGTTGCAAAATAACTCTCCAAATCAGAGTCAAGCTATTGTCTCATTCTAGAAGGAATTTTGGAAGTTTAATGTGTCTCAAAGAATAAAGTTTTTTTTTGTGGAAATGCATCCACAATGCTTTACCAGTTAGGGAAATCCTAGGACAATATATGGATAATATTGATATTCACCATTTTTTTTTTGTAATCATCCACGTGAATCTCTACAACACTTGTTTTTTGATTGTTCTTATGCAAAATCTGTATGGATGCTTCCTCATTTGGTAGGTTCGAATTTCAACCTCACATCCGATCTTTCTTTTTTGAGCCTATACACTAACTGGATTGCAGGAAAATCTACAAAAAATATTATTGAAGTAGTTGCTACCAAATGTTGGTTGATTTGGAAGAAAAGGTGTATCAGGGTGTTTCAGGATAAAACTACTACTAGTCTTCAACTCTCTTTGGTTGTTCTTAGACATTTAAAATTTTGCTCTCCTACTTCTCAAAATCTTGCGTCTAATGATGTTGGCCTTAATCTTACACGTGGTGTAGTCACAATCCCTGTTAGGATCTCAAACAATAATAACACTTGGCTGCCCAATGTTTTGAACCAATTCAAGCTAAATTTCGATGCCTCTTGGATTGATGAAAATGAAACTGCAGGATATGGTCTAATTTTCATCCTGCATCAGGTACAACTATCCAAGCTAGATCCGGGGCCATCATTGCCTCCAGCCCTGAAGAGGAAGAAGCTCTAGCTTTGCTTGAAGCAACAAAGTGGTCAGCAATCATGAACTACAAATATTTTTGGATAGAGGGAGATGGCAAAGGAGTTATTGATTTTGCTCAGGGTCACAACAATACAATTCATTGGAGAAACAAGGCCATAGTAGCTGAAGTTCAAAGAATCCTATAGACTTGTGACCACTTTTTGGGTTTTATTTTTAGGCATATGAATTGCAATAATGTAGCAGATGCTTTGGTAAAGCAGGCAAGTATGCAGGGCCATTACAAAAAACAATGGAGACTAACGCCACAATTTCTTCTTTCTGCTTTAGCTTTTGATGTTAACTCTCTAGTTTCAAATGTAATCACATCTGAGGAGAAAAACTTGTTGGAGCATTCTCATATTTCAATGAGATAAGGGCAGCCAACAGGGAAAATAACCTCTTATAACCTTTTTTGTTTTAATGATATTAACTTTCAATAAATAAATAAATAATAATCCAAAATGCAAAATATTATACAATTTTAGCTCATGTTTCACATTTCTAAGTTTGTTAGTCATTTGGTAAGCAGTGGAACCTCTTACATTCTTAGCATAAGCACTTTGAATTAAATCTTTACAAGTTAGATTTCTATCCCAATATTTAAAGTATTTATAGGGTTTAAAGCTATTACGGGGCTGGGGTTAGTCACCAAAATATTTGGGATATGATCTGCACCTATAGAATCAATATTAAATAGTTTGGTGGTATCATAATGATTAAGCCACAAATCATTACTCATAACCCTGTCAAGTCTAGCTCTTATATGTTATCATTGGATTGTATGTTAAACCATGTGTAAGGTGTACCCGAGAAATCCAAATCATTTAAATCATAACTAGTTATTATGAATAAACAAAAATTCAGAAGTACTGGGTGGAGTATTGGTTGATCTTTCACGAGTGTGCATTGATATCCAAGTCACCCATGAGGATCTAGAGCTGGTTAATCCTCATGCCAATATCTTTTATGTAATTCCACTGACGATCGCTTATATCTAATTTAACATAATATGCACATGCGCTAATTTGCTAACTAAGTAACTAGCATTACTTATTCTTATTTAGGAGATCCCCTCACACTCTTATTTTCACTTATCTCACATTTTGGACACTAATTATTTTTTTCAAAAATTCAAACTGTAGCGTGTTTGAAGATAATATTTTGGGAATACGTTCGTCTTACAAATCTCTACGTAACAAAAAAAAACGAGCACATTCTGAAATATATAACTCCACCATCTACTACTTAATATATCAACCGTCAAAAATCGAGATTGGTAGATGGTAAGGTTTGGTATTTCAGAATGTACTCATTTTTTATGGGTAATAGATCTCTATAAGACGAACATATCCCATATTATGAGCTTCAACTACACAACCATCTAGCTTTTTTCAAGAAAAATATCTCTCCAAGCGTGAGATAGTGCGATTTAAGATTGCGAAGGATCCTGATTCTTTTTTTTTTTGTTTTCCATCCTCTTTTCTTAGAGAATTTTTTTGATGAGGGCGTTTTTTGAAGAGGGCATGGGGGACAAATGATATGTTGACACGTATCTTTATTGTTAATGAATTGTGTTTCCAAAAATATAAAAGAAGTGTATTTTTAGAGAAAAAATTTGTTTTTTTAATTGATCTTGGTATTTTTGGAAACACAATTCATTAACAACAAAGATACATGTCAACATATCAAAAAACGCCCCATCAAAATTTTTCACATTTTCTTATATATATTTTGTAAAACAAGACAATTAAATATAGTCAGATGACTTATGGCTCAGACCTAACACAGCACTTGAATACAAAATCGAGCCCTCTCTTTCTCAAGTCTCAACTCAGTTAAAAAAACCCTCTCCGTTCTCTCTCTCTCAAAGTGAATCCCTGAAAGCCGGTATACAATGTCCGAATCAAATTCGAATGGAAGCAACGGAGATCATCATGATGGATTTGATAAAGACAAGGCCTTGGCAAAGACTGCCGGATTCGTAGTGTTCTCAGGTATCGCTATTAGTATCCTCAAAGCCCTAAACCCATACAAACAAAACAACAACACATTTCAAGAGTCTCCACCAATCGAAAAATCTCCTGCAATTGTAGAATCAAAGTTCACTCATTTTGAAGAACCTGTCACCAGGGTATGCAAACATTTAATAAAGAAGTCAAATCTACTCAATTTGGGGAATTTTTCTTAAAGTTTGATTTTTTTTTTATTTTGTGCAGAAACCCCAAATTGTTCGTAATGATTCGTCCCCACCACCACAGCCATCTTCGTTTTCGGGTAAAACGGTCGAGATTGTGAAGGGTGACACTCTCTGGGCTCTTTCTAGAAAACATGGGGTAAGTTTCTTCATTTGTTCTTCCAATTTTGAGAACATTATTTAGTCTCATTTGGGATTTTTAAGCTTATTTTCTCCGAGTTTCGTTTTTGTTATATTAGGTTTCTGTGGATGCACTGAAAGAAGCCAATGGACTTGAAGGTGACAAAATTTATGCCGGAAAGAAGCTTGTAATTCCATGAATTGTTCTTGGGGTTCAATAAGAGTTTAGCTTGTTTGTAAAATCAATTTTCATTTTGGTTAATGGTTAGGTCCTGTAGGTTTAGCTACTTGGGTGAACTAAAGGATTGTAAGGGTGTCTTGCTGCTGATTAATACAATGTCTGAAGTTGTATAGTTGTTGCAGTTTGATGCCATTTGATGGTTTACGACCACTCAGTCCACTCTATGATATTGCAAACACATGTCCATGAAACTCCAGTTAGCTTGATTATCTGGAATTAGTTATGCACATGTTTCCACTAAGAAGTGCTTGATCATCTGGAAAATCAAAATTAACCCAACTTATTTCATCCATGATTCCCTGGGAGTTTACGAGCTTCACTGCACTAATATGATAAACTGCCTCGATTCTACCTGTGACATGTGGCTAAATCCATTTTAATCATCAACTGAGAAGAATCAGTGAGTATTTGCTTTCCAGTTTCCTGCAATGTCTTATCGGAAAAGTAGTAAGATTTTCATGCACACCCGTTTCAGGTCAATATTGAAGTTTAAACAACACAAATATCAAATACTAGCAACAACACGGCCATGAACAACAAAACAAAATTGCTGCAATCTTCAAATTGCACCACACTACCAAAAACTCTTGCCAGACGCGATATTTGTAAGATGGTGCAAGTCTAAAAATGGATTTGCTGCCGTCTTCAAAATGCACGATGCTATCTAAAACTCTTACCAAAATCGAGATTATATGGTAGTGCAAGTATAAATTAGTAAGGGATAAGTCAAATTGAAAAAGTAAACATATCACTTTTCCTGAAACATAAGTAGTATTTCACGAACCATGGGGCTCGAACCCATGACCTACAATACCATGGAGCACGACCTACGACCTCCATTACTAATTTATACTATGGAGCACGACCTACGACCTATGACCTACAATACCATGGAGCACGACCTACGACCTGAAACATAAGTAGTATTTCACGAACCATGGGGCTCGAACCCATGACCTACAATACCATGGAGCACGACCTACGACCTCCATTATGATTTGGGGAAAGGGGAAATTAGGCTCAGGCCCAACCCACGGATAACCCATAATATGAGGCCCTTAATTAAAAAAAGTTTAAATCTAGGCCCCGAGTTTTTAAAAGACTTTGATACCCTTATGCATATTGTCAAGCCCATAATTAAATAAAATTTAAATCTAGGCCCAAGATTATTAAATCTAGGCCCGAAATTATTAAAGTACAGTGCGAAGGTGTAAACAGAAGTTACACATGCATATGGCATGTGTAACCAGAAGTTACACATCCTTATGATATGTGTAATGCAAAGTTACACTTGTATATATATGCAAAAAAAATAGACATCAAAAAAAACACACACAAAAAAAAAATACAGTTATTACTTTAATATTCATTTACAATAATTTCTTAGCATGTGTAACTAGAAGTTACACACACATCTGTTTAGTGTAATTGAGAGTTACATATGTGTCTATCTAGTGTAACTGAGAGTTACACATGCATCTGACTTGTGTATTCAGCGTCAACTCCAGTTCCAGCGAGACCATTACCACGTTTAAGCAATTATCTTTTATGAAGTTATCTAAAACCTGAAATATAACAACAAGCAATCAGTATTTATACGATTAAAATGAACAGTACATAAAACAATGTATATTTCAGTTTCACAAGCATTTGACTAGTGTAGCTAGCGGTTACATATGCATCTGAATCGTGTAACTGAGAGTTACACATGCATATAACATGTGTAACTAGGAGATACACATTCATCTGGCTAGTGTAGCTAGAAGTTATACATGCATATGACTAGTGTAACTAGGAGTTACATATGCATATTGGTATGTGTACCCAAAATCAGTATGTGTAAGTAAAAGTTACACATCTAATTAGCATGTGTAACTTGCAGATACACATGCATCTGAATTATGTAATTAGGAGTTACACATGCATCAGACTTGGATATGTCAACATAAAATCAGCAAATCCATCTCTAAATGAATAACACTAGCAAAAACGAGAGGTGACTATCAAGCAATTACCAGTCATAAATAATACAGTTAACCTTGCAAGTGAATGAGAAGCTCTTAATTAAGATACGACTGCTTCAGCAGAAAGACGTTGTTAGCACTGTATTAACAGAAAGACGTTTTACAACGCTAGTCTAGATGTACCTAAGCCATTTTCATATTATCGATGACGACGGACATTTTAAGCAACAGAAAGTAAAGCTTCAGACAGTAATTATACTGGCAGAATAATACAAACACCTGAGAACCTTGTGCTAGCACATTAATATCACAAAAAATGATCACACAACTGATTCAGCAGGGTATAGATATGAACCCAGGAAAACAAAATGCATGTGTAATCAGTAGTTACACATGCATATGTCATATGTAAACAATAGTTACACATGCATATTAGCATAAGTTTCACATACAATCATTATGTGTAACTAGAAGTTACACATCTAATTAGCATGTGTAACTATAAGTATAACCTGCATCTAATTAGTCTAATCTGCATCCACTACTACTCCCTACTACTAGGACTTGATGTTCTTTCCTCAATTTCATAAATATAACCACTATAACAGATAGAAGTTTCATCATTAGGTTACATATGCATATCCCATCAAATTAGATGTGTAACTATAAGTTACACATCTAATTTGCATGTGTAACTAGTAGATACACATTCATTTGGCTTGTGTACCTAGAAGTTACATATTTAATTAGCATGTGTAACTACTAGTTACACATCCATAGTCTGCCAATGTTAGTTAAACGTGCAAACTGTCATGCATATGGCTTGTGTAATGTGCAGTTAAACAGATGTATAAGTTAAGTGAAACCATTCCAGACCTATATCCATATACTACCTTTCAAGAAAAAGAAGTAGCTAGTCATAAGTAATCAGGAAGGCTTACTTGATAACGGTGTTCACTTTATCTGTCTGGATGTTGTACATCTTCTTGAAAGCATCCTTTTTTTCTTCTTGTTGTTGTCTTCAATCTTCTTCATTACGGACTCGGTGGTGAGTGGGTATTTCAGGATCTGGTAATGGTCAAGCTTGTTCCTTGGTAGTGCATTAATACATGGGTACTTGGGATTCCTTGCCTTCTGCAATGTCTTTGACCTGTGAAATGTGACTGATGTGCAGATGTTCTTAGCCTTCTTCTTAATGGTTGATGCTCCATCTTTGACAGCCTTGGAAGCTTTGTTAGCCAGCACCTTGGGGTCAGCCTTCTTAGTAACTACATGACAAACAAATGATATCAGTACCATAGCATCTAGAACACTTCTCATACAAATGAACAAAAGCCTTGAAAGCTTTGTTAGCCAGCACCTTGGGGTCAGCCTTCTCGTCTTTCTTATCTTCCCCGATTCCAAATGCTTGTATATCTGCAACAAATAAAATTATTGAACAATTAACAAAGATCACAAAGATCACAAAAAAACACTTGATAACTTATCAAAAGCGTGTGTAAATATAAATTACATATGCATCTGTCTAATGTAATTCGAAGTTACACGTGCATCTGTCTAATCTGTCTAATACACAAGAAAACTGTACTACATGTAATCGGCAGTTACACATTCATATATCATGTGTAATTCGCAGTTACATATGTCATAAGCATATGTAATAGGAAGTTACACATGCATATGGCATGTGTAAGCCGCAGTTACACTTCGGTGTTTTTTAAAGCCATCTTACCATTGGGAGAATAGATACTGAGATGAATTGGATCGGTAGAGATAGATTTGGAGCGTCATGTCCCTTTATTTGTTTCATCTGTGATCTCCTATCTCAGAGCAGCTACATAAATATAACAGATAAGCATGTTAGATGAAATTTATCAAATTGGGTCAGTTGTACAAATTATACTTAAATTTCAGAGAATCAAATGCTTAACGAGGACACCTTTGTATATCAAACAACAAAATTAGTTACAATGATGACCAAAATTTGCAGAGTAACCAAAACAGACCTAGGACCACGTAAAAAACAGATTAAACATACTTCCAACATTTGCAGAGTAACCAAAACATTTGCAGCATGACATCGGAAAATGAAGAGTAAAAAGAATCCTCTACCTATAAAACATAGTACCTAACAACCAAATAACTAAGACAACAACCAGTGAGAACAACCAAAAATTTACCTCAAGAGCAAAACATTGGCAGCATGGCATCTGAAATGAAGTACCTATAATCATCTTTATCAGTTGAT